>NW_012107330.1:369386-390108 GCF_000951045.1 Mandrillus leucophaeus | reverse complement strand
TTTGGAAACAGAGTCTCACTCTGTTCCCCAGGCTGGAGTGCAGTGGCGCGATCTCGGCTCACTGCAAGCTCCACCTGCCGGGTTCACGCCATTCTCCTGTCTCAGCCTCCTGAGTAGCTGGGACTACAGGCGCCCGCCAGCACGCCCGGCTAATGTTTTATATTTTTTAGTGGAGACGCCATTTCACCGTGTTAGCCAGGATGGTCTCCTCCTGAGCTTGTGATCCACCCACCTTGGCCTCCCAAAGTGCTGGGATTACAGGCGTGAGCCACTGTGCCCAACCAGATATTAGTCTTTTAAATATGCAATGTATGTAAAATAAAATACTGAATCTCTTTGAAAAATAATATGAAAAAGTTCTGATACAAGTAATGTGTTTCTTCAAATATCATAATTTGATTTCTTGCAGCAAAAGTTCATTTCCAACACTCAGCAGAATTAATCAAGCACCTAATAAAAGCTGGAGTGAATTATACTATGCAGGTAAGCTACTTTCTTAGAAGAATGTGTTTTCCTGCTGTGTTTTTTCACTTGTGAGATACACAACACAGCTTCTCTATTATTCCGTTCTCCATACTATTATTTTTTAATATGTTTTTTAGGTACCAAAGATTGTGTTCTCTGTTCCTAATTAGACCGGGAATGTGAATGAGCTCATGCTTTACAAGTGAATTGTGTAAATTCTTTCTAAATTGTCATTTTCCTCTCAGACTTATTCATATCCCAGATATTGAATTCTTTTAAAAGTCACAAGTTTCTACTTCCCTTCTTGTTCCTTTTGTCTTTTCTTCCTTTTGTTGTTCCTTTCTTCCTTTTCTTGTTCCTTTTGTCTTTTTCCTTTGTCTTTATTACTAAATATGAGAATTTATTATTATCAATTTATTATTAACTATGAGCATTTATTATAATTCTCATAATAAATAGTGGATAAAAAATATTTGGGGAAATATAGGTAAAGAAGAGAGGATAAAAGGCCATTTGCACTACCATTGACACCTGTGCATTCATATATTTAATACATATTTATCAAGGACATTACAGTGGTCACTCTGCTCTATGGGTAGCAAGACATACTTTACACTATCAAGGAGGTTCCAGTCTGATATAGGAATCATAAAAGGAAAAAATAAAGTCATTTAAATTTCTTACCATTCAGAAGAACCAAAAGTTGTTCAACCTGTCTAAAACACAAACTACCAGGTTTAGGATAATGAAAGATGAAGATATACAGATAAACATATGTCAGGTCATTCCATAAGCATTATTGAGGATTATGGAGTTTTATTCAAAGGGCAATGAGGCACCATTTAAACCTTTGTACTCAGGAATTAATGGGATAATAATTTTATTTTGTATTTGTATTTTAGAAACAGTAAAATTGTGTTTACATTGGAAAGGGCATTGTCAAAGTAATAATTGCACCAGACAATGTTAAACATGCAAGGAAGACCTTATGAAAAACTACTGCAAAGAAGACAGAGACTGACCTCAATGCCCTTTAAATAAAGAGCTGGAAAGTTTTCTAAACTAAATACTCCTAAAAAGGGGAGGAGGGCCTATAGTCAAAAAGAAACTGTCCAGTTTAGTCAAGCTAGGAGAAAGGTTAGTTCATCTTAGTCAACATAAACTTGAAAAAGTCTACCTTTTATGGCCAACACATTCTAATTTAAATACCAAATATTAATTGACATGATTACAATTGTTTTAAAAATTTAGCATGAAGAACTTAAGAGTTGAATTAGGTGTGATTTTGATCAGATATTATTATTCAAAGTTTCCATGCCATTGGGGTTCAGAAAATGAATGCGAGTGACAATAGTTTCTTGGATAATTTGAAATCTTCTTTCTTTTCAATATCTTAGGTCTACCCAGATGAAGGTCATAATGTATCTGAGAAAAGCAAGTATCATCTCTACAGCACAATCCTCAAATTCTTCAGTGATTGCTTGAAGGAAGAAATATCTGTGTTACCACAGGAACCAGAAGAAGATGAATAATGGACCATATTTATACGGAACTGAAGGGAATATTGAGGCTCAATGAAACCTGACAAAGAGACTGTAATATTGTAGTTGCTCCAGAATGTCAAGGGCAGCTTATGGAGATGACACTGGAGCAGCACGCTCAGAGACAGTGAACTAGCATTTGAATACAGAAGTCCAAGTCTACTGTGTTGCCAGGGGTGCAGAACCCATTTCTTTGTATAAGAGAAGTCAAAGGGTTGGTTTCCTGGGAGAAATTAGTTTTGCATTAAAGTAGGAGTAGTGCATGTTTTCTTCTGTTATCCCCTGTTTGTTCTGTAACTAGTTGCTCTCATTTTAATTTCACTGGCCACCATTATCTCTGCATATAATGCACAATTTATCATCTGTCCTACAGTTCCTGATCTTTCATGGCTGAGCTGCAATCTAACACTTTACTGTACCTTTATAATAAGTGCAATTCTTTCATTGTCTATTATTATGCTTAAGAAAATATTCAGTTAATAAAAAACAGAGTATTTTATGTAATTTCTGTTTTTAAAAAGACATTATTAAATGGGTCAAAGGACACGTAGAAATGTGGATTTCAGCACCTTCCAAAGTTCAGCCAGTTATCGGTAGATACAATATCTTTAAATGAACACACGAGTGTATGTCTCACAATATATATACACACGTGTGCATATACAGTTAATGAAACTATCTTTAAATGTTATTCATGCTGTAAAGGGTAAACTTTTGATGAATTAGAAGAGATGCTCTTTTCCAAGCTATAATGGATGCTTTGTTTAATGAGCCAAATATGATGAAACATTTTTTCCAATTCAAATTCTAGCTATTGCTTTCCTATAAATGTTTGGGTTGTGTTTGGTATTGTTTTTAGTGGTTAATAGTTTTCTAGTTGCATTTAATTTTTTGAATATGATACCTTGTCACATGTAAATTAGATACTTAAATATTAAATTATAGTTTCTGATAAAGAAATTTTGTTAACAATGCAATGCCACTGAGTGCTATTTTGCTCTTTTGGTGGAGAAGGCTTTTTTCAAAACTCTTGGTCCTTTTACTTCTATCTCTCAGTGCAGAATCAATTCTCATTTTCATTGTAAAAGCAAATAGCTGGATTATTTCATTTGCCAGTTTCTATTTAGTATCCCATGCTTGCCCAATTCATCTGTTACTGTTTAATTTCAATCCTTCTAGTGAGAATTAGAAATGAAATATTTTTTATTTATTGGCCAAAAAGTTCACAAACAGCAGTGTTTGCTATTTCCTTTGAATTGAAGGCACAAAATGCATCAATTCCTGTGCTGTGTTGACTTGCAGTAGTAAGTAACTGAGAGCATAAAATAAACCTGACTGTATGAAGTCAATTTAAGTGATGAGAACATTCACTTTGGTGACTAAAGTCCGAGTATCTTCTCATTTCACTTAAGGGATCTTTCAGAAGATATCTAAAAGTCTGTAATAAGCTTAGAAGTTCAGATAAATCTAGGCAGGATACTGCATTTTTGTGGTTTTAAAAAAGTCCTTAGGACAGACTGAGTTTTCATAACTTATGGCATCAGGAGGAAACATTAAAATATCAAGGAATCATCAGTCACCCTCCTGTCTTGTTGAAGGATCAACCCCAAATTCTGGGTATTTGAGTACATGTGAATCATGGATTGGGAATTCAATTTTTTCCCTGGATGCTTTGGAATTGTGTCTTCCATGCTCCACTGGGTTCAATTTAAAACAGGAAACGCTGTCTCTTCTAAAAGACCCATTTTAGGTCTTTTTCGAGAATAGTGAACACATTTTTTAACAAAATAAGTTGTAATTTTAAAAGGAAAGTTTTGCCTATTTTATTAAGATGGAAATTTCTTTTTAGGCTAATTTGAAATCCAACTGAAGCTTTTTAATCAGTATTTTAAATTTGAACCACTAGAGTTTTTTATGATGCAAATGATTATGTTATCTGAAAGATGTGGTTTTATTGAATGTCTATTTGAGTATCATTTAAAAAGTATTTGCCTTTTACTGTCATCATTTCTCTTGTTTTATTATTATAATCAATGTTTATCTATTTTTCAATTAATTTAATACAGTTTCTAATGTGAAAGACGTTTGTCTGAAACCCATTTTCCCCTCAGAGGCTAAAGAGACATCAAGCGAAAGCATATTGCTTAGTAGGAAAGTAGAAAATTTTAATCGTTGTGATTCTTTGAGTTTTAATGACAAGGTCACTTTCAGTGAAGGAAATGCTCATCAACACATAGTCACCAATTATTAAAGGAATCATGTGATTGCATTTTCCCCTTTATACATTTACCCTTGGTCATAATCCCACTATTTCATACATACTTATGCATTGCTAGAGTTTCCTAGGACTCCAATAGCATGCTTTCCAAGTGTTATTATTCCCTTAATGTTAAAGAAAAAAAATCAATATATTGAATTCTATAATAAAATAGGTAAGCAGTATTAAATCATCCGTAGAGATAAACAACCTCTTGAAACTCTTTTGAAAGAGAAAAGTGTTCGTTCACTTTCATTGCCTTCATTAAGATCTCCAAATACTCAGACTAAGGAGGCTATTCTCATCTATTTGAGTTTCCTGACAGAACTAAGGGAAGGAGTCACTCTTCAAAAGATGGATCTCAGTTCACTCTGAAAATGTGCCTTTTTAAATTGGGTGTTTAGCATAAAAATCACTATTGGGGATCTTACAGATGTCTGTTGTAGATCTATTACAATGAGGTGACTTAGACATTGGGCTTTATCATATTAGAGAATTACTTAAGCTATTGTCCTTCAAATGTTGGGCTTTGAGTAAGAAGTACCTGACACTGAATTGCTCTCAAGTCTCTGGAATTACAGACAGCACATGGCTTCTATGAGGAATTATATATGAAACACCTCTTGTGTCCCTCCTCAAGTTCTCTGACCACCTTCACATCCTGTGGCAACCAAAATTTTATGAATACAATCTGGCCTCTCAGCTGTGCTCACTTTCTGTTCTGGGGATTCTCTGATACTAATTTTGGCTACTTGCTAGAACCAAGAGACAAATCACTTACATACTGCAAACCTATGTGAGGGTGTTAATAACCTGCTAAAACACAATTAATGAAAGACTGTAGCAGGTGACTAATCTTTCCCTCAGATATTCGACATGGTCCATGGAAGACTCTGTGGGCCCCAGAAGCCCAGAGCTGCATATCCTTCTATTTTCCTGTTCCCCATTTCACTCTTTTAAGCTCCCTACTCCTATTCCCTAGGATCACTTTCCAAAATAAACTGCAGGTGTGCTAACTGTTGTCTTAGACTCTGCTTCCTGGAAACTATTTTTCCCCTCCACAAAAAATGATCACTGTGAATATTACAGGAGGAGAAATAAAAGAAGAATAAATAAGTGGTTTATTTTCAGGTTCGAATAAACTCTTTCTAATGAAAATGTACTGGACTCTTACTAAGTGCCAAACCTAAGATAAATGCTCTATGTACACTATCAAATTGAATCTTCTCAAAATGCCCTAAGGAGGTATTATGATTCCCATTTTACAGATAAGCAAATTGAGTTTAGAGAAGTACGTAACTTGCCCACATTTATGTAAGTAGTAAGTAAAAACACTAAAACCCAGCACCAGCCAACTTAAAAGTTCATGTTCTTAGTGATTCTGCTCTCCAGCACTCCTGAAATAAGGAGAGTTAACTCATGTTGACAGCACATAAGAAAACATTCTGAATATTTAAACACACAGTTCCAAATATTTTTGAGACTAATTTGATAGCAATAATACTGAAAAGTAATGGGAAAACTGATTTACCATTGTGGAATGTTTGAAGATACATGAATTCCCTAATGTTAAGAGGACATATGTAACATTAAAACATGTTTTCTTTTTCCATTGAATATATGTAAGAGTTATTCATGTGCATGGAAACCCTTGCTCAGAAGACCATGACTATATGCTTGGAAGTCATTAGTAAATCTCCTTGCTTGGGCATTATACCAAAAACACTGCAAAATCATTCAGAGAGGCATCCGTATACTGCAGAACCATTATACTGTTCAAAACACCCAGGCTCATAAACATGAAAACCTCATGTAGTTCTCAAACCCTACAACATACACAAAGCAAGTCACAACATTTCAAGTCATGGCAGACCCCCACAATCCTATTTGCAATCTGACGCAGAAAAGTTGCATTACCTCCCACTTTTCTACTAGTGTAGAAATAGTTTTGGTTTACCACTGATCAGATCCGCTAACAACACTTTTATTTCATTTAGCAATATTCCAGTAATTGTTGAGGAGAGAATCTGTGAATTTGAAAAAAATCCCTCTCTCATCATAATTAAGGCAGACAGGTTTTAAAAAGAAAATAAGTCACATCAAAGTACAATTTTTATTATTTTTCTTTTAGACATCCAATTAAGTTTACAGTCAACTGATACAAGCATCACAGACTTCTAATAACAACAGTTGGGATAGTAAGAAAATTTCTGTGCCAATTCTCACAACCTGTCTATTTCTATCATACCTACCCCCATTGTAATGAAGTTATCTTTGACACGTGTGAAGCTTGAGAATGCAGATTTCTATCTGGCCAATAGCATCAGAGAAAGAGAACTCACATTTATTCTACACCTATGTTATTGTTACATAAACTCAGCTAATCCTCAGTCCAGCCATATGAGATAAATACTATCGTTCTCTGACAAAGAAATCAAGTACTATAAATACTATTATTCTCTGATAAAGAAATCAAGATTCAGAGAGATTAAACAGTTTTCCAACAAAGCCTCATAGTGCATAAATGATGGAACCAATATTTGAAGTCAGGCCCTGATGATCTCAAAGCCCTCACATGTGATGGTTTTATCTAAGCATTTTTTTAAGCTAGTTCCTAAAGTTCATCATCATGTCTTTGGATTCAGTTTTCAAACCCCTCACTGTTCGAAGATGTCATTTTGCATGCTTCTGGCTGCAGGAAACTAAATACAACATTTTAAATGGCTTAAATACTTGTGATTCAACATATGCACAGCTCGGACATCACCTGGGAGTTTGTTAGAAATGTACACTTTAAGGAACTACCATGGCCTTCTTGAATCAGAACCTGAATGTTAACAAGATCACCAAGTGATTGTTGTGCACATTAAAGTTTGAGAAACATTGGTTTAAATGATAGGAACTATTACTGATTCACATTACAGAAGCGCTAAAGTTGGGTGCTTCCAGGTCAGTTAACAGATCAAGGATAGACTCAAATCCCAGTCTCCTCCCAAGTTTACACTTCTGCTTTGGTCTGCTTTTTGTTTCCCCACCTTGTCTTCAGATAACTGCAGCTGCCCCAGGCAACATATCTTTTCAGAGCAATGTCCAAGGATAGAAGGTCAAAGGATGACTCTCCTCTTGCCTATCTTTTATCAGAAAAGATAATTTTCTCTGGAAGTCTTAAGAAGAATTTTCTCAGGCCCCTTTGTACTGTTAGGCTTTGATTGCAAGTCCTTCTCCTAGATATAAGGAAAGCTGGGAAGCAATACATCTGAAACTGCAATCTCTTTGGTGAGGGTGCCACAAGGAAGAAGGATAGGAGAATGAACATAAACAAGATCAAGGCACAGAAGGGAAAGGTATACCCTATCCATGGCGATAAGGTTCTCGTTGCTGGCATCTCATCTGGAGGTACACCTCAAAATGTTAAACATTAAGAACTGTGTTTTATACATATTACACTAGGTAGCTAGTCAGACATGAGCAGAGGAGGGGAGGGCTCCTGCTCTCTCTCTCTGTCGGGTGACCATCATCAGGTGACTGTCAAGCAGGTGTTTCACTGCCTCTTTAAAATAATAATTGGTCCTAACAAGTGCCAGGGAAAGGCAGCCTCCCACTAAACAGAAACACCTGAAACTGGTTGTCAGCAGCTTCCCAATCATATTAGTATGTCAGGAGCTGAGTTAGTGGGCTCAAGCATGCGCACTGAGAGGCAAAATGGTGGTGGTTAACTGGTATATGATCTTCAAGGGACATTTGGCTGTCAAGGGAAGAACGCCTCAAGGAAGCATGCATACAACTCCAGTAAACACTGCACATGCAGCCCCTCCGAAACTTTGGCAGGCCACTGCTCGTGCAGACAGCCCACCCCAAGTGAAGACTCGGGAGACGTAACGCAAGACCCGGTAAGTACACCAACATATAAAACCCAAAGTCAAAAGGTCAAACAGTGCCCTTGAGCTCTCAAGTTGCCCACTTGGCCCTCTTCCAAGGGTACTTTACTTTCTTTCCTTTCTTCTCTAAAGCCTTTTGCTAAAGTTTCACTGCTGCTCTAAAAACTTGCGTTGGTCCTTCCTTCTGCCTTCTGCCTCCTCAGTGGAATTCTTCCTATGGAGGAGGCAAGAACTGAGGTTGCTGCAGGTCCATACGGATTCACTGCCAGTAACACAGACTCACTTTTCCTCCCAGAAGACCCCAAACATCGACTCCACTCTGTTCCTGAGCGTGAGTACACTCTTTCCTGGTTGGCATTTTCTGTTTTCACCTGCGTGCTTCGTCATTGACGCATTTTCCAGTGCAGGCAGGCAGTTTTGAAATGTGATTGCTGTGCTAGCAGTCCCAATTGGTAGGCTTTATTTGCTCTAACACAATTTATGATGCCTTGATTATCTCCATATGGCCTAAATTGCTAGGCACACCATTAATTCTCCTGATTGATGGAGTGTGTAAGGCATACACCAATGAGAAAAGAAAAGGCCTGACAAGGAAACACAGGTAACACAGCCTCCCAATTCATATGCACTTTTAATGGGTGTAATTCTCATTGCACTCCAACTCTATGCCTTAGGACATCATGTGTGACTTTTAATGATCTGTATAGTGTAATTGGATTTCAAGCCCTTGGGAAGAACAAATTTTAAATTCCCTTGCTCAGATAAAGGAAAAATTTTAACATCAAGGTTGGCTTAAATCATGAAATAACACAAAGATAATTTATGCCTACTATGTATCAGGTACTCTGCTGGATGGCACGGCATTAGGATTCTTGTTTTAACACTTAATCTAATTAGTAAGTCTATACATATGAATGGATATTTCAGTACAAATTTTACGGCTAAATGAGTCATCAGTTACTAAAAAATATCGGCATGGTCAATTTTTTTTTCATTGAGTCATTTTTATTTTTTTCTTCTTTTTTATTTATTTATTTATTTATTTTTTTGAGACAGAGTTTCACTCTTGTCGCCTAGGCTGGAGTGCAGTGACAAGATCTGGGCTCACTGCAACCACCACCTCCTGGGTTCAAGTGATTCTCCTGCCTCAACCTCCCAAGTAGCTAGGATTACAGGCACACACCACCACACCCAGTTAATTTTTGTACTTTTAGTAGAGATGGGGTTTCTCTATGTTAATGAGGCTGGTCTTGAACTCCTGACCTTCGGGTGATCTGCCTGCCTTGGCCTCCCAAAGTCCTGGGATTATAGGCATGAACCACTGCGCCTAGCCCATTGAGTCATTTTTAATCCTCTCCTAGTTGAGTGCACGATTCTCTCGTGCCCACCCCACCTTGAAAAAATATTTCATAATGAATCTACTTTTAAAAATTTAAGTGAAAAGGGCTCCATAGCCCACTTTTATACAGAATGTGGTTGGTCTATATGTGATTGCCCATTCCAGTCTCAATTTCAAGCACATTTGTAGTAAAGTCCTGCCATTTTCTGATAATTATTTCTTAGTCCAAATTGCCTCTGGCATAAGGGCATTGACAAAAAAAGGTTTAGTTTAGTTTTGTTTTGTTATTTTGTGGTGTGTGGGCATTATTTTAAGTAAATTTGTCAAGGGTAGAAGAAGAGAATTTACATCTCATAGAAAAATAAATATTTCCAGAGAGTGAAAAATTTTCCAAAAGTCAAATGGCTACTTGCCCTCACCCACCCACTGCCTTTCAATCTCAGTTGTGTCTGTACCTGGCTTGGACCCAGAACCAACCTTTTCCTTTGTGCTTTATTGACCTTCTTTCAGTGCTTTTCTCATTCTCCAAAACCAGGAAATCATATAATTTGGAATCTTTTCTTTTGTTCTTAGGTTGACAGATAATAGTAAAAGGAGTAAAGAGGTTTGACATGTGGAATTATGCTTTTAACTTCATCTGGACTCTATACTCCGTATTTAAACATTTTCTTTAACTGTTATCCACTTTTCTATCAAATTCTAATATATATTTCTTAACAATTTCCAATTATCTTCAATTCCTGAACCCCCCTACCTTATTCTATTTCATTGAATATAATTTGTCATTCGTATATGCTCTTTTTATTGTGTAGAATTTATATTATGCCCTACTCAGTTTAGAAATTGCTGTGATAAAACACGTTGATAATGATGAGAGCTAACGTCAACTAGTTGCTTGTACCAAGTCCTAAGATATGCTCATTAACACACTTATTTTTAACCTTAAAACAGTAACTAGTTAAGTATGATCACTATCCCAATTTTTACATGAGAAAACTGTAAGCTTAGAAAATTTAAATAAGTAATTAAAGGTCAGTGGATTAGTCAAAGTAAGATATACTAGTTAGGGCAACAAAGGGAAAAGAAAACAAATTTCAGTATGTTAAGAAAATAAAGCTTTATTTCTCACTCCCATGAAGTCACATATGGACAGGTAAAAGCTATTATTCCGTATGCCATCTGGAGCATGTGGCCTCCGTGCTGTAACCTCAAGGGCAGAGAAGGTTCAAGGAGACACACAAAGCCAGCTTTCAATTGTCATCTCTCTGAAGTGACACACATCACATCTGTTTGTAGTCTATTATTGAGGACAGCTCTGAGTCGCAGTCTAACAGCACAAGGGTTGGAAAATGCATGGGAACAAATGGAGAATTTAGTGAGCACTAGCTGTCACTGTCACAGTCCACCATCTGGATATCAAAAATTTTACTTGTTCCTTCAATTTCTCTACACATTAAACACAATCAACTCCACCCCAAGAAACATAACTCCAAACCCTTCCAGCTCAAAGCCCGGGATTTCTGGGTGATGTTAAGTACACCTTACATTTAATTTACATACAACTCCTTTTTGTCTGAAAAACTTTGAACTTTAACATAATCAGTTTTCTGTTCTTCATTCTCCTAATAACAGTAGAATAGGGATGAAATAACCAAAATAAATCATTCTATTTGGAAAGGAAAAGAATAAGTAAGTCTGCCTTAGGAAGCAACACAGTTTCCCTAGCACACCTCTTACTTAAAAACAGATGGCAGCTGATAGAGTTTGAATGTTTGTCCCCTCCAAACCTCATGTTGAAGTGTAACCCCCAATGTTGGAGATGTGCCTAGTTGGGATGTTTGGGTCATGGGGTTTGGGTCATGGGGATGGATCCTGTATGAACAGCTTGCTTTCATCCCATGGTAATGAGTTATTTCTCCCTCTTGTAGTTTGTATAAGAGCTGGTTGTTTAAAAGAATCTAGTATATCCCCCCATCTCTCTTGCTGTCACTCACCATGTGATGTTCCAGCTCCCCCTTTGCCTTCTGCCGTGGTTGTATGCTTCCTGAAGCCCTCACCAGAAGCCATGCAGATACTGGTGCCACGCTGGTATAGCCTGCAGAACTGTGAGCCAAAATAAACCTCTTTTTTTTTTCATAAATTGCTCAGTCTCAGGTATTCCTTTATAGTAAGGCAAAATAGACTAATACAGGAGTCCAACTATTTTCTTAAGACTTAAGCAGTGAAATTCAATTTTGCATATATTTAGTGCTGGGAAATTAGTAAGTTTCTTATTTATTTAACTTTCAAACTGGTCTAAAGCTACTCATTACATTCAAATTTCTTTTAGATCATTGTCTTACTCCATTTTCTGTTGCTATGACTCAACACCTGAGATTGAGTAACTTATAAATAAAAGAAATTTATTTATTATGTTTATGCAGGCTATAAAGTCTAGTGTCTAGGACTTGGCATCTGGTCAGCTTCTGGTGATTGCCTTGTGTTCGCTCGCATGATGAAAGGCATCACGGAGTGAGACAGGTGCACTGAGAGCCAAACTGGCACTTTCAACAAATTTACTCTCATGATAGCTAACCCATTCCCATGATTACCCATTAATCCACTAACCAATTAATCTATGAATGAATTACTTCATTCACGAGGAAACAGCCCTCGTGTCCCAATCCCTTCTTAAAGGCCCCACTTCTTCCTACAGTTACATTGGGAAATAAGTTTCAACATGAGTTTCAGAGGACACAAATATTGAAACCATAGCACTCATTACTTAAGAATCTGCACTATCTTTTAAGGGATAGGATATGAGTGGTTCATTCCTTATCCCTCACTAAATTGTCAGCTAAGTTAAGACTGCAGCATAAAAAGGAAAGTTCACACAAATAATCTGATCTTTACATTGATCTCTTACTCCAAGAAATAGTTTTACTAGTCCTGTGTGGTCTGAAGCTTATTTAATCCTGTTACTTTCTATTTATAATTAATCACTGTGACTTTCTGAACCCGGAAGAGACCCAAATATATAGACTCTTTATTTAACATTTTCTTAAATTCGTTTTCTAATGAGATACAATTCACATGCCATACAATTCACCTTTTTAAGGTGTACGTTTCAGTGATTTTCAGTATTTTCACAAAGTTGTACAAAAACTTCCATGATTTTCACAGCCTCCAAAAAAAAAAAAACCCTATATCCTATTATAGTCACTTTCCATGTCTCCTTTCCCCAGCTCCTGACAATCACTCATGTATCTTTTTCTATTAATTTGTCTATTCCATATATTTAATATAAATGGAATCATATAATAATTAGCCTCTTTCATTTAGCTTAATGCTTTGAAGATTGATCCATGCTTGAGTATACATCAAGACTTCAATACTAACATTCTTCTTATGACTAAGGAAGTATATGTGTATGTATGTATATACAGTGCATGTATATACCACATTTTTAAATTTCATACATCAGTTGGTAGATATTTGGGTTTCTGTCTCTTATTATTATGAATAGTGCTTCAATGAACATTTGTTTGTGGTTTTTGTGTGTATATGTTTACAAATGTCCTGGCTATGTACCTAAGTGGGGAGCTACTTGGTCATAGGGCAACTCTATGTTTAACTTTTTAGGAAATTCAAAACTGTTTTCCAGAGTGACTGCCCTAATTTACATTACCAGTAGCAATGTATGAGGGTTACAATCTCTCCATATCTGGTCAACATTTGTTATTTTCCATGTTTCTTTTATTGTAGCCATCCTAGTTAGTGGGTGTTAAGTATCTTATTGTGGTTTTAATTTACATTTCCCTAGTGACTAAACATATGAAGCATCTTTGTATATGATTACTGGTCATTTATATATCTTCAGAGAAATGTCTAATGAAAATCTTTGCCCATTTTTATTTTATTTTATTTTTTTGCTTGGCACCTTGCTTTTCTATTGATACTAAATTTTACATGCATATGGAGTACATGTGATATTTTGACACATGCATACAATGTATAATGATCAAATCAGGGTACTTAGGATATCCATCAGCTCAAACATTTATAATTGCTTTGAGAACAGGTCAAATCTTCTAGCTATTTTGAAAAATGAAATAAATTATTAACTATAGTCACCCTACTGTGCTATCAAATAGTAGAATTCATTCCTTCTAGCTAACTCTATATTTCTATCATGAATCAACCTTTCTTTATCTCTCCCCTACAATTCCCAGTCTTTAGTAACCATCATTCTACTCTCTGCCTCCATACAATAACTTGTTTAGCCCCCACATATGATCAAGAACATGTGATATTTTTCCTTCTGTGCCTGGCTTATTTAACTTTAACATAAAAACCTCTAGTTCCACTCATGTTGCTGCAAATCACAGGATTGTATTCGTCTTTAATGGCTGAATAGTATCCCATTGTGTATATATGCCACATTTTCTATATCTGTTGATCTGTTGATAGACATTTCAGGGTTTTTTGTTTGTTTGTTTGTTTGTTTTTTGAGACGGAGCCTCGCTCTGTTGCCCAGGCTGGAGTGCAGTGGCGTCATCTCGGCTCACTGCAAGCTCTGCCTCCCGGGTTCATGCCATTCTGCCTCAGCCTTTTGAGTAGCTGGGACTACAGGCGCCCGCCACCGCGCCCGGCTAATTTTTTGTATTTTTAGTAGAGACGGGGTTTCACCCTGTTAGCCGGGATGGTCTCGATCTCCTGACCTTGTGATCCGCCCGCCTCGGCCTCCCAAAGTGCTGGGATTACACCGCGCCCGGCCTCAGTTGATTTTATATCTTGGCTATTATGAGCAGTGTTGTAGTTATAAACATGGTGGACCAGGTATCCCTTTGGTGTACTGATTGCCTTTCCTTTGAATAAATACCCCGTAATGGGATTGCTAGATTATATGGCCGTGTTATTTTTAGTTTTTTGCAAAGTCTCCACACTCTTTAAAAAATTTCTACGAATAGCGTTCCTTTTTAATAACAGCCTTTCTAACTGGGGCGAGATACTATCCCATTGTGGTTTTGATTTCCAGTTCTCTGATGATTATGATGCTAAGTATTTTTCATATACCTGTTCGTGTTTTGTATTTCTTCTTCTGAAAAAAGCCTATGTAGCTCATTTGCCCATTTTTGAAATTAGATTATTTGGTTCTTTTTTTTCTTTTCTGTTGAGTTGTTTTGAGTTCCTTGTATATTCTGGATATGATTACCTTGTTGAATGAATAGTTTGTAAATACTTTCTCCCATTCTATAAGTTGTCTCTTCATTCTGCTGATTGATTTCCTTTGCTGTGCAGAAGCTTTTTAGTTTAATGTAATTTTATTGGTCTATGTTTTGTTTTTGTTGCGTGTGCTTTTGAAGACTTAGCTTTAAATTCTATGCCTAGACTAACTTTCTGAAGCACTTCTCCTTGTTTTTTTTTCCAATAGTTTTATAGTTTCAGGTCTTACATTTAAGTTTCTAATGAATTTGAGTTGATTTTTATATATGGTGAAAGATTGGGTTCTAGTGTCACTCTTCTGCATATGAATATTCCATTTTCTCAGAACTACTTATTTCAGAAAATGTTATTTTCTCAACATGTGTTCTTGGTGCCTTTGTCAAATACTAGTTGACTGAATATATGACTAAAATACGTGGATTTGTTTCTGGATTTTCTGTTTTGCTCTATTAGTCTATGTATCTGTTTTTATGCCAATACTATGCTGTTTTGGTTACTATGGTAGTATGTTTTAGAGTCAGATAGTGTGATGCCTTCAACTTTGTTTTTTTTTTTGCTTAGTATTGCTTTGGCTATTTGGGCTGTTTTGTGTTTTCATACTAACTTTACAATCTTTTTTTCTATTTATATGAAGAATGTCATTGGTATTTTATAGAGATTGCATTGAATCTATATGTTTCTTTGGGTAGTATGGCTATTTTAACAATATTAGTTATTCCAGTCCATGAGCAAGAGTCATCTTTGCATTTGTTTACTATTTTCTTCAATTTCTTTCCCCACTGTTTTATAGTTTTTGTTTGTTTGTTTCAAGATGGAGTCTTGCTCTGTCATCCAGGCTAGAGTGCAGTGGTCGATCTCACCTCACTGCAGCCTTCGCCTCCTGGGTTTATTCTCCTGCCTCAGGCTCCTGAGTAGCTGGGACTACAGGCACGTGCCACTATGCCCAGCTAATTTGTGTATTTTTAGTAGAGATGGGGCTTCACCATGTTGGCCAGGCTGGTCTCAAACTCCTGAATTTAAGTAGTCTGCCCACCTTGGCCTCCCAAAGTACTGGGATTATAGGAATGAGCCACCGCACCTAGGCTTATACTTTTCATTATAGATGTATTTTACCCTTTTGATTAAATGTATTAATAGGTATTTTACTTTTTTTGTTTGCAGCTTTTGTGAATAACATAGATTTCTTGATTTCTTTTTTAGCTAGTATTTTTTTTGATGTATAGGAATGCTATTAATTTTAAAGGCTGATTTTGTATCATACAACTTTACTGAATTTATCAGTTTTATATTTTTTTTTGGTGGAGACTTTAGCTTTCTCTAACTATAAAATAATGTCTTTGGCAAAGATGGACAATTTGACTTCCTTTTTCCCAATTTGGATGCCTTCTATTTCTTTCTCTTGCCATTTTGGTCTGGCTAGGACTTTTGCTCTAATATTAAATAAATGTAGTGAAAGTGAACATCCTTATTTTGTTCCAATTCAGGAAAAGCTTTTTGCACTTCCACATTCAGCATGATTGATGTTAGCTGTGGGTTTCATATATGGCTTTTATTATTTTGAGGTATGTTCCTTTTATGTCTAACAGAATAATGTTAACCCTGCTGAACGATTTAGGAAAATTTCCACTATCATTAATTTTTTAAAATAGTTTGAAATTTGGTATTAAGTCTTCTTTAGAAGTTTAGTAGATTAATCAGTAAAGTCATTTGGTCCTGGGTTTTGCTTTTTAGGGAGAATTTATTACTGATCTAATCTTATTTCTCATTATTAGTCTGTTCAACTTTTCTACTTCTTCTTTGTTCAATCTTGGTGGATTGCATGTGTCCAGGAATTTATCCCTTTCCTTTAATTTTTAAACATTTGTTAGCTTATACTTGTTTATTATAGTCTCTAATACTCCTTTGTATTTCTGTGGGTTAAGTTGCAATGTCATCTTTTTCTTCTCTGATTTTGAATCTTCTCTCTTTTTCTTCATTAGTCTAGCTAATGGTTTATCGATGTTTTTAGTTTTTCATTTATTTTTTTTATTTTTTAAGTTTTGGGGTACATGTACAGGATGCACAAATGTGTTACATAGGTAAATATATGCCATGGTGGTTTGCTGTACCTATCAACTTATCACCTAGGTATTAAGACCTGCATGCATTAGCTCTTTTTCCTAGTGCCCTAAAAGCCAACTTTTCGTTTTGTTCATTCTCTGTATTTTTCTTTCTAATTTCTTTAGTTCTGCTCTAATCTTTATTATTTATTTTCTTCTTTTAATTTTGGGTTTGGTTTGCTTTTGCTTTTCTAGTTCCTCACGGAGCATTAATAGGTTATTTAAAATCTTTCTACTTTTTAGATGTAGTTATTCATTGCTATAATAGTTTTTCTATTAGCACTGCTTTTGCTGTATCCCATAAATTTTGGTATGCTGCGTTTTCATTTTCATTTGTTTTAAGGATTTTTTATTTTCTTATTTTTTCATTAATTTGATGGTTATTCAGGAGCACTTTTTAATTTATTTGTATAGTTTCCAATTTTTTATTGTAATTTATTTCTAGTTTTATTTCATTGTGATCTAAGAAAATACTTACATCTAATTTTAAAAATGTGTTGAGAATTTTATTGTGGACTAACTGTTGGTCTGAAACATCCAGGAGAATGTTCCATGTGCTGATGAGAAGAATGAATATTCTTCAGCTGTTGCATAAAATGTTCTCTTAATGTTTGTTTAGTCCCTTTGGTCTATCGTGCAGATTTAGTCCTATGTTTCTTTGTTGATTTTCTGTATAGATTCTCTGTCTAATGCTGAAAGTCGGGTATTGAATTTCCCACGTATTATTACGTTAGGGTCTATTTTTCTATTTAGCTCTGCTAATTTAGATATATGTAACTCAGTACTCTGTTATTGGGTGCATAGATATTTATCATTGTTACATCTTCTTGGTGTATTGGTCCGTTCATCATCGTATAATGATTTTCTCCTTTTATTATTTTTGACTTAATATCTTATTTTTTTTCTGATATAAACACAGGTACTCCTACAGACTTTTGGTTTCCTTTTACATGAAATCTTTTTTCCATCCTTATAGTGTGGATGTGTCTTTATCAGTGAAGTAAGTTTGCTGTAGGCAGCATATAATTGGATTTATATATTTAATCCATTCAATTTGTCTGTATATTTTAACTGGGGAACTTAAACCACTTACATTCAACATTGTTATTGATAGGGGAAGACTTACTCCTGTCACCTTTTAAATTGTTGCCCAATTGGTAACATACCCTTATTTCCTCTTCTATTATTTACCTTTATATATTTTTAAATTTTTTTAATTTTTGTTTTTTATTATACTTTAAGTTCTAGGGTACATGTGTGCAAAGTTCAGGTTTGTTACATATGTATACATGTGCCATGTTGGTGAGTTGTACCCATAAACTCATCATTTACATTAGGTATATCTCCTAATGCTACCCCTCTCCCCATCCACACCAAAACAGGCCCTGGTGTGTGATGTTCCCCACCCTGTGTCCAAGTGTTCCTATTGTTCAGTTCCCACTTATGAGTGAGAACATGTGGTGTTTGGTTTTCTGTTCTGGCAATAGTTTGCTGAGAATGATGGTTTCCAGCTGCATCCATGTCCCTACACTGTCTCTTATACACATCTAGATGTGTATAAGAGACAGATTTTAGACCAATATCCCTGATGAACATCGATGCAAAAATCCTCAATAAAATACTGGCAAACCGAATCCAGCAGCACATCAAAAAGCTTATCCACCATGATCAAGTGGGCTTCATCCCTGGGATGCAAGGCTGGTTCAACATATGCAAATCGAAAAATGTAATCCAGCGTATACACAGAACCAAAGACAAAAACCACATGATTATCCCAATAGATGCAGAAAAGGCCTTTGACAAAATTCAACAGCACTTCTTGCTAAAAATTCTCAATAAATTCGGTATTGATGGAACATATCTCAAAATAATAAGAGCTATTTATGAAAAACCCACAGCCAATATCATACTGAATGGGCAAAACTGGAAACATTCCCCTTGAAAACTGGCAAAAGACAGGGATGCCCCCTCTCACCACTCCTACTTTTATATTTTTTTGTACTGATAGTGTTTGATTCCTTTCTCTTTCTCAATTGATTATCTGTTTTACCAGTGAGTTTTTCTTTTCTTTTTTTTTAATATTAGGAATCATCCTTTTATTCCACATATAGAACTTCTTTAAGCATTTCTTTTAAAGTCATTCTAGTGTTTATGATTTCCTTCAGGTTTTGTTTTTCTTGGAAAGACTTTATTTCTCCTTCATTTCTGAAGGTTGACTTTGGTAGGTATCGTATTCTTGGCTGGCAGCTTTTATGCTTTCAGCACTTTGAATATATCCTGTGCTCTCCTGGCCTATAAGGTCCTGCTGAGAAATTCACTGTTAGTATCATGGGGACTACCTTATATGTGACTTGACCCTATTACTATTTTTAGAATTCTGTCTTTGATTTTTGACTGTGTCTTCTAGAAAACCTTTTTGCGTTGAATCTATTTGGAGCTTCCTTGAGTTTCCCATATCCGAATGTCTCTATCTCTTGCAAGACTTGGAGGCTATCAACCATTATTTCATTAAATAGGTTTTCTATGCTTTCGCCTATCTCTTCTTCTGGAACTCCCCAAAATAGAGTATTTGGGTGCTTTATAATGTTCTACATGTCATGTAGGCTTTCTTCATTTTTTTATTTTTGTCTGACTGGTTTATTTTACAAGACATGTCTCCACATTTAGAATTGTTTTCTTCTGCTTTATTTAGATGATTGTGGAAGCTTTCAACTGTATTTTTTAATTTTGTGGTTTGAATTATTCACTTCTCAAATTTCTTTTTTGTTCTTTTTGGTGATATCTGTTTTTGTTGAATTTCTTATTGAAATAAAAAATGGTTTCTGATTTATTTGTATTGTTTATCTGTGTTTTCTTGTATCTCACTGAGTTTAAAAAGTATTATTTCAAATTATTTCTTAGGTAGTTTATAGTTTCTTTTCATTGGGATCTGTTAATGGAGAATTATTATACTCCTTTGAGGTGTAATGTTTTCATGCTTTTTTATGTTTCTTGTGTTCTTAGGTTAATATGTCCACATCTGGTATGACAGCCTCTTCTGCCAGTTTTATGGATTGACTTTTGTGAGTAAAGACTTTTTTATTTAGATGTATCTATAATACTGGTTTGGTAGGGTGCTTTGACTTTAATTCTGGATGCATGTAATCTGCAGTAGTGTAAGCTTCATATGATTTATTCAGCTGTAATCAACATCACTAACGTCTGTGAGTTCCTTTGTGGCTTAGGCTTAATGGAGAATGTGCTGTATCTTTGCTGAGGATAAGGATGCCATGTGGGCTTGTTCTAGGGCACCAGTGGTCATAGTGTCAGGCCAGGAAGGCCAGTCCTCATGACCCTAGTGTATACGTGGGTGCCAGCAGCGATGGCTTCAGGTGGCTGGTTCAGACCTCTAGGTAGCATGCTTGTGTGCTGATGGTGGCAGGGAGAAGCTGATTGTGAGGTTCTTAGTCCCCCTGGAGGTGTGCATTATGTTGGCAGTGGCAGCAGTGGCAGAGGGTCACTCTTTGGGCTCTTGCATGGTTGACCCATATGGCAGAGGGTTGGGTGAGCTAGAACCTGGACCCCTAGATAGCACACACATTGACAGTTGCAGGTAGGGCAGACCCATCATCAGGCTTCTGAATGCTGTGCATGGGTGCCCATAAAAATTTCTGTCCATTTTTAATTTGTTTAGATCTTTTTAAGAGTCTTTGTAATATTCTGAACACAAATTTCTTATCAGATGTATAATTTGCAAATATTTTCTTACATTTTATGAGTCTTCTCATTTGCTTGACAGTCTTTTGAAGCACAAACTTTTAATTTTGATGAAGTTTATTTTATTTGTTTTTCTCATAGCCTCTGCTTTTAATATTACATCCAGGAAATCATTGCCTAATTCCAAGGGCATAACAATGTATTCCTGTGTTTACTTTGAAGACATTCATATTTTTAGCTTT
>NW_012107330.1:366494-368891 GCF_000951045.1 Mandrillus leucophaeus | reverse complement strand
ATAGATGAAATAGACTAATTGATATCTTAACAATGTCTTCCAATCCACAAACACAGAATATCTTTTAACTAATTTATTTTTTCTTTATTTTTTTCAATAAAAATTTGTAGTTTTCACTATATAATCCTTGAAATTATTTTGTTAAATTTATTTCTAATTATGTTATTCTTTTTAATGATAATATAAATCGTTTTCATTTTAGAGGATTTGTTGCTACTGTATAGACATGTAATTGACTTCTGTATGTTAATCTCATATGCTGCAATTTTATTGAACTTATTTATTAGCGTTAGTGTTTTTCTTACTGCTTTCTTAGGATTTTCTACATACAAAATTATGCCCTCTGTGAATAGATAAACTTACTTCTTTCTATCCAACATAGACACATTTTATTTCTTTTTCTTGCCTAAGTACTTTGTTTAGGGTCTGGTTAGAGCTTCTGGTAAAATACTGCATAAAAGTAATAAGAGGAGATAATCTTGTTTTATTCCTGATCTTAGAGGCAAATATTTCAGTCTTTCATTATTAACTGTGATTTTAACTGGGTCTTTCATACATGCCCATTATTAGGTTGGGGAAGTTTTCTTTTTTTTAATCATTTTGTCAAGTGTTTGTATCATACAAAGACAATAAATTATTGTTAAATGCTTGTTCTTCATATATTGAAATGATTCAGTTGTTTGTAGTCCTCATCTCATGTTTTAAAATTCTTACTCTATTAACATGATATAGTAGGGGATTTTTCACATGGTGAACCAAATGTACATTGCTATAATCAATCAGACAAAGTGTTTAATCTTCTGCATTCAGTTTACTACTATTTTTTGATGATTTTTGAATTTGCATTCATGAGAAGTTGGCTTTTCACAAGATGTTTTTGTCTTATTTCGGTAGCAGGGTAATACTGGCCACATAGAATAAGAGAGAAAGTTTTGTTCTTCTTTAACCTTTGTAACAGCTTATACAACTCTTTTAAATATTGTTTAAAATCAAATGTTAATTATTTTAAATATTTAAAACATACATATAATTTACCAGTGGATACATCTCTGGTCTAGAATTCTCTTTATGGTATTTTTTTAAATTAATAATTTAGTGTATTTCTCTTTATCAGTCTGATCACATTTTCTATTTCTTCTTGAAATGTTTTGTAGTTTTGTCTTTTCAGATATTTATGTCTTTGATATAGGTTACCTAACATGTTGGTATACAATTTTTTATGTTTTTTTTTTTTCATATAATCCTTTTATTTATCTCTATAAAGTCAACAGTAATGTCTTCTTCATTTTCAATTTTCTCTTTTTTTATTGTTCAGCCTAGCTAAGGCTTGTATACTTGGTTTATGTTTATTAAAACCAACTTTTCATTTTGTTGATTTTATCTATTGCTTATCTGCTGTATATTTTGCTCATAGTCACTGTAATATTTATTGTTTAATGGCCTGACATATAATATATCCTATAGAATGCTTCACGTGAACTTGGAGACCTAGTTCATAGATTTCACAGCTAGAATTTAGAATATTTAAGGATCTGAGAAAGTTCAGGAGCTGGGTCATGTGCATAAAGGGAAGATGTTATAAAATGGAGTAGACAGGTAGCCAGAACGAGGTTCATGCATGTCTTCATAAACAAGGTAGGGATTTAGTTCTTATTCAAGTCCATGAGAACTTATTGAAAGGTATTAAGCAAGTCTATGATATGATTTGATTTGTATTTAATAATAACAACAGGTCAGCTGCTGTGAGGAGAATACATTGAAACGGTAAAAGAATGGAAGTAGAAAAACAATTTAAAACCATGTAGTTATTCAGAGAAGAGATAATAGTGGCTTTAAATAAAATACTGGTGGTGGAGATGGAGAGAAGTAGGCACCTTTAGGATTTATTTCAGATGTAGAGCCAACAGTACTTCGTGACACATAGGATGCTCAGGATAAGAGGAAGACTAGGCTTGAAGATCTTGTGTAGAATTTTGATTTGAGCAATTGGTTGAATACAGCTGCCACTTACTGGAATAGAAAAAAAAAAAATTAGGAGAAAAGCAGATGGCAAAGAACAGATGAAAATATCAACACTTTTGACCATTTTAAGTTTTAAATGACTTTTTACTTCTGAAGTGTAGTCATAAATAGACAGTCAGGTGGATAGGTTTGGTTCCTTTTAGAGGTTATGGTTATATCTTTCAATCTGGTTACTATCAGCATTTCGATTATATTTTACCTTGAGGCTACATCATATTTGCTAAGACAACAATACAGATTGAGGGGCAGGGTGCTAGTGAGCATGCCCTGGGTCTTTTCAATATTCAGAAGACAAACAGAGAACCACAGGAACAGAAAACCAAACACCGCATGTTCTCACTCATAGGTGGGAACTGAACAATGAGATCACTTGGA
>NW_012107330.1:360350-365989 GCF_000951045.1 Mandrillus leucophaeus | reverse complement strand
GATCCTGAAGATAACTTCATAGGATTATAAAGATAGGTTCCTCATGCTTTTTACTGTTGCATATTACTAAATTATAAAAATAATGTAGCAATAATACTATCTCCTATTTTAATGGATTGTATTACATATATAAATTAACTTCAAGTGAAGTGATGTTTTTATACTGCTGATATTCCCTGTGCAAGAACACAGGAATTTTCAATCTATGTTTCATTCAGAAGTGTTTCATAGTTTAGCTCATATGGATTTTCCATATGTCTTGTTTTCACTTATATATTTTTATTCTATTTATTTTTAGTAAATAGATTATTTTCTTTCTTTAGCTGTTTTCTTTATATATAAAAATATATGTATTTTTGTTGTTTTCTTAACCAGCTACTTTACTAAATTGACCTAGTTTTAATGACAATTTTTTTCTTGATTCTTTTGGAAAGTGTTTAGATATATAATAACAACAAATATAGTTTGACTTCTTTCCCTTTAATTCTTGTACCTCTAATTGCTTTGCCTAGTTTATTTTCATTGGCTGAATATATATTATGAATTATATACAAAAGTCTCTTTATATAAATGTGTCTATCTAGATATATCTATTTATGTCTGTAACAAGTACATTATTATTAGGTTGTTAAATACTTTATGTTCTTAATAGTTTGTTCATATCTGTCTTAGATTGAAAGGAATGTACTAAAGTCTCAGATTGTTAATTTGTGTCTGTCTGTTTTCTCTTATGTTTTCTGTGATTTCTGCTTTATAAAATTGTTGCATGGTAACTAGGGGCCTCAATGCCAGGGCAATATTTTTTTCTTTCCTGTTTCTTTAAGCTGTATAATTTTGTAAGAATTTGTGTCTATTTTGGCCATTTGGGGTGATTTTTCCCAAATTCACAGTGTCTGTTAATAGTAGATTTTAAATGATAAATTGTAGTATAAATTTAGTAAATTCCCTTTGCTTCAGTTTTTTTCCCCTTCAGGAATTATTATTAAATATTAATTGAATCTTTTTTTTTATGTTATATAACTCACATTTATGTCTTTTTATTTTAAAAAATTTCATTCCTGTTGTTTACTCACTTTTGTATTTTCTCCAATCTTCATTTCTGAAATATTTTCTTTTAATATTTAAAGATTTCTTAAATTCTTTCAGTACTGTCATGTTAATTCTTTTATGCAATTGCTTCACTATGTTTATTTAGTTTTAATGTATGTTATTGCTTCAATCTTTCTGTCACTTTTTAAGCTTATTTTAAAATATTGTATTCCAACCTTAATCTGCTTTGTTGCTATTTTACTTTACATATATGCATATATAATCTCATGATAAATCATGATATATCATAAATCATCTCATAATTTATCCAAGAATAACTGTTAACATTTGTACTGATAGTGCAAAACAGTTGGGGTTGGGGGATGTTAATGCTGGCATTTCAGCAAGAATCAAGGCAGTGACACAAACAGAACTAGTAGCCAGTGTATTCTTCACTGTCATACTTTACTAAAATAAAAAAAATAAATAAAATTCCATTTCTTTTCTTTTTCTTTCTTTGGAGTGCAGTGGTGCAATCTCAGCTCATGGCAACCTCCCCTTCCCGGGATCAAGCTATTCTCCCGCCTCAGCCTCCTGAGTAGCTGGGATTACAGATGCCGGCCACTATGTCCAGCTAATTTTTTGTATTTTTAGTAGAGATGGGGTTTCACCATGTTGGCCAGGCTGGTCTCGAACTCCTGACCTCATTATCCGCCTGCCTTGGCCTCCCAAAGTGCAGGGATTACAGGCATGAGCCGCCGCGCCCAGCCAAAATTCTGTTTAAGTCTTTGATGAAGCAATAACAAATATGAATATTATTAAATGTCAACCAGTTAATACATACCGTTCTAATATTCTATGTGATTAAATGAGTGATATACATGAGACACTTTTACATATCAAAGTACAATGGTGTTCTTGAGGAGAAGCACTTTTGACTTTGTGTAAGTTGCAAGCTTAACTAATCACTTTTTTAATGGATCACCATTTTCACTTGCAAAAACCATGACAGGAAATTATGGCCATTCATACTTGGGTATTTGATAGAAATATTTTTGAAAATTAAGTAAGTTAGCCTGTAATTTCAAGAAAAACAACTGATTATTTTTGCTACTCATAAAAATTTGTACTTTCAAGTGAGCATTAAAATTATAAAAACTTGATATCTTTCACCAAAATCTTGACAGCTTCCTAACATTTAAGGATTTTAGAATGAGATTAGTGATACATTAAAAATGTGATTAAAAAATATTATATGGCAAAAGGTGTCAATATCTGGAAAACCTGCAGAACTAAGTGAGCCAATATTTTCCAAATGATCAATTTATGATGTTAGAAAATCATGCATAGGTTAATGATTCATTATAAGTGAATCCCAACAGTCTCTCCTAATTTAGGGGCTTTACTCTGAAAGAAAACGTTTGTTGTGTCATTTGGAGAGTTCAGAGATCCCTAAATACCTCAGCACAATTTCACTTTTCCTCAGAATCCTCAATTCACCCATTCATTAGAACGTGGAACCCTCGACCCATTGTCTCCATTGAGAACATTGTTCTCGTATTTTTCCACTGCACACTAGAATGAGTTTCTGTTGATGATTTAGGATTTTTAGTTTTCAGTAACTTATAAATTTCCTTTATTTTCTGTATTAGTAAATTTTCATACTCCTATAAAGAATATATAAGAATTGATAATTTTCGAAGGAAAGAGGATTAATTGATTCACAGTTCTGCATAGCTGGGGAGGCCCCGAGAAACTTAAAATCATGGCGGAAGACAAAGGGGAAGCATGTACCTTCTTAACAAGGTGGCAGGAGAGAGAGAAAGAGCAGGAGAACCTGCCACTTAAAACATCATCAGATCTCGTGAGAACTCGCTATCACCAGAACAGCATAGAGGAAACTGCCCCCATGATTCAGTCACCTCCCACGTGGTCTCTCCCTTTACATGTGGGATTTACTATTCAAGATGAGACTTGAGTGGGGACACAGAGCCAAACTGTATCATCTTTCTTCTGTTTTCTTTAATACCACTGCTAATACTACACAGTTAATTTAAATTGAGGTATTTATTCTACTTGTATTTTGGAGATTATGAGCACGCTTTGTCACTTAATATTTTTCTAGATGTTATCCACGTTTATTCTTTTACTTTCCTGATAGATATGTTTATTTTTACACAAATGTTCAGAGACATTTTAAAACCATGCTCCTGCCACATCTTTCCAAAATTCTTCTTCCCAAAGCAGTATCTATTAGAGAAAATAGCAAATATGTCTGGCTTGCCCAATCTTCATTTACTAAAACCAGTGCCAATATTCCACTGGAAATTACTGCTAGCTTTAAATTATATCTGTCCTTTTGGTCAAGAGGTTTTTTTTGTTTTTTGTTTTTTAAACTTTTATTTTAAGTTCAGGAGTACATGTGGAGGTTTGTTATATCGGTAAACTTGTGTCATGGTGGTTTATTGTACAGATTTTTTTTTTGGTCACCCCGGTAATAATCCTAGTACCCAATAGTTATTTTTCCTAATCCTCTAGGAGTAAGTTTTGAGTAGTTGGTGAACATGACTTACCTGTTATTAAATATTTTAAATACTATTCATGGAAGCAATTGACTTTATATGATTATTATTATTTTTGTTTAGATAAGTTTAGCTTCCAGAACAATGCTTCAAAAGAAAGGATAAACAGATTAAATGTGGACTGACTTTTTGCTATCTAAAAGTGGGTGTTTTTCTCCACTGTTAATGAAATTAAATTATACCAGAATTTTGCCACTTCATCAAATTTTCATATGAAAGTAGAAATCATTTCTTTGAAAAAATAGCATTATTCAATCAGATATAATGAAAAAACTACTCAATTTGCAGCATAACTCAAGTTTTGGGAGCTGATGTTTTCACACAAGAGCTCAAAATAAAACTCAAATATGCAAATACAATCTGTGATATCCTTGAGTAAAGACATCATCTGTATACATCTTTTTCCACCTGAGATTTAGTTAAGATTGACATTCAGAAAGCACTCTTTAAAGGTGTTTTGATTTAGTAAGAGACCTGCTTGAATTAGTGAAAACTACATTGAAACGCATATGCTGAAGATATGATGTATAAATTCATGTGCAGTTGAAACACTTACAAATAGAGTAAAAATTGTGATTTGTAACAGGAAAGTTGTATGCTGCATCTTAGAAATGTAATTGGAAATACAATTGAACTCATTGATTGACTTGTGTGTGAAAATGGTAGAATCACCACTTAATCAGATTCCAGATGGAAGATTAGTCTGAAAAATACAATTTTTTAAATGTAAGCAACATTTTTTTTTGAAAAATAGATTAGTGAAAGCACATAATTTACATAAACAGATAAGCTATCAAACGCAATCCTTTAGGTCCAGTCTTTTTTAAAATAAAAATTCATCATACTGAGTCTAAAATGTCAAAGTAAAAAACATGATTATCACGGGTAACTTCAAGCTGAAGCTGTATCTTATTTAATTTATGTCTTATATGTATATCCACATATCTGAATTTTTCAGCAAGTGGAAAAATGTGGAATAAAAATGCATAAAATGTGAAAGGACCAGAAAGAAAGATAAGAAAAGAAAGAAGAAAAAAAGAGAGGCTTAAGTAAAATAGCATGCTGTGAATAAGACTTCAGCCAAATGAAGCGAAAACCAAATTAAAAAGGTTTCATATGGGAGGAAGTTCATAGGTTTATAAAAGAGGAAAGATGGAGGTTGAAGTAAATTCAGCAAAAAGAAGCCGTGAGACCGCCATAATAGATGTCTCAGAGATTGTCCAAACCAACCCCGAAAACAAATAAAAGAAAAAATGAAGGCCAAATCTATAGTTGACACTATCCCTTGATCTCTTATCCTATCTCCACAGAGGATTATCTGGGAACAAAAAGTTGTTTTCTTTCATTTTCACTCCTTAACACAGAAACCATTTCTACCATCTCAGATTTTTTTCTTTTTTTAACAAATTGAAATGTATCACTTTCAAACATAAATAGTGATTATATTTAACTATATTTGCAAATTATTTCCAATAGATTCTGAGGCCACCAGCTTTACTGAAGAGATTATAATTTTGGGTAAGTTTATTCTAATAAGGTTAAATATTTCATTGTGGCTTAATTTAAACTCTTATTTTCCATAGTGCTTTTGGAAAGATAAACCAAAGACAAAACTAGCTCTTTCCCTTATCAGTAATACAAAGGTATACATATAGCAATGCAAATTTTGGACCAGCATGACTAAGAAGAATCATGAGTTCGCAGAAACTTTTTGGGGCACTTGGACAAGGGTGTTTGGCATCATAAAAACTTGGTTTCTCTTCAAAGCAACTGTGTGACATTTCCAGGCTATGTCAACCCATAATCCAAATGCTAAGTGAGAGTGAAGAGCCCTAAAAAGGAAGTCAACCCTCAACTGAAAAAGAATAAGTAAATGATTTTCCAGTGTGGTTTGGGGAGTATTATAACATCCACATGATTAAAATGTCTCTCTCCTCTGATCTTAAAAGAAACAGATGTTCTCACTCATAAGTGGGAGTCGAACAATGAGAACGCATGGACACAGGGAGGGAGACATCACACACTAGG
>NW_012107330.1:356971-359485 GCF_000951045.1 Mandrillus leucophaeus | reverse complement strand
TTTTTTATCCATTATCTTGTTAACAGGTTTTTAGTGTTGAACAATGAATTTTATACATTATGAGACTCAATATATTTGTTAAATAAATGAACTGAAGCAATGACGTTCAAAATCACCATGAATGTCCAGTATAACATTGTAGTGATTTGAAAATATAAACTTCAGTTATACTAAAAGAGATAAGATATGATATACAAAAGGACTTAACATAGTGCCTGGAGCATAGATTTTTATTTCTATATAGGTGATCCAGTAAGTCATTTATTATGAAGTGGTGAAAAAATTATTACTTTAAAGTTATTTTTGATCTCTCCAACCAAAGCCTA
This sequence comes from Mandrillus leucophaeus, assembly GCF_000951045.1. Classification (NCBI taxonomy): domain Eukaryota; kingdom Metazoa; phylum Chordata; class Mammalia; order Primates; family Cercopithecidae; genus Mandrillus; species Mandrillus leucophaeus. Next base: position 359,159 of record NW_012107330.1, on the reverse strand, counting down.
TTATTTTGATTATCATGAATTTTGCTGCCTCTATTGAACATCTGTGATGTGTAACACAGTACTAGGCACATATGAAAAGTTAATAATAAATTTATATTGATTAGGCATATTCATAAATACGCTAGATTTTTTATTTGTTTTCTTAACAAGTTAATTTCTGCAGGATCATAATACATTTTAATCCTTCATATATTTATTAATGTAATATGCTGAGTATTCCTAGTGTCATATGCCCAGTTTGTACTGCTAATGCATGTTTATTAAACTTGACTTTTTAGATTTGGTATCTAAGGTTTTGTTGGTGTAGATTAGAGTTGAGGTTAATAAAACAAGGAATTAACCTCATTGTTGGGTCAAATGTGGCAGGAAGAAGCCCATAATGATAAGAAGTCACGAGTAAGGAAATTGAAGCAGGACGACTTTTGGCACTGAGAGGGGCTGGGGGTTCCAACAGAGATCATTAATTTATAGTGTCTTTTCTTTAAAGGCAAGCATACAGAGGGCTCCTGGAGTATATCAGTAAACAAATCTTTATATTTGGGTGGTACAAGTATGTAGTAACAATTTACTGAATGTTTGTTTTGCCATAATTCATTACTTAACATTCTAAATGAAAACCTTTAAGTACTGTAAAGGTAATGTCTAAGGAGGTTAAAGCCACAAAACATATGAAACCATTTCAAATAAAGCAGAAGTTACGACTATGGGGGTAATTTTTGAGGCTTGTTGAATCCGTAAAAATATCTTATTAACCTTTCAAAATAAGGATAAAAGATGTAGAACTATAGGGGTATTTTTGAGCTCTTCCCCAACTCTTAAATTCTGGTGTTCCAGAGTTTTATAAATAGGCTGTGTTTAAAGATCAGCACAGTCCAGACAAATATTTTGCTAAGAGCAAAGAATTAAACTGTGAGGTTGAAGAAAAGAAAATTCAAATAAACGTCATCCTGATGTCCTCAAAGCAAACACTTGGTGGATATAAACTCAAATTAGTACTAACAATCTAAATTTCATGATCTTTCCACAAGCTTCTAGAATAGAATCTAAACTTTGTAATCTCTCAATTTAATATTGCTTGAAATCCTTAAGGTTATTTTAACAAGTATCAATCAGGTACAGAACACAAAAAGTTCCTTATTATTTTTTTTCTTTTTTTCTTTTTAGTTCTGGTTTCCTTCTTGTTGATACTCTTGACTCAGAGAGTCACGGGAGGATGCCTCACTGTTCTCACTGCCATTGGTGCTTTCCAGAGGATTATGACCAAGTGTGCTTCCTTCCTATTACCTAAAAGTTGCCAAAACAGTTCCATAAATAAGTGTAAGGTATCTGGCCACATTTTATCATTTAATCCTTAATGGTTACTCCTGCTTACACACACACACACACACACACACACAGACACACACACACACACAAACACACACAACCAAGGTTTTATCAATGGAAACAATTTCTTTATCTTAGATCTCTAACCCTCAGTTTATAAGAATTTGAAACCCTTTCAAGCGACTTGGCAAGAAACTAAGGCCATTCTATTGACTAGCTTCTCCATGAACCAAATCCCTACTAATGTCTTCATCCTTTTCTCTAAAGTGAAAGCCTTCACGAAAATCTCTTTTTAAAAATTTCCACTATTTTATTTGAACATTAGTATTGGTACAACTGGTAGGCCATACTATCATAGTAACCAACTACGTGTTGTTACTGACAGCTAATTGTTGGGTGTCAACTTATTAGACAAGACTATTTCAGTTGCAAGCAACATAAAAACAATTTAAGGCCGGGTGAGCGCGGTGGCTCAAGCCTGTAATCCCAGTACTCTGGGAGGCTGAGGCGGGCGGATCATGAGGTCAGGAGATCGAGACCATCCTGGCTAACACGGTGAAACCCCGTCTCTACTAAAAAATATAAAAAATTAACCGAGCGTAGTGGCGCGCGCCTATAGTCCCAGCTACACGGGAAGCTGAGGCAGGAGAATGGCGTGAACCCAGGAGGTGGAACTTACAGTGAGCTGACATCGTTCCACTGCACTCCAGCCTGGGCGACAGAGCAAGACTCCATCTCAAAACAAACAAACAAACAAACAAAAAACAAACAAACAAAAATAAACGATTTAAACAGACTTCAGGGAAAAATAAAGGCTGGCTAATAACAATGTGCAGAGATCCAAGCAAAGTCACTGGGATAT
>NW_012107330.1:352658-355281 GCF_000951045.1 Mandrillus leucophaeus | reverse complement strand
TTTCCATAGTGCTTTTGGAAAGATAAACCAAAGACAAAACTAGCTCTTTCCCTTATCAGTAATACAAAGGTATACATATAGCAATGCAAATTTTGGACCAGCATGACTAAGAAGAATCATGAGTTCGCAGAAACTTTTTGGGGCACTTGGACAAGGGTGTTTGGCATCATAAAAACTTGGTTTCTCTTCAAAGCAACTGTGTGACATTTCCAGGCTATGTCAACCCATAATCCAAATGCTAAGTGAGAGTGAAGAGCCCTAAAAAGGAAGTCAACCCTCAACTGAAAAAGAATAAGTAAATGATTTTCCAGTGTGGTTTGGGGAGTATTATAACATCCACATGATTAAAATGTCTCTCTCCTCTGATCTTAAAAGAAACAGATGTTCTCACTCATAAGTGGGAGTCGAACAATGAGAACGCATGGACACAGGGAGGGAGACATCACACACTAGGGCCTGTCAGGGGGTGGGGGCAGGGAGAGGGATAGCATTAGGAGAAATACCTAATGTAGATGACTGGTTGATGGGTGCAACAAACCACCATGGCACATGAATATGTATGTAACCTGCACATTTTGCACATGTACCCCAGAACTTAAAGCATAATAATAATAATAATAATAAATCCTACTATTAAAACTGTTTCTTTAGGTTAAGTCACTGTCTCTAGAAGGCCTCAATAGAAATAATTTAAAAAAATCATTATAAAGGATACATGTTTACATTAACATGAAATCATTGATATAATTAGGAAATAGGGTGGAGGAAGATGATAATAACTTAATGAGAGCAAGAAGAAACAAAGTTCTTTGAAGAGCAGAAGGGATAAGATAAATCTTGGATTATCTAGTACTAGCTTACTAGGGATGGAGAATATCAATGTGTGTCTAGTTGCTTGGGCAAACAAGGAATGCCCTCATGCTATAGAACCCTTGGCTATTCTTTTGTTGCTCACCTGTCTTCTAAATGCCTTCCCTTCAACTTTGAAGCTTCCTCTCTGACAAGTTTAGAATATCAATGAACTCGTTCATTTTCTTCTATTCCCTTTTTGATACTTAAGGGTACTTTGTAAATATTTTACCCGTATAAGAGCCATTTCCTTTGTCATAACAGTTTTTCCTAGGGCTTTTAATAGTTCTTTTTTTATCCATTATCTTGTTAACAGGTTTTTAGTGTTGAACAATGAATTTTATACATTATGAGACTCAATATATTTGTTAAATAAATGAACTGAAGCAATGACGTTCAAAATCACCATGAATGTCCAGTATAACATTGTAGTGATTTGAAAATATAAACTTCAGTTATACTAAAAGAGATAAGATATGATATACAAAAGGACTTAACATAGTGCCTGGAGCATAGATTTTTATTTCTATATAGGTGATCCAGTAAGTCATTTATTATGAAGTGGTGAAAAAATTATTACTTTAAAGTTATTTTTGATCTCTCCAACCAAAGCCTATTATTTTGATTATCATGAATTTTGCTGCCTCTATTGAACATCTGTGATGTGTAACACAGTACTAGGCACATATGAAAAGTTAATAATAAATTTATATTGATTAGGCATATTCATAAATACGCTAGATTTTTTATTTGTTTTCTTAACAAGTTAATTTCTGCAGGATCATAATACATTTTAATCCTTCATATATTTATTAATGTAATATGCTGAGTATTCCTAGTGTCATATGCCCAGTTTGTACTGCTAATGCATGTTTATTAAACTTGACTTTTTAGATTTGGTATCTAAGGTTTTGTTGGTGTAGATTAGAGTTGAGGTTAATAAAACAAGGAATTAACCTCATTGTTGGGTCAAATGTGGCAGGAAGAAGCCCATAATGATAAGAAGTCACGAGTAAGGAAATTGAAGCAGGACGACTTTTGGCACTGAGAGGGGCTGGGGGTTCCAACAGAGATCATTAATTTATAGTGTCTTTTCTTTAAAGGCAAGCATACAGAGGGCTCCTGGAGTATATCAGTAAACAAATCTTTATATTTGGGTGGTACAAGTATGTAGTAACAATTTACTGAATGTTTGTTTTGCCATAATTCATTACTTAACATTCTAAATGAAAACCTTTAAGTACTGTAAAGGTAATGTCTAAGGAGGTTAAAGCCACAAAACATATGAAACCATTTCAAATAAAGCAGAAGTTACGACTATGGGGGTAATTTTTGAGGCTTGTTGAATCCGTAAAAATATCTTATTAACCTTTCAAAATAAGGATAAAAGATGTAGAACTATAGGGGTATTTTTGAGCTCTTCCCCAACTCTTAAATTCTGGTGTTCCAGAGTTTTATAAATAGGCTGTGTTTAAAGATCAGCACAGTCCAGACAAATATTTTGCTAAGAGCAAAGAATTAAACTGTGAGGTTGAAGAAAAGAAAATTCAAATAAACGTCATCCTGATGTCCTCAAAGCAAACACTTGGTGGATATAAACTCAAATTAGTACTAACAATCTAAATTTCATGATCTTTCCACAAGCTTCTAGAATAGAATCTAAACTTTGTAATCTCTCAATTTAATATTGCTTGAAATCCTTAAGGTTATTTTAACAAGTATCAATCAGGTACAGAACACAAAAAGTTCCTTATTATTTTTTTTCTTTTTTTCT
>NW_012107330.1:340739-351278 GCF_000951045.1 Mandrillus leucophaeus | reverse complement strand
GCAGCATTTCTCAACATTATGAGACTCATCTCAAGGCTTCTGCCAACTAGTTTAGCAACCCTGGTGAGGATAGAAATGATCTTTCCTAATAGCTCCAGCAAAGGCCTGAAACTGAGTGCTATTGGCCTTTTTGAGTTACAAGACCATCCATGGTTCATAGGTCAATTGTTGTGTTCAAAGGAATAATATGCCCTGAATGAGTAGGCTTGATTCTCCTTAAATTGTGTATAGTTGAAATTAGCTATACACAAACCACATGAACTGAGTGAAGAGAAAGAAGGCATTCTACATTAGAAAACTGAGGTGCAGGCCAGGGGTGGTAGCTCACACCTGTAATCCCAGCACTTTGGGAGGCCAAGGTGGGTGGATCACCTGAGGTCAGGAGTTCAAGACTAGCCTGATCAACATGGTGAAACCCCGTCTCTACTGAAAATACAAAAATTAGCAAGGTGTGGTGGTGTAGGCCTATAATCCCAGCGACTTGGGAGGCTGAGGCATGAGAATTGCTTGAACCCAGGAGGTGGTGGTTGCGGTGAGTCAAGATCGTGCCATTGCATTCCAGCCTGGGCAACGAGAGCAAAACTCGGTCTCAAAAAAAAAAAAAAAAAAAAAAAGGAAGAAAAAATGTAAACTGGGGGGCACATAACAAAAAAAAAAAAAATGAAAGAAACGGTAATGGACAATAGGCAACCATGTTCATCAGTGTTGATAAAACTCCTATTTTAGTATCTTCTCCTTTTCTTTACCAATCAATAAATTGTATAGTTTACAGATGAGGAAGGAAAAGGAAAAAATAGAAAAGAAAAAAATTAAAGTTCAAATTCCTGCTTACAAGATGTTCTCAATTCATTTCTCTGTGGCCAGGATTGTACCCTGTCCTTTGCACTGCCTTTGAAAAGACACACACATCATTTCAATAAACATGTTTTCACCTTTCCCAGCATTTGGCCTTTGCAGCTTTATATCATCAGTGTAAATATTATAGGAATTGGAATGGCCGTTTGCACAGGGAAGAAAACCTGGTATTGTGTGCTGGTGGAATATCAATTCTACAGACAAACAGAATGTAACCTCAGCATGTTACCTTAATGCCTCAGCAAATATCACACTTTCTGAAGAATATCATAAACAGATATCTCTTCCACATTAGAAACCCTCTTCCAGGTTAAGAAGTGTGAGAAAATTTCCCATGGTATCTTCATTACGCATAGTAGAAAACTGTTAGGAAAAGTGTCTTTTTTTTTTTTTTTTTTTTAATTTTTATTTTTAGGGGAATGAGCACAGAGCTTCCATGCCTTTCATGGGTGCACCATCCTCCAGAAACCTCCAATTGTCCAGCTATCCGGAAGCTCTGAGAAACAATTTTTTGTAAGTTTATAGAATATAACATCTTGGTAAGAGTTGAAGATTTATATCTCTTCTTCATTGACATCTTTGTTTACTGTTAAGTATAAGATACAGAGGAAGGAAGTATAGGCTTGTGAGGACAATCCAAACACTAGTCCCAGATTTGCTAAGGTCTACATGTGTAACTACTACAAGAAACTCTAACAGTCAGTATTTCAGTCTCTTCATATTAACAGATAGTAATAACTCACCTTTTTATAACATGGTTCTTATAAGAATGAAATATTGCTATGACCACCCATTGAAAAATTATAAAGTGTTTTATAAAGGGAAGGTAGCACTTTATTGCTCTTGCTATTATTTTATCATCTACAATTTTACCATATATTTCTATATATGGTAACATAAACCTGTTTCCTCCAATCTTAACAGTCATAAATTCCATTTCACAGCCTCTAAATGGATGCTGGTAGCCCCTAAATTTATCTCTTCATTCCCAAACTCTCTCATTATAGTTAAATGCATATAGTCAACTACTGACTTAACATGCCCACTGAGATATCTGATGGGGGACTTTCATACTCAACATGTTCAAAGCAAAATTTGATGCTGTTCCTCTAATCTTTTTTCTACTCCCATCATCTCCCTTGTAATAAATTGAACTGAAAATCACCAGTTGCTCAGGTCAAAAATCTGTCGTTCATCAGTAATTATTTCTCTTCACCTTATATATCTTATTCATCAGCAAGATCTCAAAATATATCTACACCATAATATCTTTTCACCACCTTCACTTTAAACCACTCTAGGAAAGCCTTCCTTCTTCCACATTTACCCTCCTGGTAGGCTACCTAAGAAAAGCAGGTTCAGGTGTTTCATTTTGCATTGTCATATGTTTTACATCATGTGTTACTATTTCCAAATCGGCTATTTTGACAGTTGGGCCAGGAATAAGATTTTTGTGTGTGTGAGTGAGACAGAGCGTCATTCAGCTGCCCATGCTGGAGTGCAGTGGTGCAACCTTGGCTCACTTCAACCTCCACCTCCCCAGGTTCAAGAGATTATCCTGCCTCAGCTTCTCAAGTAGTTGGGACTACAGGCGCACACCATCACGCCTGGCTAATTTTTGTATTTTTAGTAGAGATGGTTGGCCATCATCGCTATGATGGCCAGGCTGGTCTCCATCTCATGACCTTGTGATCCATCCACCTCAGCCTCCCAAACTGCTGGCATTACAGAACCGCGCCCGACCAAGAGATTTCTTAAACAAAGGTTCTGCTCAGTAAAACTACTCTATATTTGATAATGACACATTACACTAAAACAATTAGGACTGTTTAGGGAGTTTTACTGTGAAAGGGAGTCAGGAATATTGACAACAGAATCCAAGCAAGTCCACTGGAAAGGCAATGAAATAAGAATATTGAGTGGGAGAATGATGTGTGTATGCTTGTGTGTATATGTGTGTGTATGTGGTGTGCATGTATTGTATCAGTATGTGTGACATTAAAAGAGAGACAGAAACATAGTTTAGCCATTACATCCTTGGGAAAGAGAACTGCTAGGATAGTCTTGTAAACTGAGAGTGTCTAATTTAAGAACCTTTGTTACACATCTTTTGAAAGTGTTTGCTCTTTGTCTTCTCTGTTTCTTAAACCATCTTTAACTGAGGCAACCAAAACAAGTCCATGTTCTTTGTAGCTTGAAAAAAAATCATCAAAAGTAGCTATTTCAGGTGGTTTTCGAGTAACAGATCTTTAGAAAAGGTTGGAGGTTGTGGAAATAGCAATGGTGCAAATGTGGAGGGGAGAGCAAGTGGTAGCCCACGATTTGTCTGTGAAGCTGATGATCTCTTACATAAAAGATGTCCCTGCCAAAGCAAAGTTTTGACTACAGTTTTGGAATTCTTTCAATGTGTTAAGTAATGTAGGCACAGTAGAAATAAAAGTTTGCTTCTCACACCTCTAAATTACTACATAAGGAAAACTACAAAAAAGGAAGAAAAATACTTGTGTTATATAAAATTATTTTATATTTTCTTGTAACTGGTGCTGTAAGCTAGCTTTAAACTAACACTTAAGACATGCACAGCACAATTAAAACAACCCAAAACACTGAAGTCTAAAGGTGATAAAATTTCCTGGTCAAGGTCATGGTCAAGATCTCTAATAGTGAGGGTCAGGCACTTAGAAATTTGAATGAGATTACTCAGGAAGAATTGAAAGTGTATGAGAAGTTGGAGAATCCCATCAGCTCTTAATATATCACTACAACTAGAACAAATCAGAATGCCCTATGAGTCTGGGAACAATGTCAATAAATCAGATTAACAAAAAAATTTAGCAAGAATTTTATATAAACTTTTAAAGCAAGCCATTAAACAATTAGGTAAATATAACGATTAGGAATTAACGATTCCTGATGTAAAAGCTTAGCAAATAGGTAAATATTACATTGAGATGATTGGTTGCTTGCTTGGTGGAAATGCATGGGGAAATGACAGACTGTTCAGTGTGTTAATGTGAACAGCTCTCTATAGCTTTAATATCTTCTTGGGTTAACTAATGTAAATTAGTCCCAGTGGTGACCCACACTTCTCAACACTGGAGAATTAATAGACTACCAGCTATGGGAGGAAAGAGTGGAATTGTACCTATCACATGCATCTGGTTGATTCACACCTGCCTTAAAGTCCCAGGCAGGATGCAAAAACAATACAAAACAAAACGTGCACTGCCATGCATATAGGAGAAGCTGTTAGAAGTTAAAATATCGGGCCAGGCGTGGTGGCTCATGCCTGTAATCCCAGCACTTTGAGAGGCTGAGGCAGGCGGATCACAAGGTCAGGGGATCGAGACTATCCTGGCCAACATGGTGAAACCTTGTCTCTACTAAAAATACACAGATTAGCTGGGCGTGGTGGTGCTTAACTGTAGTCCTAGCTACTTAGGAGACTGAAGCAGGAGAATCGCTTGAACCAGGGAGGCAGAGGTTGTAGTGAGCCGAGATCGTGCCACTGCACTCCAGCCTGGCAAGACTCCGTCTCAAAAAAATACCACTTTTCCGATAGTCCTGTCTAAGCCAATAAATGCTAATAAGAGAGAAAAACTACAAAAGATTAACCACAAAATCCCGAAGGCCTTAAATATAGCAATGGTGTATTGTTCACTCAGGCTGTACTAAGAAATAAAAACCATGTAGGGACTTTTATTAATTCAGTTAGTAGCTAGCTCAAGTCATGTTTCTTGACAGTCTGTTGGGTAGAATTATCACATGGCTTTGCCAAATAGCAAGGTGGCAGAAAAATGCCAAATGAAATAAAAGGGGAACATCATTGTTTCTGTTTTCTGTTTTATTGCCATTCTGTTCACCAACTCTCCCCTGACTGTCTTTTCATAGAACACATTCAACCCTTCCTCAAGGGATAGAGCCCAGATGTTTTTGCTTATCTTGCTCTAAGTTTGGAATACGTAGGTGAGGTATGGAGAGTCCCTACATTGTCATTACCGTTGTTTTCTCTTGGTCTCAAGGTGAATTAGCCTAAAAAATAAAAAGGAAGTCAGCCCACCAAATCTAATGTGTAACAGTAATAGGATTGAGGTAGCTACAATGAATATATCTAACTAGAGAGAAAAAAAGTACATACAGATTCTGAAAGCACACTGGGCAGATGTCATGTCTGCGCCCACCCTGGAGGGGGAAACGGCTCATCAGACCCTCACCCTGAGAGTGACTTCACTGTCTACAGTTTTTTCCTTTCTGAAATTCTTCTTTCTCTATTTTCTCTCTTTATCGTAACTGACATTGAGTTTGGGAAATAAACTCTTCTTACATGTTGTGTAGCTTTCTCTTTGCCATAAAAACCTGGGGCCTCAATGCTTGTTTAGTTACAGTGTCTTTTAATCCAGACTCTAAAGCCTGGTTACTGTGATTTGTTTGTATTCTATGGTATCCGCGTCATGTACCAGTAACTATGCCTACAGGTTTTGTTGTTGTTGTTGTTCCTGTTTTAGACAGGGTCTCCCTCTGTCACCCAGGCTGGATCGTGGCTCACTGAAGCCTCAACTTTCCGGGCTCAAGCCATTCCCCAGCCTCAGCCTCCCGAGTAGCTGGTACTACAGGTGTGTGCCACCACACCCAGCTAATGTTTGTATATTTTGTAGAGCTGGGGTTTCACATGTGGCCCAGGCTGGTCTTGAACTCCTGAATTCAAGCGATCTGCCCACCTTGGCCTTCCAAAGGGCTGGGATTACAGGCATGAGCTACTGCACCTGGCCAACCTACTGTTTTGTTACAGTTATATTTCTCATGATGAATATAATGTTTGGCTCTTCATTTTCCACTTTCTCCTTCTTCTCCCTCCCCTTGCCTTTTTCACTCACTCAGTAGAATTAATGGTAGGCACCTTGAGGTTATATAACCAGAAGAGTTAAAAGAGCCACATCACTATCATAAACGTTTCCTCTAATAATTTTTTAAACTGAAAAAATTTACTGGATGTCACTCCTTAGTATGAACTTTGCTTTGAGGCAATTTAATTAATTGGAAGATTTTGCTAAATATTTGTTGCTCAAAGTCATTCTCATTCTAGTTTCTACCTCTTTGCCATTGAAAGTTACCTTTGGGACAAATACCTAATGCATGCAGGGCTTAAAACATAGATGACGGGTTGATGGGTGCAGCAAACCACCATGGCACATGTATACCTATGTAACAAAGCTGCACGTTCTGCACATGTATCCCAGAACTTAAAGTAAAATTAAAAAAAAAAAAAGTGGCATTTCTGATAGTGCAACTTCACTAATTTCCGAGATTTCTCTAGTCCCTTTCATTTCTGGTCAGAAAATTGACAATCCTTCTGTGAGTTCAGCTCTTTCCTGCAGTGCCTCCCTGATGCAGCTGAAAACAAAGCCCACTACTAATGTTCTTTGCAAAGCTATTTGTCCATAGCTAAAGGTTCATTAATCTATGACTTGCCTTCCAATTTTCCACAGGCGACAGTATTACCTAATATTTTGCCATTTTATTACTTGGATCACTGCCTTTTCAGGGTTTTGTATTAGTTTTTTCACCATTATTCTCAATTATTAAGCCTAACAATTAAGCTAAGGGCATACATTTGAAGCTTTTTTCTTTTGTTTGTTTCTGTAGTTTGTCCTCCTTTGTCCTCCTTCTCCTTCTTCCTTATCTTCTTCACCTCCTCCTCTGCTTCTCTTCCTCCTCCTCCTTTTTCCTTCTGCTTCTTATTAATAATTAATCCAGACAGAAAGGCTATGCTGTAATTACAAACAATACCAGTATATCAGAGGTTTTATAAACAAGTCTGTGCATGGCACTGATGGCTGGCAAGGGAAACTTTTTCTTGCTTATGCTATGTTCTATCACCTTGTGCCTCCACCATTTTACGAAACAATTGGCCTATTTGGTTGTCATAAAAGAGAAGGAGAGACTAGAGGACAATACTTGTTTGCCTATAGGATTATTTTTACTGACTCGAGTCAGTAAAAATATGTAAGTAAATGTGCTTACATTTACTTTCCAGCACAGTCCTAGGGCCAAGCATCATTGCTCTATAGGGTGATTGAAAATTTAGAGGTGCAAATAGAATATGTGCTAAGCATTGCAGTCTCACAGTGGACTCAGTGGTGCCTGTTAAGTGTTAGAAGGTATGTGATCGTTGTCATGTGACAAGAGACTTTTGATCCCTTTTAATAACTAGATATAACTATAGTAGATCAATTATATTCATAGCTGACCTGGAAAGGAATCAGCTAGAATTTGCTTGCTGTAGAAATTGTTTGGAAGGATAATCAAGAAAGGAAATCTTCTCATTTGGGATAATACTTTAGTGCGTAATCCCCATAAAATTATCATAGTCCTTTGTCCAGTGAACAGTTCAAGGCAGAAAGGTGGACATTTACAGGTGAATAATTCATACCAAAAAATGGTCTTGTAAAATAGCTCTGCACAACAGGCCCACGGTAACAGGGCACATCTCTGTTGTGACTAATGAAGCCAATCTTAGCCCTGTTCCTGACTTTTGAATATGAGACACAGAGAGAGGCCATCACTAGAAAACAGAGAAGCAATAGTAGAACCCTACGTCCTGAAAGATATCTTATGATAAATCTCCATTTACTGAGGTAAAGTGTTTCTATTTCTTGCAACTTGAAACATCCTGACTCATACAAAAAGTGGACATGTGCAAATTATGAAGATATTGTATCCCCCAAAAGTCAGATATTAAAGTCTCAGCCCCAATGTGGCTATTTGGAGATAGGGCTTTTTAGGAAGCCAGTTAGGTTAAATGAGGTCATACAGGTGGGTTCCTAATCCTATACAACTGGTGCCCTTATACGTAGAGGAAACTACACTAGGTATTTTTCTTTCTTTCTTTTTGAGACAGAGTTTCCCTTTGTCACGCAGGCTGGAGTGCAATGGCATGATCTCAGCTCACTGCCACCTCCGCCTCCCGGGCTCAAGTGATTCCTGGTCCTCAGCCTCCCAAGTAGCTAGAATTACAGGCACATGCCACCATGCCCAACTAATTTTTGAATTTTTAGTAGAGAACGGGGTTTTACAATGATGGCCAGGCTGGTCTCGAACTCCTGGCCTCAAGTGATCCACCCACCTCAACCTCCCAAAATGCTGGGGTTACAGGCGTGAGCTACCGCACCCGGCCTAGACTAGATATTTTTCTTTCTCTGTGCACACAAAGGAAAGGGCATGAGAGGGCACAGCAAGAAGGTGACTGTCTACAAACCAGAAAGAGAGACCTCACCAGAAATAAATGCTGATGGCAACTTGGTCTAGGACATTCAGCCTCCAGAAATTTGAGAAAATAAATTTGTGTTGTTTAAGTCCGGCAGTTAATGGTATCTTGATATGGCAGCCTGAGAAGAGTAATACAGCCTGTATTCTTTACTGAGGCTCCTTGATATGAACACACTATGCCTACTGCTAATTGTTTTTCTTTTGTCTAAGAGCCTCTTATTCAAACGTTTTCAGTTCCGTAACAGAAGTATTACTTTATTCCTTTTTGCCTTGGCAAGTTTTTGTAGTTTAATGGTTTGAAGATCAACAAAGACAATCCATGGGCTTTACAAATCAGTAACAGTAAGAAAAAATAAATTATCAATATTTTACAAATCTTCATGGAAGCTGGTGTGGAAAATTGAGGCAATTATATGAAACAAATGGCCCCTGATAGTTGCAATACTTGTAAGTTTTTTGTTTACTCTTATTTTTTGAAAGTTTTGTCTAGAACTGTTTTTAATAAACTTTTAATCATTTTAATAATAATCCAATTTATAAAACATATTTTGAGCATTTATCATATGTCAGAGTTCTAGATGCTGAGGAGTAATTAGTGAACAAAATAGACACAAATTTATACCTTCACAAAGGTTGGTAAAAGAAGCCAGGTAATAAATATAGATATGCTAAATACTTGATATGCTACGTAGTGATATGTGCTGCCATGTTGGAAAGGAGATTTGGGTGGGAGGAATTATAATTTAACTGAAGATAACATTTGAGTAGAAAATCTGGAGGAGATATGAGATAGTCAACCACGTATCTGAGGGGAAGATCATTCCAGGCAGAAGGAACAGCAAATTCACAGATGTGAAAAGAAAACATGTTGATGGGTTTAAGAAGTAACAAAGTCAGCGTGGCTGGAGGAAGGTGATGGGAGTGGGGATCAGAAAGGTGATCAGCTGGGTCCTGGTTAATTGAAGGATTTGTCTTTTGACGTCAGAGAGGTAGAAGTCACTGAAGAATATTGAGCAAAGCTCTGACATGATCTGACATATGTTAACAAGACAACTCTGGCTGCTGCATTGAGAAGAACAGACTAAAAGATGCCAAGATAACAGACAGGAAGATCAGTTAGGAAACAACCAAAGTGACAAAGGATTGAAATGATGGCACCTTGGATCAGAAGCATCCTAGTGGAGGTATTGGGAAGTTGCCTGATTCTGGATACATTTTGTAGACAGAGCCACTAGCATGTGCTGACTTACTGAATACAAAGTGTGACAAAAAGAGGGGTATTAAGGGTTATTCCAAGGTTTTTGGTCTGGACAGATGTAAGGAGGGGTTGTCATTCGCTGAGACGGACTAAGTGAGAAGCTACACATATGTTGGATGCAAGAGGAATTAGCAGTTTCTTTCCGACCATGTTAAGTTTGAAATATTCAATATATTGAAGATTGAATATTCTGTATCTGTGTGGAGATGTCAGATGAGTAGTTCAAGATTTGAGTCTGGAATTGAGGGAATGAGACACAATCATTTGAATGGTGTCAGTAAATAAAAGATATTTAAAGCCGTGACACAGATGATACCCACAAAGGAAGGGTGTGTAGATAAGTAAGAGAAAAAAATTCAAGGGATAATTAGAGATTCTGATTAGATGCAGCAACTTTTATGAAGCTATTGTCAAATATTTTATTTTAGCACTTGTTGATTATATCTTGTTGTATCCAAACAAATTTATGGAATAACACTGGACATTTACTTCCTTACTTACAGTAAATCTTTCTTGATTGCATAAAAACTGAAGTTGATTGTAGTATGTCTCTCTTTTACAATATGGAGAATGTTTATATCTTTAAGTTTACTGACTTCCTTAACTTTCTGAAAAATGTTTATTTTTCACTCTTTCAAACATTATCATTCTTGATTATCAAGTCTATTGTTGATATTTCTGAATGTTATTCTGTGAAACAAAACACATCAAATGTTTCCATATTCTAATTCTTTGAAGCAGAATAGTACCTTTCTGCATCATTACAAATCCAGGAAGAAGATTACTTGTTCATAATAGGGACATGAATATCATTGTTAAATGAATAGATTCAGATGTAAAAGAAGAGAGAGCTCATGATTAAAGGAGTGGACAGAGCTGATAGGAGTTTGTTTTGATCTGATTACAATTAATTGGAAGAGAAGACCCTACATTGTTCAAGACTTTATTTCAGTAGGTGTTGAAATAAAATGTCTGTTATTATATATAACAAATTATATAAAATAATTTGCAATTATGGTAACACTGTAACTGCTTCTATTCAGGACAATAATCATATAGCCCTATGTCCTCTTACTCATATGTGAAGAAGTGAGGATGGAGAGACAATCTGGACAGCCTTCCTCCGACCAGGTTTTTGTCCAGTGTTAATTTGGTAACAG
>NW_012107330.1:327581-339694 GCF_000951045.1 Mandrillus leucophaeus | reverse complement strand
ACATAATTAACTAAAATTCATGTTTTATTTAGGTTCCCTTAGACTTTACCTAATGTTCCTTTCCTGTTCCTTGATTCCACCCAGTAGTATATCACATTCCATCTAGTTGTTAAGTCTCTGTAGGCCTCTCTTGATTGTTACAATGTCTCAAACTTTTCTTGTGTCTGATAACCTTACAATTTTTAAAAGTGCCCCCCAGGCTGTTTTGGAAAATGCTTCTCAATTTGTATCTGTCTGATGCTTTTGCCCATGACTAGACTGGGTTTATGGGTTTGGAGAGGAAGATCAGAGGTAAAAAAGTGCCACTGTCTTTACATCAAGAGTACATCAGTATGACTTGCTATTGATGTTAACCTTGATAACCTGACTGAGGTGGTATTTGTCAGGTTTCTCCATTGTAAAGTTATTCTTCCTTTCCCCTTTACGTACAATACTGTACTCTTTGTAAGCAAGTTACTATGCACAATCCACACTTAATGAATGGGAAGATATGTTCCACCTACTTAAAGGCAAAGCATCTATCAAAATTATTTGGAATTTATCTGCACAGATTATCTATCTATCTATCTATCTATCTATCTATCTATCTATCTATCTATCCATCCATCCATCCATCCATCCATCCACCCACCCATCCTTCCATCTATTCAGTTGTTTACTTATATCAGTATGAACTAATGGATATTAGTTAATTTTTTCATGAGTTTATTATTTTTACCATCTTGTTCCACCTCAAAACAAGGAAGACTTCCTGATTTTTGCCTATTTTTCTTTTTAAAATTTGCCTTTTGTTTGTCAGAGAAAGCCAGCATATTCTTTGGGGCAGGAGGTATGCAATCACTTTGACCTTTGGAGCTCTAGCAGTATTCTCAAATTATTTGTTCAGCCTATGAGGGAGAAAAGCTCTGCCAGTATTTTCTTTGGGGTCCCAGGAGAGGTGAATAGCTGAATTAGGTGTCAGGAGGAAAGTGAACAGCATTGAAGTCCCATGCCTGGTGATTCCCATGACCCAACTTCTTGAGGCCAAATGTTTAAACCTTCAACTCTTTTTTTCCAATTCCTATTATATATTTAGAATGTACTCTTTAAACTCACTTTCAAAATGTTTTGATATCTATTCTCTCTAAATATTTTGAAATCTGGTTTCCACTCTACCATTATACTAGAATGGAACTCTAAATATTTAATGTTTCTCAACTGCTAAAGTAGCAAAAATCCAAAATTTTAACAATATACTCTGTACCTAATGATTCAGGTTCTTGATGAGTATTGTTTTTATTGAGAAGCCACTGTTTTTTTCATCAGAAATATTGCTCAGAGATGTATAATGAGCCCCTATGTGCATCTCATGGTTCCACGTATAGTTATCTTTGCCATTATTGTGGATCAGCAACAAAGTTCTCATGCCTGTAATCCCAGAACTTTGGGAGGCTGAGGTGGGCAGATCACCTGAAGTCAGGAGTTCAAGACCAGCCTAAACAAGATGGTGAAACCCCGTCTCTACTAAATACAAAAAATTAGTTAGGTGCGGTGGCAGGTGCCCATAATTCCAGCTACTTGAGAGGCTGAGGCAGGAGAATCACTTGAACCAGGGAGTTGGAGGTTTCAGTGAGTCAAGATTGCACCATTGTACTCCAGCCTGGGCAACAGAGTAAGACTCTATCTCAAAAACAAACAAATAAACAAACAAAAAACACCACCACCAACAACAAAACCCTCTCCTTTTGGTAATAAAGATCAGTATTTGGCCAGGTCAGTGACCCCCTTTCTATGAATTTTTTTCCAACTGCATAAGGATTACAAGTTAGGGGTAATATCAGATCTAAATTTAATATCATTTTTCCTTAATAATGTAGCACTAGGCTTTCATATTTGCCAGGGAAATAAACTTGTTAACACACAGAACATTGTATCTGAATCACTTTTATATTATTTAACAAGTCTTACTTTATACTTTATTTTATTTTTGAGATGAAGTCTTACTCTGCTGCCCAGGCTAGAGTGCAGTGACACAATCTTGGCTCATTGAAACTCACTGCAATATCTGCCTTCCGAGTTCAAGTGATTCTCCTGCCTCAGCCTCCCGAATAGCTGGGTTTACAGGCACACACAACCACTCCCAGCTAATTTTTGTATTTTTAGTAGAGATGGCGTTTTACCATGTTGGCCAGGCTGGTCTCAAACTCCTGACTTCAGGTGATACGCCCACCTTGGCCTCCCAAAGTGCTGGGCTTACAGGTGTGAGCCACCGCACCTGGCCCGTACCTTATATTTTAGACATCTGAGTATGTAACATTTCCTTTAGTAGTTGAGAAATTATTGAAAGGACATTTCATATGTTAATTAGTGTGATTTTCACTATAAAGGCATCTCTATATAGCATTTTACTAGGCTGAATGATGTTGTTTCTAGGTCGCACGTTTGGCAGTTGTTAATAGTTGAAGAAAAGCTTTTCCTTCCTGATTTCTTTGTTCCTTCTTTCCTTTTCAGTCAAAAAGCCATTAGGTAATTTAGGTAAATATTCTACCTGCAAGGAGATGTATTATAACCCCTACTCTTTAAGTGTGGAATGCACATAATAAATTATTTCCAAAGACTATAATATGGATAGGGGAAAGAAAGTAAATTTATAGTGAAGCAACCTGGAAAGCTCTATTCCTGATGGGTGATCAAAGTTCACATCCACAGTAGTAAGGCAGGTTGAGTGTGTACCCTTTGATATGATATGATAATGGCACTTTGTTTCTCTGGTCTTCCTTCTCAAAAGCTGTAACTCCTGTATAATCAGGAGAAATATATCAGATATATCCCAACTGAGGAACAGTCAACCCAACCTCTGATCAGATCAATATTCCTTAAAACTGTACATTACATTATAAAGAAGAGACGTCTGGGAAACCATCATAACCAAGAGGAACCTATGAAGACACGATTGATGACTAAATATAAGATGGTGTCCAAGGTAGGGTTCTAGAACAAAAACAACAAAAAAGGACATTAACTGAAGACTATGGGAATCTAAATAATGTCTGAACTTTAGATCATAATCGTATATCAATACTAGTTCATTAATTATTATAAATATTCTATACTAATGTATGGTAATAGTAATAGAGGAAACTTGGTATGGGGTATATGAAGACTGTGTCTACTGTACGCAAAATTTGTTGTAAATTTCAATCTATTTTAAATAAAAAAGAATGTTTATTACAAAAGGTTTAAAAAAGACATTAAGTAGCTCAAATAGGGCACCTGATGGTGGCCAAAGCCCAAGCAAGGAGAATGTCAGAACGAGGTAGCTGTGGCAGCTGGGACCCACCCAAGGCGGACTTCAAAGCAGAGTAAGAATACGTTCCAAAGATTGACTGCAGTGAAGGAGATTGAGCCAACGATTAAACATATCTGATTAACAATGGATAATGGAGCCAGGTTTCTCATTTGCTGGAGAAGTGAGGTGCAAATACGGAAAGGAGGAAAGATAGAATGAAGCCTATGGTATTGGACAAATTCACATTAAAGAACATTCTAGAAAATTATTGGTCTATAATTTTTGAAAATGTGAGAAATTCTTTCCTGGAAATCAAGAAAAAGAGAAAGACTGAAAAAAGATTCCAGATTTTAAAAGACTAGGGAAATAGGACATCTAGGTGCAGCATAACATCTTTTTGCTCTAAAGGACATATAACAATAGGCAGTTCTTTATTCTAGCCCTGTTATCTTCAAAAGAAAAAATAGAAATTAAATAAGGCAAAGTCCCGTTTTTCTAAAATTACACTTCACACACACACACACACACACACACACACACACACACACCCCATTCTTAAATAATAGATTATAGAGATATTTCAGTTCAAACTACCTAAGAAATATTTAAACATTCAAGTAAAGAGGTTTAATACCTCGGGACAACTGGCTTTCTTTCCCCAACTATTCTGATTAATTACATATTTTTCTCTAATAATTCTTTACTTATACCTACTGCTCTTCTTGCTTAGTAAAGTTTTTCTTTTTTCTTTTTTTTTTTTTTTTGGTTTGGTTTGTTTTTTCTAGATACCTAAATAAATTGTTTACTTAAACTCTAATCAACTTTAAACTGAAGAAAACCACTTCCATGTCAATAGAAATAGATTTTGGCCTATACTCAGGTTCCACATTGGATTCTATCCTTACAAAAAAATTGTCATTTTTTTGAGTAAGAACCCATACTAATAAAAATAGGAAAGAGACAACCCTATGTCAAAAGAGAGTTAAAAATTATTTCTACTTCTCTTTCTTCCTTCCTTCTTTTTCTCCCCTCCTTCTTTCCCTCCCTGCCTCCTGATCCTTCCTTGCTTGTTTCCTTCCTTCCTTCCTTCCTTCCTTCCTTCCTTCCTTCCTTCCTTCCTTCCTTCCTTCCTTCCTTTTTTCCTTCCCTCCTTCTCTCCCTCTCTCCCTCCATCTCTCCCTCTCTCCCTCCCTTGCTTCTTTCCTTTCTTCCCTTCCTCCCTCTCTCACTTACTGGCTTTGTTTTAAATATTTTGTAGTCTAAGATATAATCCATAATTTCCTCTAATTTCTTAACTTATTTAAAGTGAAGGTAGTGACATTTACAATAATAATATGTAATAAAATTAATTAAGCAAGAAAGCTCAAATTATTTTTAATGGTTTTAATCACAGGGTTAAATGCCATGCTCATGAAACTCTCTAAGGAAAGACTCTATCCAAGATCATCTGGGATAGAGAAGGCAGAAATGACTCAGGTTACTCATCAGGGAAGAGTAGCATTCTTTGAATATTTGGCAATACATTTTATAATAAGCCAATCATCCAGAAGAAAAGAAACACTCAAGTAATAATTTATTTATAATTAATTTCTAATTGGAGCATAGCAAAGAATATTTATCTTTTAATGAGAATGGTTTTATGATGTGTTTTAAGCAGCATACTTGAGAGATTTAATTCCAACTAACTTAGCTACTTTCTGAATAGTTCAGTGTACCTACAATTCTAGAGACTCAGATTTATTCTGTGTCTACATTCTAGTGGAAGTGGCCTGGAACTAGAAAGCAGAACTGGCCTTACCACGTTCACTGTATACATCACATGAATTAAGTTGAATTGTTTTGTTTCCAAAGCTACTAATCTCCAGCTGTTATAATGTAGTGAACTAAAGTTTGTATTTGCCTTCTCCTTTCCTCTCACCCTGCTAGGGCTCAGTCCATAAGACTTATTTTTCCTTGCTTGGAAATAAATTCTCAATATTTTTTTCTTAATATTTTTCATTAACTCTGCAATAAGATATCAAAAATACCACAATTTTGTTGGAGTGAAATACTCTCATTTCAGGAATATTGCAATCGCCTTTACTTGTGTATTTGCCTTCATGTAAAATTTATTGAAAATTACTGTTCAGAGTAATTTTCTTAAAATACTGCTTTTGCTACTGCTCACAATTCAGTACTGAGTGCAGAAAATTATCTAAATTTCTATATGACAATTCCAGTCAATTCTCAAACTGCTTTACCCTTCATTTACAGGTATATTTTCTCTTGCTCACCTATTTGTTGTCTCAATTTCTAGTCAAAGCAGTTTACTTATGTCCCATTATCTATGTTCCTGTTTCTTGTGTCCACATCTTTGTTCATATTATCTCTCTTATTTATTATATGGGCAGCAAAAACTCCTTTCCCACCTCACTTTCCCTCCTTATCAAAATTGTATCAAACATTAATCTTCAACTTAAAATCTTTTCCAACAGCAGAATATGCACTCTTCTCAAGTGCATATGAACACTCTTCATTATAGATGATATCTTAGACCACAAAACAATTCTGAATACATTTAAAAATATTAAAATCATACAAAGTATATTTTTGCTTTCCTTTTTTAATTTTTTAAATTATATTTTAGATTCTGGGATACATGTGCACACTGTGCAGGTTTGTTACATGAGTATGCACGTGCCATGGTGGTTGTCTGCACCCATCAACACATCATCTACATTAGTTATTTTTCCTAATGCTATCACTCCCCTAGCCCCCCACCCCCTGACAAGCCCAGTATGTGATGCTCCCCTCCCTGTGTCCATGTGTTCTCATAGTTCAACTCCCACTTATGAGTGAGAACATGCAGTGTTGGGTTTTCTGTTCCTTTGTTAGTTTGCTGAGAATGATGATTTCCAGCTTCATCCATGTTCCTGCAAAGGACATGAACTCATCCTTTTTTATGGCTGCATAGTATTCCATGGTGTATATGTGCCACATTTTCTTCATCCAGTCTATTTTTGATGAGCATTTAGGCTGGTTCCAAGTCTTTGCTATTGTAAATAGTGCTGCAATAAACATACATGTGTATGTGTTTTTATAGTAGCATGATTTGTAATCCTTTGGGTATATACCCAGTAATGGGATTGCTGGATCAAATGGTATTTCTGATTCTAGATCCTTGAGGAATTGCCACACTGTCTTCCACAATGGTTGAACTAATTTACACCCCCACCAACAGTGTAAAAGTATTCCTATTTCTCCACCTCTTCTCCAGCATCTGCTGTTTCCTTACTTTTTAATGATTGCTATTCTAACTGCTGTGAGACGGTATCTCATTGTGGTTTTGATTTGCATTTCTCTAATGACCAGTGATTATGAGCTTTTTTTCATATGTTTGTTGGCTGCATAAATGTCTTTTTTTGAGAAGTGTCTGTTCATATCCTTTGCCCACTTTTTGATGAGGTTGTTTGTTTTTATTTTTATGAAAATTTGTGTAAGTTCCTTGTAGATTCTGGATATTAGCCCTTTGACAGACAGGTAGATTGCAAAAAATTTCTCCCATTCTGTAGGTTGCCTTTTCACTCTGATGATAGTTTCTTTTGCTGTACAGAAGCTCTTTAGTTTAATTAGATCCCATTTGTCTGTTTTGGCTTTTGTTGCCATTGCTTTTGGTGTTTTAGTCATGAAATCTTTGTCTGTGCCTGTGTCCTGAATGGTATTACCTAGGTTTTCTTCTAGGGTTTTCATGGTTTTAGGTCTTACATTTAAGTCTTGAATCCATTTTGAGTTAATTTTCCTATAAGGTATAAGGAATTTCAGTTTTCTGCATATGGCTAGCTGGTTTTCCCAACCCATTTATTAAGTAGGGAATCTTTTCTCCATTGCTTTTGTCAGGTTTGTCAAAGATCAGATGGTTGCAGATGTGTTGTGTTTTTTCTGAGAACTCTGTTCTGTTCCATTGGTCTATATATCTGTTTTGGTACCAGTACCATACTGTTTTGGTTGCTGTAACCTTGTGGTATAGTTTGAAGTCAGAAAGCATGATGCCTCCAGCCTTTTATTTTTATTTTGTTCTTTTTGCTTAGGGATTTTTTTTGTTATATGGGCTCTTTTTTTGTTCCATATGAAATTTAAAGTAGTTTTTCTAACTCTGTGAAGAAAGTCAGTGGTAGCTTGATAGGGATAGCATTGAATCTATAAATTACTTTGGGCCACATGGCCATTTTCACAGTATTTATTCTTCCTATCCACAAGCATGGAATGGTTTTCCATTTGTTTGTGCCCTCTTATTTCCTTGAGCAGTGGTTTGTAGGTCTCCTTGAAGAGATCCTTCACATCCCTTGTAAGTTGTATTCCTAGGTATTTTGTTCTCTTTGTAGCATTTGTGAATGGGAGTTCACTTATGAATTGACTCTCTGTTTTTCTATTATTGGTGTATAGGAATGTTTGTGATTTTTGCACATTGGTTTTGTATCCTGAGACTTTGCTGAAGTTGCTTCTCAACTTAAGGAGATTTTGGACTGAGATGATGGTATTTTCTAAATATATAGTTATGTTATCTGCAAGCAGAGACAATTTGACTTCCTCTCTTCCTGTGTGTATACCTTTATTACTTTTTCTTGCCTGATTGCCCTGGCCAGAACTTCCAATACTATATGTTAAATAGGAGAGGTGAGTGAGGGCATCCTTGTCTTGTGCCATTTGTCAAATGGAATGCTTCCAGGTTTTGCCCATTCAGTATGATATTGGCTGTGGGTTTATCATAAATAGCTCTTATTATTTTGAGATATGTTTCCTCAATACTGAGTTTACTGATAGAATTTAGCATGAAGGGGTGTTGGATTTTTGGAAGGCCTTTTTTGCCTCTATTGAGATAATCATGTGTTTTTTATCATTGGTTCTGTTTATGTAATGGATTACATTTATTGATTTGCATATGTTGAACCAGCCTTGCATCCCAGGGATGAAGCCGACTTGATCATGGTGGATAAGGTTTTGTGCACTGCAGGATTCAGGTTGCCAGTATTTTAGTGAGGATTTTCGCGTTGATGCTCATCAGGGGTATTGGCCTAAAATTTTCTTTTTTTGTTATGTCACTGCCAGGTTTTGGTATCAGGATAATGCTAGCCTCATAAAATGAGTTAGGGAGGATTCTCTCTTTTTCTATTCTTTGGAATAATTTCAGAAGGAATGGTACTAGCTCCTTTTTGTACCTCTGGTAGAATTCGGCTGTGAATCCCTCTGGTCCTGGGCTTTTTTTTTGTTGCTAGGCTATTAATCGTTATCTCAATTTCAGAACTTGTTATTGATCTATTCAGGGATTCCACTTCTTTCTCGTTTAGTCTTGGGAGGGTGTATGTGTCCAGGAATTTATCCATGTCTTCTAGATTTTCTAGTTTATTTGCGTAGAGGTGTTTATAGTATTCTCTGATGGTAGTTTGTATTTCTGTGAGTCAGTGGTGATATTCTCTTTATCATTTTTTATTGTGTCTATTTGATTCTTCTCTCTTCTTTACTAGTCTGGCTAGCAGTTTATCTATTTTGTTAATCTTTTCAAAAAACCAGCTCCTGGATTCATTAATTTTTGAAGGTATTTTTGTGTCTCTATCTCCTTCAGTTGTGCTCTGATCTTAGTTATTTCTTGTCTTCTGCTAGTTTTTGAATGTTTGCTCTAGCTTCTCTAATTTTTTTAATTGTGATGTTAGGGTATTGATGTTAGGTCTTTTGCACTTTCTCCCTTGGGGATTTTAGTGCTATAAATTTCCCTCTAAACACTGCTTTAGCTGTGTTCCAGAGATTCTGGTATGTTGTGTCTTTGTTCTCATTGGTTTCAAAGAACATCTTTATCTCTGCCTTCATTTTGCTATTTTCCCAGTAGTCATTCAGGAGCAGGTTGTTCGGTTTTCATATAGTTGTATGGTTCTGAGTGAGTTTCTTAATCCTGAGTTCTAATTTGATTGCACTGTGATCTGAGAGACTGTTTGTTGTTATTTCCATTCTTTTGCATTTGCTGAGGAGTGTTTTACTTCCAATTATGTGATTAATTTTAGAATAAGTGCGATGTGTGGCTGAGAAGAATGTATATTCTGTTGATTTGGGGTGGAGAGTTATGTAGATGTCTGTTAGGTCTGCTTGATCCAGAGCTGAGTTCAAGTCCTGAATATCCTTGTTAATTTTCTGTCTTGTTGATCTAATATTGACAGTGGGGTGTTAAAGTTTTCCACTATTATTGTGTGGAAGTCTAAGTCTCTTTGTAGGTCTCTAAGAACTTGCTTTATGAATCTGGGTGCTCCTGTATTGGGTGCATATATATTTGGGATAGTTAATGCTTCTTGTCATGTTGACCTGTTTACCATTATGTAATGCCTTTCTTTGTCTTTTTTGATCTTTCTTGGTTTAAAGTCTGTTTTATCGGATACTAGGATAACAACCTCTGCTTTTTTTTTTTTTTTTGGCTTCCCATTTGCTTGGTAAATATTCCTCCATCCCTTTATTTTGAGCCTACTTATGTCTATGCATGTGAGATGGATCTCCTGAATACAGCACACCAATGGGTCTTGAGTCTCTAATTTGCCAGTGTATGTCTTTTAATTAGGGCCTTATTCCATTACATTTAAGGTTAATATTGTTATGTGTGAATTTGATCCTGTCATTATGATGCTAGCTGGTATTTTGGCCATGAGCTGAGGCAGTTTCTTCATACTGTCAATGACCTTTACAATTTGGTATGTTTTTGCAATGGCTGGTACCAGTTTTTCCTTTCCATTTTTAGTTCTTCCTTTGACAGCCCTTGTAAGGCAGGCCTGATGGTGACAATATCTCTCAGCATTTGCTTGTCTGTAAAGGATTTTATTTCTCCTTTGCTAATAAAGCTCAGTTTGGCTGGGTATGAAATTCTGGTTTGAAAATTCTTTTTTTTAAGAATGTTGAATATTGGACTCCACTCTCTTCTGTCTTGTAAGGTTTCTGCAGAGAGATCTTTTGTTAGTTTGATTGGCTTCCCTTTGTGGGTAACCCGACCTTTTTCTCTGGCTCCCCTTAACATTTTTTTCTTCATTTCAACCTTCGTGAATCTGATGATTATGTTTCTTGGGGTTGCTCTTCTCAAGGAGTATCTTTCTGGTATTCTCTGTATTTCCTGAATTTGAATGTTGTCCTGTCTTGTTAGGTTGGAGAAGTTCTGGATAATATCCTGAAGACTGTTTTCCAAGTTGGTTCCATTCTCCTTGTCACTTTCAGGTACACCAATGAAACATAGGTTTGGTCTTTTCACGTAGCCCCAAATTTCTTGGAGGCTTTGTTCATTCCTTTTCATTTTTTTTTCTCTAATCTTGTCTTCATACTTTATTTCATCAAGTTGATCTTCAGTCTCTGATATCCTTTCTTCCGCTGGATCGATTCAGCTATTGTTACTTGTGTATGCTTCACAAAATTCTCGTGCTGTGTTTTCCAGCTCCATCAGGTCATTTATGTTCTTCTTTAAACTGGTTATTCTAGTTAGCAATTTTTTCATGACTCTTAGCTTCCTTACATTGGGTTAGAATATACTCCCTTAGCTTGGAGGAGTTTATTATTACTGACCTTCCGAAGCCTACTTCTATCAATTTGTCAAACTCATTCTCCATCCAGTTTTGTTTCCTTGCTGGTGAGGAGTTGTGATCCTTTGGAGAAGAAGAGGTGTTCTGGTTTTTGGCATTTTTAGCCTTTTTGCACTGGTGTTTCCTCATCTTTGTGGATTTATCTACCTTTGTTCTTTGATGTTGGTGACTTTTGGATGTGGTTTATGTGTGGATGTCCTTTTTGTTGATGTTGATGCTATTCCTTTCTGTTTGTTAGTTTTCGTTCTAACAGGCCTCTCTGCCGGTATGCTGGAGCTTGCTAGAGGTCCACTCCAGGCAATGTTTGCCTGTGTATCACCAGTGGGGGCTGCAGAACAGGAAATATTACTGCTTTTTCCTTCTTCTGGAAGCTTCATCCCAGAGGGGTACCTCCCAGATGCCAATTGGAGCTCTCCTGTATGAGGTGTCTGTCTACCCCTGCTGGGAGGTGTCTCCTAGTCAAGAGGCACTGGGGTCAGGGGCCCACTTGAGGAGGCAGTCTGTCCATTAGCAGAGTTTGGGCGCTGTGCTGGGAGATCTGCTGCTCTCTTCAGAGCAGGCAGGCAAGCATGTTTAAGTCTGCTGAAGCTGCACCCACTGCTGTCCCTTCCCCCAAGCGCTCTGTCCCAGGGAGATGGAAGTTTGCTCTATAAGCCCCTGACTGAGTCCACTGCCTTTCTGCCAGAGACTCCCTGCCCAGAGAGGAGGAATCTAGAGAGGCAGTCTGGCTACAGTGCCTTTGCCAGGCTACAATGGTGGGCTCCACCCAGTTTGAATCTCTGACAGCTTTGTTTGCACTGTGAGGGGAAAACCACTTACTCAAGCCTCAGTAATGGTGGACCCCCTCCCTCCACTAAGCTTGAGCATTGCAGGTCGACTTCAGACTGATGTGCTGACAGCAAGAATTTCAAGCCAATGGATCTCAGCTTGAAGGGCTCCACGGGGGTGGAATCTGCTGAGCTAGACCACTTGGCTCCCTGGTTTCAGACCCCTTTCCAAGGGAATGAAAGGTTCTGTCTCACTGGTGTTCTAGATACCACTGGGATATTTAAAAAAACTCCTGCAGCTAGCTCAGTGTCTGCCCAAACAGCTGCCCATTTTTGTGCTTGAATCCAGGGCCCTGGTGGTATAGGCACCCAAGGGAATCTCCTGGTCTGTAGGTTGTGAAGACCATGGGAAAAGTGTCGTATCTGGGCTGGAATGGCACGGTCCCTCACACCTTCCCTTGGCTAGGGAAGGGAGTTCCCCAACCCCTTGCACTTCCC
>NW_012107330.1:322259-324821 GCF_000951045.1 Mandrillus leucophaeus | reverse complement strand
TGTTTCCTCATCTTCGTGGATTTATCTACCTTTGTTCTTTGATGTTGGTGACTTTTGGATGTGGTTTATGTGTGGATGTCCTTTTTGTTGATGTTGATGCTATTCCTTTCTGTTTGTTAGTTTTCGTTCTAACAGGCCTCTCTGCCGGTATGCTGGAGCTTGCTAGAGGTCCACTCCAGGCAATGTTTGCCTGTGTATCACCAGTGGGGGCTGCAGAACAGGAAATATTACTGCTTTTTCCTTCTTCTGGAAGCTTCATCCCAGAGGGGTACCTCCCAGATGCCAATTGGAGCTCTCCTGTATGAGGTGTCTGTCTACCCCTGCTGGGAGGTGTCTCCTAGTCAAGAGGCACTGGGGTCAGGGGCCCACTTGAGGAGGCAGTCTGTCCATTAGCAGAGTTTGGGCGCTGTGCTGGGAGATCTGCTGCTCTCTTCAGAGCAGGCAGGCAAGCATGTTTAAGTCTGCTGAAGCTGCACCCACTGCTGTCCCTTCCCCCAAGCGCTCTGTCCCAGGGAGATGGAAGTTTGCTCTATAAGCCCCTGACTGAGTCCACTGCCTTTCTGCCAGAGACTCCCTGCCCAGAGAGGAGGAATCTAGAGAGGCAGTCTGGCTACAGTGCCTTTGCCAGGCTACAATGGTGGGCTCCACCCAGTTTGAATCTCTGACAGCTTTGTTTGCACTGTGAGGGGAAAACCACTTACTCAAGCCTCAGTAATGGTGGACCCCCTCCCTCCACTAAGCTTGAGCATTGCAGGTCGACTTCAGACTGATGTGCTGACAGCAAGAATTTCAAGCCAATGGATCTCAGCTTGAAGGGCTCCACGGGGGTGGAATCTGCTGAGCTAGACCACTTGGCTCCCTGGTTTCAGACCCCTTTCCAAGGGAATGAAAGGTTCTGTCTCACTGGTGTTCTAGATACCACTGGGATATTTAAAAAAACTCCTGCAGCTAGCTCAGTGTCTGCCCAAACAGCTGCCCATTTTTGTGCTTGAATCCAGGGCCCTGGTGGTATAGGCACCCAAGGGAATCTCCTGGTCTGTAGGTTGTGAAGACCATGGGAAAAGTGTCGTATCTGGGCTGGAATGGCACGGTCCCTCACACCTTCCCTTGGCTAGGGAAGGGAGTTCCCCAACCCCTTGCACTTCCCGGGTGAGGTGACACCCCACCCTGCTCTGGCTCACCCTCCGTGGGCTGCACCCACTGTCTAACCAGTCCCAATGAGATGAGCGGGGTACCTCAGTTGGAAATGCAGAAATCACCCACCTTCTGCATTGATCTTGCTGGGAGCTGTAGAGTGGAGCTGTTCCTATTCAGCCATCTTGCCCAGGAATCCTCACAAAGTATCTTTTATGAGCACACTGAAGTGAAACTACAAGTCAATATCGGAAAGAAAACCAGAAAATTCACAAACACATGTAAATTAAACAGCAAACTCTTAAACAGAAAAACAAAAAAAAAGGCCAAAGAGCTAATCACATATTAAATAAGTCAATTTTTCAAAATGAATAAAAATGATAACACAACATACCACAATTTAAGGAATGCAGCTAAGAAAGTGCACAGAAAAAAAATTTATAGCTATAAATGCCTGCATTGAAGAAGAAATCAGATCTAAAAGCAATAGCCTAGCTCTACATTCTGAGGAATTAGAAAAAGAGGCATAAACAAGCCAAAAGGTAGCAGAAGAAAGGAAATAATAAATAATACAACAAAGATAAATTAAATAGAATATAGAAAAATAATAGGAAGAATCAATAAAATCAAAATTTGATTATTTTAAAAGATTAATAAAATTAACAAACTTTTAGCTAGGGTAACAAAGAAAAAAGAGAGAAGACACAAATCAGAAATGAAAGTGGAAATATTATTGACCTTAAAGTTATAAAAATTATGACACTACTATAAAAATTGTATGCTAACAAATTATATAACCTAAATGAAATGGGCACATTCCTAGACATAGAAATTACTTAACTTCACCCAAGAGGAATTAGAAAATCACAACAGATCTATGATAAGCAAATAGATGGAATTAGTAATTAAAAGCCTCTCAACAAAAAAAAATTCAGATAACTTCACTGGTACATTTTATCAATCATTCCAAACATTTAATAAAAAATGAACAGCAATCCTTCTGAAAAGCTTAAAATTACAGAAAAGGAAGGAAAATTTTCCAACTCATTACTATTAGCCTAACATTAGCCTGATATTAAAGCCAGATAAGACATCACAGGAAAATTACTGGACAATATTCTTTATGAATGTAGATACAAAAGCCCTGAATGAAATACTGTCAACCTGGATCCAACAGTATAGTAAAAGGATTATACACCATGACCTAGTGGGATTTATTCCAAGATTCAAGGATTAGTCAATATAGGAACATCAATGTAATACTCTACATTAATAGAATGAAGAGGGGGAGAACATAAATGAACAAAACACGATCATCTCAATTGACAAGAGACAGCTGCCAAAGTTCAACACCTTTCCATGATAAAAACATCCAGAAAACTAGAAATGGAAGAGAACTTCCTTTATATGTTAAAGGACATTTTTTTT
>NW_012107330.1:317142-320619 GCF_000951045.1 Mandrillus leucophaeus | reverse complement strand
TAGGCAAGGACTTCATGTCTAAAACACCAAAAGCAATGGCAACAAAAGCCAAAATTGACAAATGGGATCTAATTAAACTAAAGAGCTTCTGCACACTATTGGTGGGACTTTAAAGTAATTCAACCATTGTGGAAAACAGTGTGGCGATTCCTCAAGGAGCTAGAAGTAGAAATACCATTCAACCCAGCCATCCCATTACTGGGCATATACCCAAAGGATTATAAGTCATGCTGCAACAAAGACACATGCACATGTATGTTTATAGCGGCACTATTCACAATAGCAAAGACTTGAAATCAACCCAAATGTTGATTTCATGACAGACTGGATGAAGAAAATGTGGCACATACATGCCATGGAATACTAGGCAGCCATAAAAAAGGATGAGTTCATGTCCTTTGTAGGGAGATGGATGCAGCTGGAAACCATCATTCTCAGCAAACTATCGCAAGAACAGAAAACCAAATACCGCATGTTCTCACTCATAGGTGGGAATAGAACAATGAGATCACTTGGACACAGGAAGGGGAGCATCACACACCTGGTCCTATTGTGGGGAGGGGGGAGGAGGGAGGGATAGCATTAGGAGATTTACCTAATGTAAGTGACGAGTTAATGGGTGCAGCTCATCAACATGGCACATGTATACATATGTAACAAACCTGCACGTTGTGCACATGTACCCTAGAACTTGTATAAAAAAAAAGTATACAGTAATTGTTACTGAATATAGACAAAGGATAATGGTGTCAATCACTGAATTATAAATGGTGAAGGAACAAATCTCTGATGCAGAAATATTTTAAATTAATTATGTACATATTGTAGCCTAGAAGATAGGAAGCATAACTCCTCATCTCTTAGGTGTGGCCTGTGCATTTCAGAGTACAGCAAAGAAAAGAAATAAAAGAGTAACTTTACAGTGGAGAAATCTGGCAAGTACTACTTCAGCCATATGATCCAGGTCAACATCAGTACTCATAATCCATATTGATAGTATGTACTCTTGATATTATAGGATGTAAATAGCACTTTATCTCTGTAGCCTCCCTTCTGAAACACATCACTCCAGTGTAATCCTGAGAAATATGTCACACAAACTGTATTAGCAGGACATCTACAGTATACCTTGCAAGCATTCTTCAAAACTGTGAGAGCCATCAGTAACAGAGTATGAGAAGCTGTCACAATGCTGAGGAGCCTAAGGCGACATGATTACCAAGTGCAATGTGATATCCTGGATGGGATCCTGGAACAGAAAAAGGAAATTAGGTTAAAATTAAGAAAATCTGAATGAACTATATATTTTAATTAATTATAATGTATAAATATCAGTCTGTTATTATTTACAAATGTACCACTCAAGTGTCCCATTTTAATAATAGGAAAAATAATGGATGAGGGGCACAGTGGAAATCTGCAGTTCTGCACAATTTCTCTGTGAATCTAAACCCTAAAAAAAAAATCGTCTGTTAATAATACCAACACAGAAACAAGTTGAGGCATTTGTTTTTGGAATTCCAGGTTAAAGACGTTGCTTCAGGGAAAGGTGCAAGATAATACCTGACATTGGCACTGGAAATTTTTCTTTTCTTCTCAATTACTGGTCATTCTTGGAAAGTCAGGTGATACCCCTCAAGTCAACTTTCCCCCAAAATGGAGCTAAAAATGTACCCTGAGGGCAGACGTAAATAAAAGGACCTAAAGAAGGAGAGAAATACGAAAGTCAACGTTAGTCTCTTTACTCACTTCTCCACATTTTCTTGTCTGTTCTCAGTACATTGATTTTCTGAAGGCACTGGCCTCCTTCACCATTGCCATCTGTGTGTGATATGACCACTGCTGGTCATGACCTTCCACAATGAGGATATTTGAACTAGATAGCTGTCAGGGTGCAGTGCCTTGACAGGCCAGTGAGGACGGAGATTTTTACTGACTCTGAACTCAATCTACCTCACTGAAGTGAAAGTTTAAATTAGATTTTCAAATAGCGTATATGCAGTTGTGTATTTCCTCATAATTTTCCCCTTCATGTGATGATTGCTTTTCAACGAGACAAAGCATTGTGACATACAATATTAACCTAAGTTATATCTTTCCAGGCTTACAAGTTTCCTTGTTTTACTTTGTTATTTCCAGAAGACTTCCTTTACACTTCTCTTGATTTCTGCCATTTTTATATTAATGTATGGTAAGAACAACTTTGTGGGTACTTATATATTCTTTCAAACAAAGAATGCTATTATGTTTGCTTCCTTCTGAGGTAGCTTATGCATACATTTTTGTTGCCATTTTAGCTTTGATATCATATTAAGTTGAAATTTTTAAAATGACTATCGCTGGGCATGGTGGCTTATGCCTGTAATCCCAACACTTTGGAAGGCCGAGGCGGGCAGATGACCTGAGGTTGGGAGTTCGAGACCAGCCTGACCAACATGGAGAAACCCCATCTCTACTAAAAATACAAAATTAGCTGGGTGTGGTGGTGCATGCCTGTTATCCCAGCTACTCAGGAGGCTGAGGCAGGAGAATCACTTGAACCTGGGAGGCAGAGGTTGCGGTGAGCTGAGATCACGCCATTACACTCCAGCCTGGGCAACAAGAGTGGAACGCGAAACTCTGTCTCAAGAAAAAAAGAAAAAAGTGACTATTAGGACCCATTCTTGAATTCAGCTAATTGATTAGAGAGAGACAAAATTTTATAAGCAATTTCTCATTATTTTCTCTTACTTGCCTTGACTTTGATTTGATCTGTGGCTGCCACTGTTCTTCTTAATAATTCAATTAACCAATACTTACTGAGCCACCTGCTCTGCATCAGACAATATTCTAAGTATTGCTAGACCAATAAAAAGACTGATGAACTACCTAAACTTTATATTCTAGTGAGGTAGCATATAATAAGCAGATAAACATGTAAGTATATAATATAGTATAGGAAGTGATGAGTAATGTAAAGAAAGAAAAATCAGTTTTAGAAGATAGGCCAAGAGCAACAGTTTTATAAACAGTGGTCTCTGAGGAGACAGCAATTGCTCAAAGACCTGTATGAGAAAAGTAAGCCACACAAATATCTCAATATAATCTGGGTAGAAATATACTCAATTAGAAAGACTCTAGGCAAGAGCTTGCCTACGTTTATTGTAAAACAGTAAGGATTTTTGAGCAAATAAAATTGGACAGAAGGTAGTCATTGGCCAGATCATAGAAGAACATAAAATATGATTTGAATATCATTATTTGAATATCTTGCATAATAATGATGTGGTCTTGTATTATCTTTTTTCTTTTTTTTTTTTGAGAATGAGTCTTACTCTGTCACCCAGGCTGGAGGGCAGTGGTGCAATCTTGGCTTACTGCAACCTCCGCCTCCCAGGTTCAAGCAATTCTTCGGCCTCAGCCTCCCAAGTAGCTGGAATTACAGATGCTTGTCACAGTGCCTGGCTAATTGTCTGTTTTTTTTTTTTTTTTTTTTTT
>NW_012107330.1:314421-316246 GCF_000951045.1 Mandrillus leucophaeus | reverse complement strand
AAAAAGCAAACAAAACCTTTAAATTCTAACAACAGCCACCAGCCTACTCCCACCCTTTCCAAGGTATTCTAATCCTCCTCTTCCTTTTCTCCAAGGCATATTTTTTTTTCCCTAAGGATAGTTCCATTTTATTTTTTACATATACTTCTTTAGTTTTTCCACCTTCTTCTAATTTTCTTTACTTTTCTATTGATTATGGGTTTAGTAAGAAAAAAAGTTAAGGGTGGCAGTCAGAGTGCATGCAGAATTCTTCAGAGCAATGGATGTTGAGAAAAGCCATGTATGTTTAGAAGTTAGTAGTCTCCCCTCTAGATTTCTGTGCAGCTTGAATTCCTCAGTGTTTCTGAACTTCTTGTGTTTTTCTCTTATGTTTTAAATAATACTCTGCTACTGTTTTTATCTTGATTATCATTTCAGTGGGATTTAAAAAATTTCTTTCCATTATTTTTCTTTTCTCCTTACTTCTTTCCTCTTCTCTTATATTTTCTCTTTCTTTCTCTCCAGCTTCATCCCTTCATTAATTTACTTCTCTCCTTTTAAGTTTTGGTAACTATTTTTCATTTGGCCAGCTCTCAGTATACCTTATTTATTTAGTATGTTTGTGTTGGGTTCCAAAGCAAACATCCTCACCAGTGGTGTAAGACTGAAGAAGTGTGATCATTAGCTCTGCAATTACAACCACAGAATTCCTGTGGCTTGCCTAAAACCTTCTCTTGGAACCTTTTCTTACTTGGAAACAATCTCATCTTAAGAAATCAAGCAATACTTGAAGAAATTTTGAGGAACTCATAAGGAAGAAAAATGTATACTCATTTCTCTTAACATGATACCGTTTCAGAATTACCTGTGTGGTGCTTTTCATTGCTATAGAAATCAAATTAAACTCAGAGTGATTGTAATATAATGGGATACTTTACTTGAGAAAGGGGATTTTTATAATTGGGAGAAGCATTGAGAGTCAGCAGTGAATATTCATGACACGGGCTTGGACCATTTAAACAGACAGCTTCTAAGAATATCTCTTGAGGCCATTTAATCTCTTGTGCTTGACGATCCTGACCCAAGGTGAGAATGAGTCTCAAATACATTAAAATTCTTAAACCATTAGTTTTATTTTGTCCCTGAAAAACTAGAGTTTAACTTTCAGAATACATTTTCTCATTAGAATTATCTGTTTAAAAATTCTTGGTGACATTCCATTTTTCACCTAATCTCACGTTTGTCTTGTTCTGTTTTGTCAAAAATGTTTTCCTAAAAATGGAAAAAAAAAAAAACACCTCTAGAATGATTAATCGAGTGATATTCTCAATAAATCTACAACTAGAATCATCTGTAAGTCCTAACAAGTTTCAGTTTCTATCACGTTAATGCCTTTTAGTGGATAAATTTCGCTCTAGGTCACTATCCAAAAAACTTATGTGAGTTCCGTTGATTGTATCCTGCCTTTGTATTCCTAAGAGTTGATTTGGGAAGCAAAATTGCCCCAAAATCTGTCTTCTCAGACTCATGGATAGTTAGAACGCGGGCTACAGATATCAAACCATCTAGTCAGGGGTCAGGCCTAGTAAAGTGCAGAAGGAATACATTCTACAGAAAGTTGTACAATTTTAGGGGCTTTAAAAAATGTTGGCCTGAGTCATGTCTCTACCAGGCTAGACACCTGTTCCAGAGAAGTATTCTTAATATAGCAGAAATTATTTAAATATCTTACCATATGTCACAATTACATCAATAATATTTGCAATTATACTGGCCCCTTTGAAAATTTTCAGTGTAGGTAAAAATGTTTATCTTAGAAGTAACTGGAGGGGAAACATCCTTATTA
>NW_012107330.1:308734-313436 GCF_000951045.1 Mandrillus leucophaeus | reverse complement strand
ATCACAGCTCACTGCAGTGTCGACCTCCTGGGCTCAGGTGATCATCCTGCTTCAGCCTCCTGGGTAGCTAGGACCACAGGCATGTACTACCACACACAGCTAGTTTTAGGTTTTTGTTTTGTTTTTTTTTGTTTTTTTTTGTAGAAATGAAAGTCTCACTGTGCTGAGCTGGTTTGTCTCAAACTCCCAGGCTCAAGCAGTCCGCCTGCCTCAGCCTCTCAAACTGCTGGTATTATAGCAGCAGAGGCACATGCTGGGCCTCAAATTGACATTTTCTTAAAAATTGGACTGCTGAACAAAGACATTAGCCCTAGTAGGCAGAAGATACTATCCTGGTCTGTGTTAAAGGCAATTGTTAAAATTTATCTGAATCTCTATGGGATAGGCATAAATGTACTGATAAATTTCAACAGTCCTAGGAATGCATAATCTCAATTTATTTTACCAATATCAATTAATACCATGTAGAGAGGCCCTTCTATTTCTAAAGTCGGGTTCAGCAAAAAATAAAAAAAATAATTAAAATACCTGAAATAATGTAGCTATTCCTGAGGTATCATTCGCAGAATAGAAACTTAAAGAAAGCACATGATATGGAAAAATATTTGCTGAAGGTTATACATGTTAAGTTTCCAACTAAAGATTAATTAGACTTGCAGACAAAAAATGCTGTACCGATTGGATATTTTAGAGATAAATTTTTAGTCCTTACAGACAATATTATGAAGTAGCTACGTGGGCATAGAGAAATTTGGGAAATTATCAGACTGATTCTACTATAATATATCTCAGTTCACCCTTAGAATATCTTCACTAAAGGAGCTTAACATAGCCCAGATGGTAGATTTGATTGCCCTCATTAGAGTTGGTCACTTGGCCAAAGACAAAAAAAATTATATTTACATAGAAAATAGCTCAAGTACCTGAACCTCAATATGACTATATATGGGGATAGAGTCTTTAAGGAAGTTATTAAGGTTAAATAAAGTCATAATGATGAGGCCCTAGTCTGATGAGATTAGTGTCCTTATAAGAAGAGGAATAGACATCAGGGATTTTTTTTTTCTCTCAACCCATGCCCAGAGGAAAGTCATATGAGGACATAGCACTAAGAGAGACATCTACAAATCACAGAGGCTGCACCAGAAATCAACCCTGCTAGCATATCGATCTTGAACTAGTCCCCAGAACTGTGAGGAAATAAATTTTTGTTCCTTATGCCACCCGATCTGTGACATTTTGTTATGGAAGTCTGAGCTGAACAATACACTTGAGTAACTATCAGTGTCCATGTAAAACAACCCATCTTTAGACTTAAGGAGACAGTCACCTGGCTGTCTAAGGCAGATGCAAATGGATTCTTCTTTACCTGGGTTTAGTAATTCAGATTATGACACTAAGTATTTTAGGAAGGCTCCATGTCATTTTGATACTAGTCACTGTGTGTTGCCAGTCTCATGCATGTATTCTCTACAGTCTCAGTCCCGTTCTGCAGCTGCTCTCGTGTCAAATGATCCATCGCTCAACTTAAATGAAATGAACTCATCACTCCGTAAAAGGAATAGGAAGATAAGTCCATGGTCCAATCCCAAACTATTATCTAGAAATCTAGAAATCACAACAGTGGTATACATCTGAATATGGCTGGTTTAGTGGCTGAACAGCTCTTCTCATCAGTTAGGAAAGACTGAGAACCGGTACCATAAATCCATCAACTATGGGATTGCTATTGCAGAATATTTTGTGACTCGCATAATGTTTTCTTCTTTACTCAGAACTTCTCTTTACCGATTCTCACCTTAATAATTGAAGCAACTCAAAGTCACATTCTAGTTCTGTAATTCTGCCCTAGGCACTCTAAGCCCAAACCATCAACAGCAAACAAACAAATAAAAAACCTGCTAATTTACTCTCAAATGAAACCTTTCCAGAATTATTTGTGCAGTGTTTCCTATTGCTGCAATAATTAATAAAACTCAGTTTGCTTATATTGCAATTTTTAAAATTCATAGTGGGAGATTTCCAGTTTCAAACAACAAGTCTTGGCTTTAATTATGAGTTCAACTAGTTTTTTCCCCCCTAATGTTTTAAATCTCGGTTCATTATAATGTCTGAACTTGTCTGATTTTGGCATAGGGAGTATGATTAGAAGTAGTGAATGAAGTCCTAGCTGCTGCTTCGATGTCAGCAGACACCCATTTCTCTTTCCAAACTGCTTTTAAAAAGTCAAACCACTTCCTTCTCTTCTTGCCTCACTCTCTACTTAATGTGATTTTCTTTTAATTTATGAAGGGAATAAAATCATTGCTTTTTAAGAATCATCCAATCAAGTCATTAAAGATATCTGGAATTCAAGATGTAGTCAAAATATTTCAAGGGCATTACAGTATACTCTGTCTTCTCTAATCTCTCAGGCAGTAAAACCGTACCATGTGCAGAAATAGAAACACTGTTGTGAAAGTGGGTTAAAATCTTGACAGTATCGTGGCTTCTCATTTTAATTTCCAATTAACTTACACAAATGAATAACTACCTTTATAGAAATAGCATCTGGATTTCTTTGTCCTTTTGTTCCTGAAGTTAGGTTATATTTGGTATCTCTGTAGAGATAGGCTATATTTGGTAGACTATGTTTGGTAAATCTGTTCTCACCTCAGATAAAAGGTTAATATTCTACAAGTGGATAGATGTGGTGAGGACAACTAAAAGGAGATTTAATGATCTCATCAAATTATATTACACAACCTTTCAAAGAAAGCCTGGTTGGATTAAGAGGTTTCTTTATGTTCATGCCCAAAATGCCAAATTCCAAAAGCCCACACAATTTCTTTGAAGTATTTTTCTCATAAGTTTGTTTGATGGTCCATTTCCATCCTAGCAAGTGGCAGACAAAAAGTCAGATAGTAAATCATATTTTAATAAAAACGGTTTTATTAAGTGTAAGATATGATCCATTAAGTTAATCTTGTTAAGCAGAAGACCAAAATGAGAACTTAATGGGGTGCAAACATCACGGAGAATCAAAACACACACTAGAAACCATACTTGAGAAGCAGAGATGAGTGACTGTTTGGTCATCAATATCCATGCTAGGCTTAATCTTGTGGTTATTCCGCCACATCCCTCTTTTTCAACAGAAGTCAGAGAGTAGCAAGGCACATTGAATGTTGGATATTAGCAAGCACATATAATTTTGCTTCTGGTATTCTTTGTTTTCTTCCAATCCTTGGGGCCTTTCTTGATATATGTTTTATTACAGCATTGTGAATGACTGACCCTTCATAAAGACATTTTCCTTGGCAGAAGGCTATTTGAAATTCATTGTTTTTGCAAGATAAGATTTCTGGAAGTTCCAAGCTATGTAAATAGGTTTGGAGGAGCATTCTCTTAAACTACAGAAACTGTTACTACTCTTGAGCAGATGAGCTTATCAGATTCCTTAGTAGTCAATCAAAATGCGGGAGGAATTTTCTCTTTCCTTTTCTTTTCTTTTCTTTTCTTTCTTTTCTTTTTTGAGACGGAGTCTCGCTGTATCACCAGGCTGAAGTGCAGTGGCGTGATCTCAACTCACTGCAACCTCCACCTCCCGGGTTCAAGCAATTCTCCTGCCTCAGCCTCCTAAGTAGCAGGGACTACAGGTACGCACCACCATACCCAGCTAATTTTTGTATTTTTAGTAGACATGGGGTTTCACCATGTTGGCCAGGATGATCTCGATCTCTTGACCTCATGATCTGCCTGCCTCAGCCTCCCAAAGTGCTGGGATTACAGGCTTGAGCCACCGTGCCCGGCCAAGAATTTTTCTAATGAAGTGTGTGACAAAGCAGAAATGTTTTATGTTACGTACAGGCATGGCCACAAAAATATCATTTAAGAGGAGAAAAATTCTGGGGTTCTCAGTGTACCATGGAGATGAACAATGTCTCACTGTTTTGAGGATAACAACAGATTTCTCCCTTCTGCTTTTGCAATGATTAAAGTTTTGGAAATTTGTTTGAGAAAAGTGAAGAGATTTTAAAAAGGTTTCTTGACTTTTTTAACTCTTTTTTTCTCTTAAATCTTGATGCTGTTAGTTGTAAGTTTGTGCTACATATAGCCACTGTTTGGTTGAGATAATTACTCTAAGTCTGTGATATCCATTAGATCGAAACCAATAGCTACATATGGCTATTTGAATTACATTAATTAAACTTAAATAAAATAATAACTTGGTTCCTTAGTTGCACTAGGCACATTTTACGGCTCAATAGCCATAGTATAAACAGCATAGTATAGAACTTTCTATCAGAGAAAGTTTGTCAGGGAGCTGTGCTAAAGGTGGTTTTCAAAATATAGCTATACCCTGAAAATATTTCTATGCTATCTTAATCAATTTTAACTAATTAATTAACTACATTATACTTTGTTAATATAAAGTCAAAGGCATCTACTTCTGTAATTGGGCGGTAATAACTTGCAATATAAAAATAGATGAGACCGGGCGTGGTGACTCACGCCTGTAATCCCAGCAATTTGGGAGGCCGAAGTAGGTGGATCACCTGAGGTCAGGAGTTTGAGACCAGCCTGGCCAACATGGTGAAACCCCATCTCTACTAAAAATACAAAAAAAAATTAGCCAGGCGTGGTGGCGTGTACCTGTATGGCCGGGCGCAGTGGCTCACGCCTGTAATCCCAGCACTTTGGGAGGCTGAGGTGGGCGGAT
>NW_012107330.1:286364-308598 GCF_000951045.1 Mandrillus leucophaeus | reverse complement strand
TGGGAGGCAGAGCTTGCAGTGAGCTGAGATTGTGCCAGTGCACTCCAGCCTGGGCGACAGAGCAAGGCTCCCTCTCAAAAAAAAAAAAAAAAGATGACAATTATCTTACTTAATGGTGACATATTAACAGTACTCCCTTTGAGAAAATAGACAATATAATGTGTCTTACTATTACAACTGAAAACATTTTCCACTTAATAGTTTTAAGTCATGCCTAGGTAGAATAAAACATGAAAAACAAATGAAAGTAAAGAAATTAGAAAACAATAACAAGTCATTAATATATGACGGTATGAAAAAATATCTAAAAGCTACTATGGTTAAATGGTATTTTAAGTAAAGAAGTTTGTGAAGAAACTAAAATCAATAAATTAAAGATACTAATATGTTTCTACATAAAATAAACAGAAATGGAATGATCTGATTTCTTATAGTATCAAAACAAAGAATATCTAGATAAATTTAAGCAAGATTTTTAAAAATATATTTTATGAAGAATGTTTTTATGGAAACATATAAAATAATTGAGAATCAGTAAATAAGGCCTAAATAAATGGAGGATTATACAATATTTCTAGGCTACAAATTCCAATAGTGTAACCATGGCAGTTCTCCAAAATTGGCCTATAGATGGAAAATCATCCCAATAAAAATCCTGACAATCGATGTGTTCATGTGCCTGTATGTGTGTGTGCATGTGTTTAAATTGATAATCTGAATTTTAACACTTACATACAAGTAAAAAGGACCTTGCTATCAAGATGTATTTGAAGAAAAAATTGGAAGATTTTATTATATTTCAAGACTTTCAATAAAGCTATAATAATTACAACAAAGTGGAATTATAAAGGAATACAAATAGAACAATGTACCAAAATAGGACCTACGAGGTCACTGAGATAAATGTAGACACTTGGTAAGTCTATCATGGTCTTCTTTCTGGTCACCAAATACTTGATATAATTCCCTTCTCACTAACAAAATATACTCACTTTAAGTATTCTATTTGGCTATATCAGCACACTTAAACACCATTGCATCTGGGGGAGATATGATAGGTTATAACTTCAATTACAGGTATGAATCCTGTTAAACTAAAAATACAAGTTGTATATTCTCCACAGTTGCAATATACAATTGTGGTTTAGGGAAAGTGTAATAGTACTAAGCACTGCTATTTAGAAAAGAGTAATAGAGAACACAAAAAATTCATGTCTGTCTCAATTCCAAAATTTTGTTGGGCAGATATTTCAAAGACCTCCCTCCCTACCCGGAGATTAGTGATTAGCAAAAATTTTTTAAGACTGAATTTCCTTTCTCTTCAAGAAATTTCCTGTTTCAGTTTGTGTGTGTGTGTGTATGTGTGTGTGTGTGTGTATGTTTCTGTGAAGGGTCTGAGATTGCACCATACTTGCAAACTAACAAGTTAGTCTGCCACAGTTTCATAGATGCTGGCAGAAAACATGAGAATTCTGAGATAGACACAAAGAACTTATTATTCACAGCAATAGCACTAGGCAGAATATCAGCATTTTCCTGTTCCTGTTCCTGGAGTCCTCATTCCCACAGAGCGATACAAAAAGAGACAGCTGATTCCTGCGCACACAGCATGTTGTATTACAGAAGCAGAACCATGAATTTAGAAAACTCAAGTCTTTGATAATGGGCAGTAAGAATGTCTAATCCCGAGGAAGATATTATATTTATTGTACTGGACAGAAAACATTCCTGACTTTTGCCTGAAGAGACATTATTTTGATGTTCCAAAGCTGTTTGCTATACAAATATCTTTGCTAAGATAGTCCAAAACAATGTCAGTTAGTGCCTCCACTAGCAAGACAGAAAGAAACACCAGAAGCCTTTGGAGAGTTGTCTTCTCACACTTCTGTTTTTATGCCAATCCTTGGCCACATCTGACCTAGGCATTGGAGAGTAAGTCCCCCAGGGAACATGGAACAGGGAGTTGGGGAAATGTTTCCTGTTTGTAAAAGGCTTAGATCCTAAGAATGTTTGAACATACAGTCAAAAACATTTTTAGTTCTGGTACATTGTGTCTTTGGCAGACAGATTCTTCAAAATCTGGCTTCAAAAACTTACCTTCTTACCCCTTTGATCTTGAATAGTTTAATGTGTCCTTATCATATGCATCGATCTTTTCTACATATGCCTTTCCTCTTAATTTAGTGTGGATATTCTAAGCTTATCAGTGTAATAGGAAAGCAATATCCTTAACCTTGGGAATTTTTTTTCTGCTGTTAAGATTTCCTCCAAATTTCAAACCATTTGGAGATTTTAGCCATGGGTGTCTGAATATAACTTAGATGTTATGTTTGCCAATATACTGAGCTCTAATTGGAGTCTCTTGCTGAGAACACTTCTCAATTCTATATTTAACTCTTTAGGATTGAGAAGTTGCTGTGTCCAGCTCTCTAAGCTCCTAAATTCCCAAGAACTCTTTCTATTCTCTTGAATTCCTAGTTGCAAATGTGAGATTTGTTTTTTTCTTAGAGGAACCATAACAAACACAATCAAATAGAAGCGAATATGCTATTGCCATTCTTTTTCTAACCTTTAACCCTAAAGTCATAATATGTACTAAGTATATTACCTGCTTTTTAACTCATCACAAGCAAAAATATTGTCAAATATTTTGCCTCTATAAAACGTGGATTGTCATGTTTTCAGCTCTCCATAACAGTTTTCTTTCTGCTTGCTTTCAGTGATATGTTTTAGGTTTCTGTTTAAAAATTATGATGCCATCCTAATTCTAGGTACTAGTTTTCACAACACACTCTGTAACAGTTTCTATAAAAAGTGATCATTGTAATTTTGGTTGTTTAAAGTGAAGATTTCGTTCTCGCACATCGTATATGACTGTTGGGTGTTGATGTGTGTATTTGACTCATAGCAGTCTCTTAACAACCTAAGCAGACAAACCAGCTACCATTTTGAATGCTGCAGGACACTAATCTATGTGAGGAAAAGAAGTCGGATGGGAGTTGTGTTTTGCACCAGCCATTAAATGCTCTAGCCCAGGGAAGACCTGTTTTTCTCACAACTCATGGCCATAACTAGTCATACACCTCACTCAACCACAAGGGGTCAGGAAGTACAACTGGCCACAAATCTACATGGTGAGAATTGTGAACTATCTGGTCAGCAAAATTAATAATAACAAAAACCTCTCCAACTCCCTGTCCCATGTTCCCTGGAAGACTTATTCTCCAATACCTACTTCAGAGGTAACCAAGGATGAAGATGAAAACATTAAGATGAAGCATTAGGTGACAATTCTCCATGGGTTTTTCATGTTTTTGTGACAGTGGTTCTCAACTGGGTGCAATTTTGTCCCTCAAAAGACATATAGGAATGTGCGAAGACATTTTTGGTTGTCTTCACAATTGGGAGACAACCCAAAATCGGAGAGGGGCTGAGTTACTGGCACCTAGTGAGTACAGGCCAGGGATATTACTAAACATCCTATAAAGCACAGAGCAACACCCTCCCACACATGCCAACAAAAGTTATCCAGCCAAATATTTTATAGTGCTGAAATGGAACAACTGTACTTTAGAGAAAGTCATCCATTTATACTGGAATATACACTCAAGAATATTAATAACTGTTGTTATAAATAGCAAAAAATAGATGAAGTACAATTTAAGTACCAATCAATAGTAGAATCAATCAATAAATACAAATATGTTTTCAAAATAAACCAAGGTTATGTAGAGTAACACAAATGTGGATCACAAACAAACTATTGAGTGAAGAAAGTAAGTTTTAAAGAAGTATAATTGCATATTCCATTTATGTATAGTTTGAAAGTAAGCAAAAGTAAAGCATTCATTTTAGGGATACATTGATAGAATGTAAAATCAGAAGGAAAAGATATAAAATAAGTATCATCAAAATGGGGAAATCTGTGAGTGAGGAAGGTGACAGGTGTGATATAAAGAACTGCAGTATGAGTATGGTAGAGAATGCTTCCCAACTTCAAAAAGTTCTGTACATTCACAAAAAGTAATTGCATGGGTATTCACTCCATAATGAGGGAAGACGAAAGGCTGGAGTTTAAATCTAGTATGTCCAGTGAACTGTGCGTGTTTAGAATGACAATCTAAGCCTGAGAACACACACATTTTGGATAGCGGTTTTGTACCTGATCTGATTAAATATTTAGCTGAATGCTGCTGCTGGAATATCACTGCTTCTGCCACAGATGCCAAAGGAAATATGAGGATATGCATCACACTCAAGGCATAAACAGAATACTTAAACAGATAATGACAAATAAGATAGAGGTTTGGGAATGAATAGAGAAAAGCTAAGGTGCAAGAAGTTAATAACAGGGAGCTTAGGAGTTGATTTGAGGAAAGGCATTATGTGTATCTTTCGAATGGTTCTCGGAATAATTAGGAGTGGGGGCAAGTGTGGCTGCTAAAAACTCTTCACTCATGTGTTATCTATAATCTAGATAACAGAATTCAACCCTTGACTAGGCAGTAGAGTGAAAAATACATGTGTTTGAGGCAAGACAAACAAATACTAGAATATAAGTTCTTCTGCTTTCTAAATGTGCGACCTCAGGAAAGTAGCTGAATTCCCGTCTTAATATTCTCAATAAAAAGTAGGAATAATTGTATTTACATACTAGGACTTCGTGAGTTAATGTGTAAGAAGCCACTGGTATGATGCCTAGCATAAGATAACAATTCAATAAATAGCAATAGCTGCCATTATTGTTAATAATAGTATTATTGTTATTATTCAGAGTCATTGTACCTAGTATTTACTTATATGTCCTCTGCA
This sequence comes from Mandrillus leucophaeus, assembly GCF_000951045.1. Lineage (NCBI taxonomy): Eukaryota > Metazoa > Chordata > Mammalia > Primates > Cercopithecidae > Mandrillus > Mandrillus leucophaeus. The sequence goes on along the minus strand of NW_012107330.1, from coordinate 303,786 downwards.
AATGTGAGCAAATGCTTTGGATTGACCATTTCACATGACATACTACATGTTTTATCTTTATTCTTTTTTTTTATTCTATACAGTTGTTAAAGCAGGAGGAATAAGAAGGAGATTATACTATTGTAGAGCACACCAGAGGCAATCTATTTTATACAAGATATATTGATTGATAAAATTTAAAAGTAAGAAAACAAACACTATTATTTTAAAAATATAGGCAAAATAGAGCTGGACATGGTGGTTCATTCCTATAATACCAGCACTTTGGGAAGCCGAGGTGAGAGGATCACTTAAGCCCAGGATTTTGAGACCAGCCTGGGAAATATAGGGAGACCCTGTCTCTACAAAAACAAATTTAAAAATAAGAAGTAGGCCGGGCATGGTGGCTCACCCCTGCAATCCCAGCACTTTGGGAGGCCGAGGTGGGTGCATCACAAGGTCAGAAGTTCAAGAATACCCTGGTCAACATGGTGAAACCCCGTCTGTACTAAAAATACAAAAAAAATAGCTGGGTGTGGTGGCATGCACTGGTAGTCCCAGCTACTCGGGAGGCTGAGGCAGGAAAATTGCTTGAACCTAGGAGGCAGAGGTTGTAGTGAGCTGGGATCGCACCACTGCACTCTGGCCTGAGTGACAGAGGGAGACTCTGTCTCATAAAAAAAAATTAAAATGGACAAAATACTTGAATATGAATAGCCACTTCACCAAAGAAAATATACAGATGACAAGTAAGCATATGAAAATGTGTTCAACATCTTATGTCATTAGAGAATTGCAAATTAAAACAGTGAGATACCACTATGCACCTACTGGAATGGCCAGAATCCAGAACATTGACAATAGCTAATGCTGGTGAGGATGTGGAGCAACAGGAACGCTCATTTATTGTTGGCAGGAATCCAAAATGGTACAGCCACTTTGGAAGACAGTTTAGTGGTTTTTTACAGAATTAAACTTCCTTTTGTCATATGATCCAGAAATCATGCTTCTTAATATTTACCCAAATGGATTGAAAACTTAAGTCTACCCAAAATCCCATACAGCAGATGTTTGTAGCAGCTTTATTCATAATTGCAAAAACGTGGAAGCAACAAAAATGTCTTTTAGTAGGATAAAGAATAAATAAACTGTGATGCATCCAGTCACTTGGCACCAAAAGGAAATAAGACATCAAGCCATGAAAAGAGATGGAAGAAACAAATTTATATGATGAAAAGAGAGAAACCAAACTTAAAAGTCTACAAACTATTAATATTAATATGTACATTCTAACTGTAAGATCTTCTAGGAAAGAAAAAAACTGGGAAGACTGTAAAAGGATCTGTGTTTGCCAAGAGTCAAGGGGATGAATAAGTGAAACATAGAGACTTTTTAGGATAGTGAAACTATTTTGTATGATAATGCATTGATAGATACGTGTCATTATACATTTGTCAAACTCCACAAAATGTACAACACTAAGCATAAACCCAATGGAAATTCTCAACTTTGCCTGATAATGTTGCATCAATATAGGTTCATCTATGGTAAAAGACAAGTCACTGTGGTGCAGGATGTCCGTAGTCGGGAAGGTTGTGTGTGTGTGTTTGGGAATGCGGGTATGTATAAACTCTGTAATTTCCACTTAATTTTACTGTGAACCTAAAACGTCTTTATAAAATAAAGTTTATTAATTTGGAAAAAAGGACTTGAGCTGATTTGAATTTGAAAAAAATGAAAAATGTAAGTTGTGACAGATTGCTTTCTACCTTGATTGGTTGGATATCTGCATTGATTCTCATGGCATGATATATAACAAACTGTTTGGGTGAAGAGTTGTACAATTAATCACAGGAAAATGAGGCAAACAGGAAGTTAATCTAACATTAATGTTCTCTATTCCATGAAAGCAGGCTGAAGAATGCTGCAAATACTCCATTTCACTTCATTTGTCTTGCTTTTTCATAGAGATGAGCATAATTAAATCCAAGTATAAGTATTTCCAGAAACACGTGACTCAAAAAGACATTCACGTCTTCTCATCTTTCTGATAACTTCATGAAAAGTTATTGAATGAATTAGGCTAACACCTCACTGTGATGACACACATCTATACGAAAGTTGCTCTAGGGCAGCTATGACAAGGTCAGGCTGCTGGGGTTGCCTCTGAGCCAACTTTTGACAGGGTTTTTGACTTCTCTTCTGCCCACCCACATTTTGTTTTTAAATTGTTCAAAATGTGACCATAAGACAAGAAGAAACTACCTTTGGCTTAGTCCCCAAAAAGGAAAACATTCAAAAAAGAAGTAGAAGAAGGTACCATGGTGCATGTCTAATCTACATCATACATATGGCCCCATTGATTTGTTGCCTCTCAGTTCCAAATCACCCCTTCTTTGTCCTAGGTAGTAATACTGAAACTTTACCCCGTAGACGTTTCTCCTTTGCAGCTGTCTCAATGTTAGTCTTTGTCAATAGAAAGAGCCAAAGGGACACTGACAGGGGAAAGGGTTTCCTACTTCTAGTGTGCTGTTTTTGAGGATGTGACAGTCTGCAGATCAGTACATGAGCGGTCTGATAATACTTCAGGACCTTCATAGACTAGCTATGGTTCTCACCAAGCAGCAACTATATCCCACTCAGTAGGCCACACCTCTGTGAGAGGTCCGCCCTGCTCTCTCTGGCTGGCTTCCTCATCACCTGATGGCTGTTGTTCTTGTGGCAGCCATACTTTCTCCAAAGAGGTCCGAATTTAGGATGGGGGTAGGTGTTGGGAACAGGCCCCCAAATCTGGCCATAAACTGGCCCCAAAACTGGCCATAAACAAAATCTCTGCAGCACTGTGACATGTTCTTGATGGCCATGATGCCCACGCTGAAGGTTGTGGGTTTACTGGAATGAGGACAAGGAACACCTGGCCCACCCAGGGAGGAAAACTGCTTAAGGCATTCCAAAACCACAAACAATAGCATGAGCTATAGGACATGTTCCTGCTGCAGATAACTAGCCAGAGTTCATTTCTTTGTTTCAGCCCATCCCTTTGTTTCCCGTTTTAGTTAATCTATAATCTATAGAAACAATGCTTATCACTGGCTTGCTGTCAATAAATATGTGGGTAAAACTGTTCGTGGCTGTCAGCTCTGAAGGCTATCAGCCCCCGATTTCCCACTCCACAATCTATATTTCTCTGTATGTGTCTTTAATTCCTCTAGTGTTACTGGATTAGGGTCTCCACAACTGAGCTGGTCTCGGCAGGTAGGGAGATGTTCTAAGTTCAACCCTTCATTTTGTACTCTCCCTCAGCTCTAGAAATAGTAGCACCCGATTTATTCACTTGCTACTTCTGTGAATCTCAGAGTTTTCTTTTAACCTTCAACTACCTAGTTAACAATTCTGTATGTGAAATTTTCCCTCTTCAAATTCCTAGTATGTTTTATATATTCAGATTGGACTCTGACTGATACACATGTATTATGTATAACTAACATCCTAAATGTTCAGCAATAGAAAATCTAAACATGCTGGTATGAACCAAATTGCTTTTATTAGCAGAGACTTGGACTAAAAGCTTATTCTTCCATAGTATTGATTGGTAATAACACAATTATTAAACACTTTTTTTTTTTTTGAGACAGTCTCACTCTGTTGCCCAGGCTGCAGTGCAGTGGTGTGATCTTGGCTCACTGCAACCTCCACCTCTCGGGTTCAAGAGATTCTCCTGCCTCAGTCTCCCGAGTACCTGGGATTACATGTGTGCACCACCATGCCCAGCTAATTTTTGTACTTTAGTAAAGACATGGTTTTACCATGTTGGCCAGGCTGGTCTCAAGCTCCTGGTCTTGAGCGTCCACTCACCTTGGCCTCCCAAAGTGCTGAGATTACAGGTGCCCCACCCTAAAGTGAACATTTTGCCATCAATGAGGCTAATAAAAATCTAGTATATCTAAGAGGACTTATTCCATTATTAAAGGTGTGTGTTTGTGTGTTTGTGTTTGTATGTATTTGTAGTACTTGTTTTTTGAAGATAAACCCCTAAGGTAATTTTTTGAAACTTTTATGTACTCTGCCATACTTAGGTATATAATTCTGCCTCCTTTATCACTACCATCAGGAAAAAGAAACGATGTTGAATTATTTCAGTCACTATTATACATACATTGTTTTTGTAATTGTCCATTTAATTATATCACTCTTTACTAGAAATAAAATTGCTTATAAAAGTACTTCACATATAAAAGACAAGCAGCAAGAATTTTAAAATAAATGCATGTCTGCTGGATGGAGTAAATTGTAGGACTCAGTACATTTGCTGTTGCTTCTATATATGCATTTCCCCAAAGTAAAATCACTAACTATTGGTTATAAGGATTTTAATGTACGGGTATAAGTTGTCTGAAAGAAGACAAATTTTCACAAAATTTTTGCTTTATTTACCACAGTGAAGAGCACCTATTACCTTCGTGCTTAATAGTTTGTCACACTTGACATAGCACCATAAAAGGAACATCTAGGAGAAACTTCAAATATTGTGAGTTTCTCCTTATCATCTCTTACATACGACTCCATTCTTTTTTGTCTTCAGTTCTAACCCTTGTTTTCTCATTTTACTCCAATTTGAGTCTCTCGTTACCTACCTCCTTAATGAAAATCTTTGTTACTGTCCTCACTCCTCTGAGTTCAGTGACTAAATAGGAAGATAGTAATGTATAATGGACAAAAGCACTTTTCCACTTTTGTGTTCTGATGTGAGTTGATATCCTGACCACCTCTTTATTAATATACCATCTTGGTCAGTTCACTTAAATGCTCTAAGTCTTTCTTTAAACAATGATAATATGGCCCATGTGAAATTTAAATCTTATAGTTTTATATTAGTCAGAATTCTGTCAATGTAACCCTCTGTAACAAACAACCCCATACTGTCAACAATCATTTATTTATTGGTCATAGTTCTGCAAGTCTTCTGGGATAGCTCTACTTAAGATATGGTTCAGGTTTAAGTCAGGTCCATGTTTTTCACTATGAAACCTGCAGCTACTCAGGCATAATTAGGCATAATCCTATTATTTTAGATGGCTAAAACCCAAGAGGCCATGCTAAACCAAATTTAGACATATTTAAAGCCTTTGTTTATATTACCTTTACTAATATTGCATTGACCAAAACAAGTTATGACTATGCAAAAGCCGGTGGAACAATGATGTATACTCCACATATTCTTCAAGGAAGCACCGCCATGAAAAACAGCAAAGTGTGTAGATGCATTAAGCCACTGCAGGAAGGAAATGAAGATTTGCAAACTATAGTCCTATGTTCCAAAGCCTTTCCTGTTGTTCATAAGCATTCACTTCCCTCTCACATGCAAACTCCTCATCTCAAACAAGACACATCAAAAGTATCATCCAGTAACTGCATAATCTCAAGACTCAGATTTTCCATGCTTTGCATCATGACTATGTGCAACTTCTCTTTTTTCGAAAACCTGTGAAGTAAAAAGCCAAGTTGTCTTTCTCTCATACTCCAGGCATAACAACTGTAAGATATCTACAAAGATAATCGCATTTGGAAAGGGGACAAAGTTGTACATAGAAGACTTATTCCTAATAATTCTGAAAATCTCCTGGGAAATATTAGATCCAGCTACCCAGAGAGTAGGGATATTTCTCCATTAGGCCTCTCTTTTGCTCTTTACGAATAGGTCCCAACCCATTTTCTCCCACAATTCTTGGCTCTGCCCTGTAGGGACATTCTTACTATATAATGTAATCTTCCATTTGACAAATATTGCCTTACATTGCCCACTTCCGCCCCTAATCTTGCCCAAAAAAACAGTCATTAGGAAGATGCAAACAAACAAGAAACATAGAGAATATAACACTTCTTATCTTTCCATTTGTCAAAAATAGTTAATATCTGGTGTGGAATTTGCAGAGAAACTGTCATTCACTCACACAGTTGATAAAGTGTAAATTTTTAAGCCACTGGAGAGCAATTTGTCAGTATCTATTATAAAAAGTATGCATCCTTTGAATGTTTACTGGACATTTTTCCACCAGATACACTGTCAAAAAATGTCAGGTTATTTACGTGAAGACTTTATTGAAGCATTTTTTCAATGAAAAAAGTTTAAAAATAATATAAATGTTCATTACTATATCATTGTTTATGTTATCTGCATACAACAGAAACCTCTGTAATTATTGAAATGAATTAAGGAAATCAGTATTTGTAGATGTTGAAATATGTCTAAGGTATATTTTTACGTGGAAAAGAAAAAGTCACAAACAATGTATAGTGAATAATTTCTTGTATGTAATAAAAGTATGGTCAAACACTGATTTGCTCACACATATTTTTATCTCACTGGAAGGATACGGATGAAAAACTTAACAAGGTTTTGTTTTGGAGAAAATCACAACTGTGTTTTTTCATAAATTTTAAATTCTTAAAGTTTTTACAATGAGCAGATGATCCTTAAAAACAAGAGAGTAAAACTGTAAAATTACTATGCTTATAAAGACTTGTTTACAATTTTTTTAACAAAAAACATTTCATATGTGCCAAATAAATATACAGATCCTAAGACTTCCTAGGAGGGGATAGAGGATGTGAAACGGAATGTCATGGAGAAAGCAGGCTTTGGGCTGGATGCCACATATCAGGTGAAGAGATGGTAATGAACATTTCTATTCTGGGCACTTCTATCAACTGAGGAGTTTAGCACAATAATTGGGTAGGTAAGTCTGTAAGTCAATTCATGAGCTGGTTAATGGAAAAACCAAGCACAGTAAAATATTTAAAGAAGTGTATTCTGACCCAGGATGAGAGACCATGACCTGGGGAACAGTCTCAAGAGGTTTTGAGAAGGTGTGCTTGAGGCAGTCAGTTTACAGTTCAGTTTTATACATTTTGGGAAACAGAAGTTACAGGCAAAAACATAAATCCATACATGTAAGGTATACATTGGTTCAGCCTAAAGAGATGGGAAATCTTGAAGAGATGGTGTGTTTACAAGTCATAGGTGGATTCAAAGATTTTCTACTTGACAATTGATTGAAAGAGTTAAGTTTTGTTTAAAGACTTGCAATCAGTAGAAAAAGTGCCTGAAGTAACATAAGGGAGATTGTGAAGACCAAGGTTCTTGTTACGTAAGTGAAGCCCCCAGGTAGCAGGCTTCAGAAAGAATAGATGGTAATTTTGTTTTCTGTTCTTGCGATAGTTTGCTGAGAATGATGGTTTCCAGCTGCATCCATGTCCCTACAAAGGACATGAACTCATCCTTTTTTATGGCTGCATAGTATTTCATGGTGTATATGTGCCACATTTTCTTTCTTTTTTCTTTTTTTAATTATTATTATTTTTTTTATTATGCTTTAAGTTCTAGGGTACATGTGCACAATGTGCAGGTTTGTTACATATGTATACTTGTGCCATGTTGGTGTGCTGCACCCATCAACTCGTCAGCAGCCATCAACTTGTCATTTATATCAGGTACAACTCCCAATGCTATCCCTCCCCCTTCCCCCCTCCCCATAATAGGCGCCTGTGTGTGATGTTCTGCTTCCAGAGCATGTTCTCACTCATAGGTGGGAATTGAACAATGAGATTACTTGGACTTTGGAAGGGGAACATTACACACCGGGGCCTATTACGGGGAGCGGGGAGGGATGGCATTGGGAGTCGTACCTGATGTAAATGACAAGTTAATGGGTGCAGCACACCAACATGGCACAAGTATACATATGTAACAAACCTGCACGTTGTGCACATGTATCCTAGAACTTAAAGTATAATAAAAAAGAAAAAAAAAAAAAGAAGAAGAGATGGTAAATATGTCTTTTCAGACCTTGAAGACCTCAGGATCTCATTTCATCTCTCCTAGATCCAGGAAAGACCTAGAAAATAAAGGTCTGGCTGCATTAATGGGATTTTCTACAGGTGCAAATTTCTCACACAAGAGACAGATTTGCAGGATCATTTCAAAACATGTCAAAGAAATATATTTTGGGATAAAATATTTTGACTTCCTTCAGGGTCTGCTGTCATGCGATGCTGTACCAGGATCACACTGGAATTTGGTATAGCATTGCCACAAAGAGTCTCTTCAGTCTTATTGAAGGAGCATCCTTTGTCTGGGGAAATGCCCAAGGTTCGTTGTCTCTCATCAAGGAAATCGAAGACGGAGACACACAAAAATGAGGTTAAGAGGGGAGGTTTAATAGGCGAAAGAAAGAGAAAAAAGAATAGCTCTCTTTCCTGTAGAGAGAGGGGTGCCCCGGAGTAGGACTTCCAGTCCGCGGCGGAGTGCGTGGGGTTTTATAGACTAGCTTGAGGAAGCGGTGTCTGAATTACATAGAGCCCAAAGATGATAGGACTAGGTGTGATATTTACATAGTGCATTAAGAAGCTGGCCACCCCACCCTAATCTTTTTATTATGCGAATGGATTTTGTGCTTGATGGGCACCATGTTGTCTGCTCCTTACAGCGCATGTGGTTAGCCAGGAAAAGGGAAGATGGAGCTGCCATGTTGAACGTGCCTAGCCCCAAGGTAGCCTTGTCCTATTGGCACAGCTGCCAGCATTTACCCGTGCAAGCTTCCAGCTTGTTTTTTCTACGTCTGCAGCTCGATTTTACCGACTGCTCTTTACTTGAAAAGAAATGATTTTGGGGTTGCTTTTCATTAGAGAAAAACGTTACTGAGGACTTCATTACCCTCACTACCTGCCTAAATAATTTCTTTTTAACTCCTATATTGTGATGATCTCTATTTTAAATTCAATGTTTGTCAGTTGTGCCGAAATTCCAAAAAATGAGGGAATATAATGAAGCATGTCTTAAATCCCTTCCCATTATGGCGGGGAATTCAGTTTTTCAGGTTTCTTTGGGGTCCCCTTGGCCAAGAGAGTGTCTGTCCAGTCATTTGGGGGTCTTAGGATGTTATTTTTGATTTGTAAGCTCAGTTCTCAGCTCTAACATTTACTAGCTGTGTGATCTTGGGCATGGTTGTTCTTGCTTTTGTGTCTCAATTTTCTTAGCAGTAAATGTGGTTGATAATAATAATACCTACATTCTAGGGGATTTGTGAGAATTAAATAAAACACTACAAAAAAAGCTTTTGGAATAGCGCCTGATGAATAGTAAGCCATAAATAAATGTTATGATATTATTGTAATTAGGAAGATTTAAAGAAGGATTAGCTAATGGCAAAAGTAGATTGTCTTTTTAAGACTGTCACTCACATGATAGGGTGATTGAATGAGGCTCTGTAGAACTCTGCTGCATTTCTGATAGTGCTATGGGATACTCCATTTACGGCTCTTTCCTGCCCAATGGGCCTTTTTGCTTGGATTATCAGGAAAATAATAGCTGATCATCTCTGGCTGATAAGTCAAACTTTTTTCTTTTCTTTCTCATGGAAATTCAATCACAGCACATAATACTTTGGTTTCTAAAGATTTGAAGAAAAATGTTAAGAATTGGCTACCTAACTACACCCAACAAAAGCTTTTCTCCCTGAATCTTGAGCTTTTTCTCTCTAGATGAATAGATGAATTTACTCATAAGAATCACTGCATGAAAGCTTTTCTCATGTCTAATCTTAATATCCTTTTGAAAAAATAATTCACTCTTTCCTATACGTTGACGGTACATCATCCTGGTTCCTGTTACCTAAAACCAAGCAAAGACAAGTTCAATGAAATTACTGACCTTGTAATCTCTATTTCTCATTTTTCAAGTATGTAATTCAGCAGAATTGTGGACTACAATCTTTGCTTCTACAATCATTGATTTTCTTGGTCAGTCACTTTGCAATGTTCCGCCAAGTGTCATAAACAAACTTCTTTATTATATTTATATAAAAATGAAAATTTAAATATAATATATACATTTAGATAAGCAACTCTTTCACAACTCCTCCATCAAATTGAAAACAAAACAAATCTGGACTTAGTAAGAAGACTTTACACGAATGTATTATTGAGAGGGAGAAAGGGACTATTGTAATAGGGGAGGATGCTATTTCTCTGATCATAGATCTGCAAGCATCTCAAACCATAGGCAAAACATTAAAAAAAAAAATTTGTTTTTTTTCATTTATATAGAGAAGCAAAGCTAGAAAAAGGCTGTGTGTGGAAGAGGGATAAAAGGGAATGTTTTACACTTGGGCCAATCTATTTTTTGGAAGGACTTTTAGGGAGAGTTTGCATGCTGGGTTAGGCTGAGGTGGGTGAAAGTTCAGGAACCTGGGGGACAGAACATTTTAACAAAGTTTGGATAACAAATTGTGGAAATACAGACTAACCAAATGAGAAAAGCAAAGGCTATTACAGGCTTGCTATAGTGAGGAAAACAGCCACTATCATTTTAGAGCGTGCGAGGAAGGCAGAAGAGTGAGAAAGCTTTATACCTAGTGAAAAAAAGAAAGCCTTCAAGTGTACCTTCATTGAAGGATGTTAGCTTAGGGAAGCTGCAGGCAGGCTCACTAGAAGTTGGGCATCCTATGTGATTGGTTAGGGGCACAAATTTGACTTTCTCTCATTGGTCCTGAGTTGGAAGTAGGGACCGTAAGTGGGGAGCTGTCAGTTTTTAATCAGGTCCTGGCCATTTTGAGCCAATTGTTACAAAATTTATTGTATAATTTTCTTGCTTTTCACTAGAGAAAGCAATCTGGTTTCCTCAAAGTCTGATTTATGGCAGGCTGACTTCTTGGATTATTTGTTGTAGCTAAGGGTTGCTTTCCTAGCTAGGTTAATGCAGGTTTTGGAACAACATTATAATTTTATATGTGGTCTGTTTATTGTCCATTTGTACAATCATTCTGTCAAAACCTTTTGTTCTGATGAGTCAGTGGAGACAAACCAGTTCAACGAATCATTTATTAGGCAAAAATGGGAATTTGGAGGGTCTATGTCTAGACATGTCATAGGTAAATAAGGGGGACATCTGTGAATCTTATCTATTAGAAACTTATGGGGCAGAGTGGTTCTTTGCAGCAAATGAGTTTCCATAGCCATAAGTGTTGGAGAGATTTCTTAACCTTTGCGTTTTCCAGGATCACAGGGCAGAGATAAATTTCAACACTGTCACCTCTGATCATGATTTACATAACTGTATGTACGTGAACATATTTGCAAGTGTTAATTATGGACACTTTCTCTTTACCAATTTGGATGCCCTTTATTTTTTTCTCTTGTCTGATTGCTCTGGCTAGAACTTCCAGTACCCTGTTACTAAGACAAACACCTCACAAAAGTTGATCTCATTATGTCTAATATGTATATGTATATGCATATATAATAAGATATAGCTTATATATAAATAGGAATATATCTTATATCTCATATATATGGTATATATGATTTTCAGATTAAGTTCTGTAAGGTGACATGATAGATTTATATTATATATATGATATGTATAATCTATTTATATATATAACAGGTATTATATATGATATATAATGTTTATATTTTACATACAGAACTTTTTTAAAAAATATTTTTTATTTCAATAGGGTTTTGGGGAACAGGTAGTGTTTGGTTACATGAGTAAGTTCTTTAGGGGTGAGTTCTGAGATTTTGGTGCACCATCACCTGAGCAGTGTACACTGTACCCATTGTGTGGTCTTTTATCCCTCCCCATCTCTCACCGTTTCTCCTGAGGACCCAAAGTCTAATGTATTATTTTTATGCCTTTGCATCCTCATAGCTTAGTTCCCACATATAAGCAAGAATATTTGATGTTTGGTTTTGCATTCCTGAGTTACTTCACTTAGGACTAGTAGTCTCCAATTCCATTCAGGTTGCTGTGAATGCCAATAGTTCATTCCTTTTATGACTGAGTTGTATTCCATGGAATATATATATATATACACACACATGTATACACACACACACACATATATATATATAATTTTTTTTGTTTTGAGACAGAGTTTTGCTCTTGTTGCCCAAGCTGGAGTGCAGTAGCACCATCTCGGCTCACCACAACGTCCACCTCCCGGGTTCAAGCAATTCTCCTGCCTCAGCCTCCCAAGTAGCTGGGATTACAGGTGTGCGCCACCACACCCGGCTAATTTTGTATTTTTAGTAGAGACAGGGTTTCTCCACGTTGACCGGGCTGGTTTCAAACCCCTGACCTCAGGTGATCTGCCTGCCTTGGCCTCCCAAAGTGCTGGGATTATTGGCATGAGCCACTATGCCGGGCCCCCTTTTTTTGGGGAGATGGAGTTTTGCTCTGTCACCCAGGCTGGAGTGCAATGGCCCAATCTTGTCTCTCTGCAACCTCCGCCTCCCAGATTCAAGCAATTCTCCTGACTCTATATACCACATTTTCTTTATCTACTCATTGATTGATGGACGTTTGGGTTGGTTCCATATTTTTGCCATTGCAAATTGTGCTGCTACAAACATACATGTGCGAGTATCTTTTTCATATAATGACTTCTTTTCCTTTGGGTAGATACCTAGTATTAGGATTGCTGGAGCAAACAATAGATCCACTTGTAGTTCTTAAGAATATCTGCACTCTTTTCCGCAGTGGTTGTACTAGTTTACATTCCCACCAGCAGCGTAAAAGTGTTCCCTATCATCACATCCACACCAACTTTTTTTTTTTAATGGCCATTCTTGCAGGATTGAGGTGGTATTGCATTGTAGTTTTGATTTGCATGTCCCTGATAAATTAGCAATATTAAGATTTTTTTCCATATGCTGTTGGCCATTTGTATATCTTATTTTGAGTATTGTCTATTCATGTCTTTAGCCCATTTTTTGATAGGATTTTGTGGGGGGTTTTTGGCTGATTTCTTTGAGTTCTTTGTAGATTCTGGTTATTAGTCCTTTGTCAGATGTACAGATTGTGAAGATTTTCTCCCATTCTGTGGGTTGTTTGTTAACTCTGCTGATTATTTGTTTTGCTGTCCAGAAACTCTTTAGTTTAAGTCTCATCTTTTTTCTTTATTTTTGTTGTATTTGCTTTTGAGTTCTTGGTCATGAAGTCTCTGCCTAAGCCAATATCTGGAAGGTTGTTTCCAGTGTTATCTTCTAGAATCTTTATGGTTTCAGGTTTTAGGTTTAAGTCTTTGACCCATCTTGAGTCCATGTTTTTGTATAAGTTGGGAAATGAGAATCCAGTTTTATTCTTCTACATGTGGCTTGCCAATTATCACAGCACCATTAGTTGAATAGAGTGTCCTCTACCCACTTTTGTTTGCTTTGTCGAAGATTAGTTGGCTGTAAGTATTTGGCTTTATTTCTGTGTTCTCTATACTATTCCATTGATCTGTGTGCTGATTTTATACCAGCACAATGCTGTTTTAGTGACTATGGCCTTATAGTATAGTTTGAAGTCTGATAATGTTATACCTCCAAATTTGTTCTTATTGCTTAGTCTTGCTTTGACTCTGTGGGCTCTTTTTTGGTTCCATATGAATTTTAGGATTATTTTTCTAATTCTGTGAAGAATGATGGTGGTATTTTGATGGGAATTGCATTGAATTTGTAGATTGTTTTTAGCAATATGGTCACTGATATGGTTTGGCTGTGTCCCTACCCAAATCTCAACTTGATTTGTATCTCCCAGAATTCCCATGTGTTGTTGGAGGGATCCTCAGGGAGGCAATTAAATCATGGTGGTCGGTCTTTCCCATGCTATTCTTATGACAGTGAATACGTCTCACAAGATCTGATGGGTTTATCAGGGGTTTCCGCTTTCGCTTCCTCATTTTCTCTTGCTGCTGCCACGTAAGAAGTACCTTTTGCCTCCCACCGTGATTCTGAGGCCTCCCCAGCCGTGTGGAACTGTAAGTCCAATTAAACCTCTTTTTCTTCCCAGTCTCTGGTATGTCTTTATCAGCAGTGTGAAAACAGACTAAGACAGTCATCTTCATGATATTGATTCTACCCATCCATGAGCATGGGATGTGTTTCCGTTTGTGTCATCCATGATTTCTTTCAGCAGTGTTTTGTAGTTTTCCTTGTAGAGGTCTTTCACGTTCTTGGTTAGGTATATTTCTAAGTATTTTAATTTTTTGCAACTATTGTGAAAGGGGTTGAGTTCTGGATTTGATTCTCAGCTTGGGCGCTGTTGGTGTATAGCAGAGCTACTGATTTGTGTATATTAATTTTGTCTCCTGAAACTTTGCTGAATTGTTTAAATCAGTTCTAGGAGTTTTCTGGAGGAGTCTTTAGGGTTTTCTAGGTAAACAGTCATATCATCAGCAAACAGTGACAGTCTGACTTCCTCTTTACCAATTTGGATGCCCTTTATTTTTTTCTCTTGTCTGATTGCTCTGGCTAGAACTTCCAGTACCCTGTTGAACAGAAGTGGTGAAAGTTGACATCCTTGTCTTGTTCCATTTCTCAAGGGAAATGCTTTCAACTTTTCCCTGTTCAATATAATGTTGACTGTGGGTATAGAACCTTTTTAGTGCTGTTTTAAGTACACAGAACAATTGAGAGAAAGGTACAGAGATACTCATATGCACCCTGCCCCCACATATGCATAGTCTACTGCCTGATCAGCATCCTCCACCACAGTGATAGATTTGTTAAAACTGAGGAACCCACATAGACACATCATTGTTATCTAAAGGCTAGGACTCTTTAGGGTTCACTCTTGATGTTATACATTCTACAAGTTGGACAAACATAGGAGGACATGTACCCATCATTATGGTATCATATAGAACAGTTTCACTGCCTTAATTCTCTGTGTGCTGCCTATTTAATGCCTCCCTTCTGTCTAACTCTAGTCTTTTACTGTCTCCAGTGTTTTGCCCTTTCCAGAATGTCATATATTTGGAATCATGTAGTATATGTCTTCGAGATAGAGTTTTTTCACTTAGTAATATGCATTAAAGTTTTCTCCACATCTTTTTATGGTTTGGTAGCTATTTATTTTCACTGATGAATAATATTCCATATAATCCTGGATGTACCACAGTTTATCCATTTATTTATTGAAGAATATCCTGGTTGATTACATGTTTTTGTAATTATGAATACATTACAAATATAGCTGCTATAAACATCCATGTGCAAGTTCTTGTGTGGAAATAAGTTTTCAATTCATTTGGGTGTATAACAAGGAGTGAGAGTGCTGTATCATAGAGTGTATGTTTTGTAAGAAACCACCAAACTATCTTCCAAAGTGGTTATATCATTTTGCAATTTCATCAGCAATGAATGAGAGTATCTGTTGCTCCACTTCCTCACCAGCATTTGTTGTTGTCAGTGTTGTAAATTTTTGCCATTCCACTAGATGTGTAGTGGTATCGCATTATTTCAGTTTGCATTTCTTTCATTAAATATGATATAGAACATTATTTTATGTGCTTATTTGCCATCATTTTATATTCTTCGGTGTCTATTAAGGTTTTATATCCTTTTTTTTTAAATTCAGTTAGTTGGTTTTCTTATTGTCGAGTTCTGAGAGTTCTTCATACGTTTTGGATAACAGTCTGCTATGGTTTGACGTGGTATCACCTCTGAAATTTATGTTGAATCTTAGTCCTCATTTTTGTTATATTAAGAATTGGGGCCTTTTGGAAATGGATCAATACTCTTACAATAAAAGCTTCAGAGAGCATTCATCCTCTCTTGCCCTTCCATATCTCCCACCATATGAAAACATAGCATTCGTCCCTTCTGAAGGATGCAGCAGACGCTGAACTGTGAGAAATAAATTTCTGTTGTTTATAAGTTACTAAAACTGTGGTATTTTGTTATAGTAGTACAAACAGACTAAGACACAGTCCTTTATCACATGTCTTTTGAAAATATATCCCCTAGTCTAAATCTCATTTTTTTTCCTTTACTTGAAAGAGTTTTATACAGAGCAGATTTTCTAAAAAATTTAATAATGTCTAGTTGAACAGTTCTTTCTTTCCTGGGTCAAGTTTTGGTGACATATCTGAAAAGTTATCACCAAATGAAGTCATCCAGATTTTCTCCTATGTTATCTTCTAGAAATTTTATAGTTTTGTGTTTTACATTTACGTCTGTGGGATATTTTGAGCCAATTTGTATGAAGGATGTTAGATCTGTGTAGAGACATTATTATTATTATTATATGTGGATATTTGATTCTTCCAGTAAGATTTGTTGAAATGACTATCTTTTCTCCATTGTACTGCCTTTGCTCCTTTGTCAAAGATTAGTTGATTACATTTATATGGGTCTATTTCTAGACCCTTTATTCTGCTTTTTTTTATATCATTTTGCTAAAAGTGTACTGTTTTGATTACTGTAGCATTATAGTAAGTCTTGAATTTGGGTAGTATTAATCCTCCAACTTGGTTCTTCTCCTTCATTATTATGTTAGCTAATGTGGGTCTTTTGTACTTTGTAAAGTAAAGTAAATTGCTCGGATTTTGATTGGTATGGCAGTGAATCTACAGAACAAGTTGGGATGAACCAACATCTTGACAATATTGAGTCTTCCTATAAATGAAAATGAAATGTGTCCTTATTTGTATAATTCTTCTTTGATTCTTTTCATTAGAGTTTCTTCATTTTTCTTGTACAGATGTTGTACATATTTTGTTTGACTATATATAAATATTTCATTTTTTAGGATATTAATGTGAGTTGTATTGCATTGTTAATTTCAAATGCCATGTGCCGATGGATTTTTGTATATTATTCCTTGCATGCATCTCTCAACTTTGATATAATAGCTTACCAGTTCCAGGAGGTTTTTTGTTGTTGTAGTTTTGTTGTTCTTGTTTGTTTGTTTTTGGAGATAGACCCTGTCTCACTCTATTGCCCAGGCTGGAATGCAGTTGGTGGATTCATTGATTTTTCTCTATTGACTTTCTATTTTAATTTCATTTATTTCTGCTCTAATTTATATTACTTATTTTCTTCTGCTTAATTTGTATTTAATTATTTAATTTGTTCTTCTTTTTCTAGTTTCCTAAAGTTAAAACTTAGATAATTGATTTTAGATTGTTTTGTTTATGATATATGCAGTAAATGCTATAATTTCCCTCTAAATGCAGTTTTTACTGTATCCGAAAAATTTTAATAAGTTGTATTTTCATTTTTATTTAGTTTAAGATATATTAAATTTTCAATTGAGATGTTTCTTTAACCCATGTGTTATTTAGAGGTATGTTGTATAAGCTCCATGTATGTTGGGATATTTCTGCCTTTCTGCTATTAATTTCTAGTTTAATTCCACTCTGGTTTAAGAGCAGACATTGTGTGATTTCTACTATTTTAAATTTGTTAGGTTTATTTTATGGCCCCAAGTGTGGTCTATGTTATTGAATGTTCCCTGTAAGCTTGAGAAGAGTGTATATTCTGCTCTTGTTGGATGAAATAGTCTGTATATTGTAGTCAAATATATCCTGATGATTGACGGTGTTGCTGGGCTCATGTCTCAGTCTTTTCAGACTGCTATAACAAAATGTCATGGACTGGGTGGCTTACAAGG
>NW_012107330.1:271158-284944 GCF_000951045.1 Mandrillus leucophaeus | reverse complement strand
GGCCACTGTTTTCTTTTTTAAGTAAAATATCAAAGATTTGATTTAACTCTTTAGAAACTAGCAAGATATTATAAAAGAGAATTTGAGAAAAATGTCTTTTGTTATTTTCAATATCTCTGGCATTCTCATTATGTGTAGGTTACACCTTTTGTAGTCGTGCCACAGTTCTTTGATGTTCTATTCTATTTTAGTCTTTGTTTTTCCTTTGGTTTTCAGTTTTCGTAGTTTCGATTGATTTATCATCAAGCTCAGTGTTTCTTTCTTCAGCCATGTGGATTCTGCTAATAAGTTCACCAAACACATTCTTCATTTCTAATTACATTATTTTTTATCTCTAGCATCTCTTTTTGATACTTTCTTAGGATTTTCATCTCTCTGCTTACATTTCCTATCTGTTTTTGCATGCTGCCTACATTATCTGTTAGAGCCTTTAGCGTGTTAGTCCCAGTTGATTTAAATTCCTGTTCTGGTAATTTCAAGATCTCTGCCATGTGTCTGTCTTTTCAAACTGTGTTTTTGTTTGTTTGTTTTGTTTTGTTTCTTTTATGCCATTTAGAGTATGTGTGTGTATATATCTCTTAGATAGATGATAGGTAGATAGATACATAGATGATACATAGACAGATAAGATAGACAGCTGAACAGGATGTGCTATATAAAATGAGTGACTCTAAATAGGTCTTTAGTGATGTGGTTTTAAGGTGTGGGAGGAGAGAAATTAGTCTATCGTCCTGTGATAAGGCCTCTGTCTTTTAGTGAGCCTATTCCTCATTACTGTGAATATTTACATGTGTTTTGCGGTTTTTCTCTCCTTCTTTAGGTAGAATAGGATAGCTAGACTGAGCTGGAGTTTGATACTTGCTTTTACTCACATAGAAAGCTAGAGGCTAGAGTTAGATATTTCCTTTCTCCTAGAGAAAGTTTGACTCTGATGAGATTCAGCAGGTTAGACTCAGGTTAACCAGTTCCTCCTGAGGGCACACCTGTTTAAGAAGAACAGCGTGCTCTGCGTAATTAAAAATGATTCCTTTCCCCACTCCCTGCTGGGAGCACAAGGGCATTTTCCCCTCATGTCTAATGTGAGGACTCAGTCAAGTTTCTTGAGGTAAAACTGATGAAAGCCCCCCCCCACCACCCCCCGTGACTGGGTCCTTCTGCAGTTTTTGACTCTCATTGTTGTTCACACTGAGCCTAGAGCAATTCGTCGAATACAGTACCAGTTTTCTTACCCTGGCACTGGTCCCATGGAGGTTTCTGTACAGGTAGGTTGTAATTTTATGCATCTGCCTGTCTGTCACTTCAATTCTGGGAACAGTGTTTTGCCCTGTGATGTCGCTTCTTTTCAAATCTAAAAAGAGTTGTTTTTTCAGTGTGTTTAGCTCCTTACTTGTTAGAACAGAGTGGAGATTTCCAAGCTCCTTACCTGCAGAACAGGAAAAATGCTCTGTCATGTACTTTTTGTATTTCTGTCTCCAAAGATGAAATATTTGGAGGGTTTCGTTTGTGTGTGTGTGTGTTTTAAAGAAATCAATCTAAATATTCAGGAGCATCCCTAAGGCATAGCATTGTTTCTTCCAATGATAGATTAATGAGATATTTGAGGAACTTAGGAGAATGTTACTCACCTAGTGATGTTTGCTGCATTTTATGTTTGAGAATGTGCTTTAGGCTATTATGAATATAAATACTACTTCCCATGTTACTGAGATTAATAGTTATCTTTTCCCACGTTGGCCATAGATATGATTCCTCAGGCTTTACTTTTCCCCACTCTTAAGGACTCAAACACTCAACTTTTCGTTTTTGTGATGGCCTTACGCAGACTTGAGAACCTCCAGGGAATGGAGATTGAAACAGACATAATAGACACAATACTTTAGGATCTACCAAGAGTGCGTTATAATTCAGAGCAAAAAAGAAATGCAGAAAAGTTTCATTCATAGAATTGTTCATTATCACTCTCCTTGATTTTTCTTAAATTCAGCTCCTCATGGCCACAATGATTCAATGGAAGAGCCTCAGGAAAATTTGAAAGTGTGGTTTAAAATATTGTGATTGCCTTGTCTGTGTGGACAACAATTTGATGACCTAAACGTGAAATAAATGAGACGATGGCATTTCCATTGTTAATCTCTCGCTCCTTAATCTATTTCAAAGCAGTATACACATATCAACCCATTTCAGACTTAACTCAATATGAAGCTTTCAAAATTGAGCCATAAATCATTTTGAAAAAGAAATCTAAGAAGGAAACAAATATTTTTAGATAGGAAGCAGGTTTCCAAAATTTAATTTTGCAAGAATCTTATTTAGAAATATGAGATATAGGCTGGGCGCGGTGGCTCATACCTGTAATCCCAGCACTTTGGGAGGCCAAGGCAAAACACCTGTGGTCAGGAGTTTGGGAGCAGCCTGACCAACATAGTGAAACCCTGTTTCTACTAAAAATAAAAGAATTGGCAGGGTGTGGTGGCTGGCGCCTATAATCCCTGCTACTCAGGAGGCTGAGGCAAGAGAATTGCTTGAACCTGGAAGGCAGAGGTTGCAGTGAGCTGAGATTGCATCACTGCACTCCAGCCTGGGCAACAAAGCGAGACTCCATCTAAAAAAAAAAAAAAATGAGATAAAATATATGCCATGAAACAGCTGGTAGAAACACAAGGTTATGTGCAGGCAAGTAGGAGAAAAATGGATCGAAGAAGTATATTTTGATGTCTGCCATGTGAAAGAGAACACTTAAATAATATAATTTGAAAGATGCTAGAGAAACTTCCTGTATCCCAATGTATGTTACCATGCCAGTATGCTACAGTGCAAAAATACTTTGCATACAAGGGTTAATGGTTCACAGATGCTTACACAGTTATTTCTCCACTATATATTTCTCTTCAATATATACTGAAGTATAGCATGTGTATATATATATACACATATAGACAAAAGACCCCATAACTGAGTTCTCCCCATAACTCCCCATAACTGCAGTTTTTAACTCATCACTGTTCTTATTCAAGTGTATATATACATGGTATATGTCAATAGTTAAACTATGTATATAATATACATATATATAGCGCATATGTTTATATGGCATACTTCAACGGTGTATGTGTACATATGATATATATATATTATGTATATGTGAATCCTCTAATATATATGGGAGAAATAACTGTAAGAGTCTGTGAACCATTAACCCTTGCATGCAAAGTATTTTTAGATCAACGAAATTCCATAAAATGGGAAATTATATGAGGAAGAAATTTTATAAAAGTATAGTCAATAACTACAGTCAAAATATGGATATCTTTGGGATGAGATCAAGGAGGGGTAAAAGCAAAATGGGTAAATGAGAGATATCAGACAAATTTTACAAAATATAGCTTTGGCTATAAGTATTAAGATAATTTTGCTATTAGTTTTTAGCCAATCATTCTAAACCCAAGGGCTAATTAATTATATCAGAGAAACCTGGAGAGCTTTGGCAGCAAAGTCTCTTTGTAAAAAGTAAAGAAATACACCTCTAAGCCATATGTTTTCTCTGTAGACAAGCAAAGAGAAGCAGAGACGAAAGGAGGAGTATAGGTAAATCTGTTCAAAATTCCTCATCTAGTCAATTTGGCTTTAAAAAATGCAGAGTGACTAGACTGGTCTAGTGTATTCTTTAATGTACAGAGAGTATCTTACTTGAAAGATTCAGTTCAACTGAATAACTGTCAGAAAAATTGTAGGTATCTTACTCATCTATTTTTGTCTTTACCACTTTAGTACAGGCTTATTTGAATTCCAATTGCTAGAAACTGGTTTCTTTTCCTTTGCCTGAGGTTTATCTCTGGCTAATCACCAAGCTTCAGCAACTTAAGGGTGGGGTCAGTTATGCTGGAGATTAGGACCACTTGGGAGCAGTGCTTAACCAAATACTACAGGGAGTTGATAAGAAAAATACACCAATCTCCATGTCCCTTGCGTGGCATTTAGAGGCATGATCTTCACATTGGCTCCTAGTGTGTCCCCAGCAGAATTAAGCTTCACTGACACACAGCGAGTAGCTGGCTTAATAATGTGCCTTATCTAATTTCCCAAACCCTACTAAGTGATTTCTTCACCTTTCAAATAAATGACTTGCGAGAGATCTTTGTCTCAGGGTCTACCCCTGGAGAACCTGAATTAAGATGAAAATCAACTAAGCAAGTTATTTGATATAATGTAAATCTATGTGGATAAATTCTTTTATTCCATAAATGCTATCACAAAATAAACAGTTCATTTGATGACTAGACGTCTGAAGGCTCTGCCTGTACAAAGGGAGAAATCGGGAGCTTTAGTGTTTTGGTGGATATGAGGCAATAAAACTCATTCCAGTGTAGCCATTTTCAAGAAGAGTAGATGCTGACCGTGGCAGCTTGTAGTTGTGGTTACTAATATAGGCACATGTACTGAGCCATAGTTCTGGACGCTACTCCATATGTACTGTACTGCTGGCTAAGCTGCTGGAGGAGCCTGCTGCAGAAGATGGCCTGCTGGGCTTGAGATAAAACACACCTGCTCCTGCTTGCTTACTTCTGGGACCTTCTATGTTAAACTGTATCATCTCTTTTTCAACAGACACAGGGCTCAGTTATGGGAATACAGCAAGCACTGGGTGCCAGGAATAGAAAAAAGCCGGAATCTACAGAGGCAAGTTGATAGGACATTATTCTAGACAAAAAGAGAGTTGTATCTGCCAAGTTATATTGGTCACATGGCCACTAGCATTACCGAGACATCCATAATCCTGCAAAATAATTTTAAGAGAAAAATAAGCTCAATTCTCAGAGGACCACAGATTTACATTTATTTCCAGTGACCCATTGTTACTTATATGGCTTGCTACTTAGATCCTTGAAGCAAAATATTGGAAACTTCAATTCTTACATACGTTTATCACTTTTGTCCTTAAACTTAAGTGTCCTTAAGCAGTATTTCCACATATGTAACATTAAAATAGCCAGTCAACAGTACATTCTTTCTGGTTCACATTCTTCTTTTTTCTTATGAACTTTGTTGACTCAAGCAGCCTGAGCTATTGAGAACTCCTGACTTCTCAAGAATCAGAACTCACACTCAAGAAAGCTAAATGGTTCATGGTTCTTGAATAAATATGTGAGTTTTTCCCAAAGCGAACGAAGCTACTATCGTGAGTCACTGCCTCTTATGAGTCAATATGAGAGTTAGAAGAGAGAATGGAGACAACATCCTGAACACATCTCTGAACCAGTGGATCCGGTGTACTATGCGTTCCTCTCATCAATATTGTCTCTCTTTCTCTCTCTTCTCCCACCTCATTCCCTCCTGAGCATCTTTCCAAAGGCCATTGACTCTCCCTTCTTCAGTAGAGGCAGTTACCTTTTAATCTTGTATGTTCAGTCTGACGTGTACATTGCAGGATTTAGGATTTACAGGAAGATTAAACTTGGTCCTTTCTATCTTCTGTGGCTATGTCTTCTTGACTCCTTGGTCTTCTGATAATCATTTGATCCACAAGCCTGGTTTACAATGAGGAAAACATGAGCCATATTTAGATAGAATACGGTTGCGGTTTACACAAGTTGAAAGAGAAACTGTGGTGAATAGAGAGGCCTTCACAGTTTTCTCTAGGGCTTTTGTGTCAGTTTCCAAGAAATCACTACATAGTTTGCTCTCTCCATTGCCTTTGTATTATCTATGCATCGTATTAAAGAAGTTAAGAACAATTTGTTGAATTCAGGCCAAGAGAAAGGTGAGAAATTGTGTGACAATTAATGATGAACTCAAACATTAGGTTGTTAGGGAGATTCTTGTTAAAATCTTTAGAGGCAAAAAATAAATTATTTTTTAGAGGCAAAAAACTATGCCAACTTTGATTTTGCCAATACCTCACTAACTCTTGATGATGATCAGGAGTTGTTTATAAATGTCTCTATACATCAATTTGAGAAAGAGAATCTTACAGAAGGATAGCTCAGTTTCTCTCAGCAATATTCAATAGAAATATTCAAAACACTGTTAAAGAAAAAAATATTCATGACCCATTTGTTAAAGTTGGTAAGGCCGATTTTATTCAAGAGGAGCCATGATGATAGATGTAGGCACCACTGCAGTGGGATCCTGCAATAGGAAAAATAAATTGGACTTAACTTCCAACTTCAGTAAGAACAAGTGAGAATTTATAACCAAGAAACTAGGTAAATGTCAGGGGATGCAAAATTACTAAGAGGAAACTTCTGGGCAAGGTGTCAGGGCCCCAGGGGCAGAGAGTGATTGACTCATGGATGGTAAAAGAATTTACCAACAGTGGTATAGGTTTGAAAAGAAAAGTTTTATTAGAAAGAATGCTGCAGCAGAGTACAGTGGGGCGCTTAAACAAGAGAAGACTGAGCACATCTCGGTGCATTTTTTTTAGGCATGTTTATGGCCCTTAAAGCAGGAACTTTAGGGTAATTTGTACCATATTAGTCACCTAAGTGATGGTCAGTTATTACATTCCTAGACATTTTGGTACCTTGATATCAGCAAGGGTTGCACAATGAGTTTTGGCATGCATGCATTCCAGAGATGTATAGAAATTCTAGTTACTTAGAAATTCTTGGGAAAGAAGCCTGCACTAGATGTGGCTTTAGATAACAGGGAAGTTTAATTACCTCTGAATTCTTCAGATAAGGGGTCTTGCCTCTGAGGGTCTGCTTGATGGCCACAAGGTGATCTTTTCTCTTCTCAGAAGCATCAAGGATAAGGGGTTTCTAGCTAAATTGACTTGACAGAACCATGCTGAAGGCAAAGTAGAGTGATAAGATATCTAGAGTAATTACATACCAAGCATGGGAGATTTTCCCTAAATTGACTTACCGAGATTCTTGCTTGAACTATATTCTATAAGGACAGAAAAGGAAGCCTGAGGTCAGATTGAGTCAAGTAGAGGACTCAGAGGAGCTCGATTAAAGGTTCTATCCAAAGAAGAGAGTCTTTGTAAGCACATATGTAAACTTCAAGTTTCTAGTTGTCACATTAAAAAGAAACAGGTAAATTATTTTTAATAGCATATATATTTATCTCAACATATCCAAGTTTTTTTAAATTTCAAGATTCAATTAATATAAAAATTATGGGATATTTTACAGAATTTGTGTACAAAGTCTTTGAAAGCTTGCGTGTGAATTATAATTATGTCATGCCTCAATTTGGACCAGCCACATTTCAAGGACTCAAAAGCCAACATGACCAATGGCTACCATGTTGGAAAGCAGCTCTGTGTGACATCTGGACACAAAATTCAAGGATAAAAGTGCTTCTACTCTCAGACCCAATAAAACACTTAATTGCTCAGGTGGCATTTCTATAATACAGTGATTATAACTCACAGTGGATAATGCCTTTTTTCCAAAATGAATTGCTTACATTTAGGCACTAGGTCTGCTGCTCGGCACTGTACGTCTTGGAATTGTCTCAGCTTACTCCTTGGCTTCTGTAGAAGGATACAGTGACTTTTATTGCTTGTAGGGCATGATTTGTTTGGCATTAAATAGGTAAACAATAACAGAAAGTATGGATAGTATAAATTTTAAGTGATGTTTACATTATGCATTTGGGAGTTTTTAGAATGGGAGCAAAATTTGCTCTTTTTTTCCCGCATGCTTTAATCTATTTGCTGAGATAGCTTCATGGCTACAAAGAATAGTGGAAAAATATTTGGTAGGGCATCTTCCTCTCTTCTACCAATGTTTCTTGATAATCAGTAGCAAAAAAGCAGAGGCAGGGGAACCGTTTTTTAATAGTACCAATTTCTTTGCTGTTTTTCTGGTCAGTGCCTGCTGCAAAGAATATAGAAGTACATGGGTTCCAGTTAGCTGTCCTGGGCATAAAACTATTCTACTCTACATTCTGGGAAGAGACCAGTCTCAGTTAATCCTATATAGCCATAAAGCATCAATAAAACATTTGAAACTGGAATGCCAGTTCCTGTAATGCTTATAGAGACAAAAGTTAATCACTAGAAACAACTCTAGACCCTTATCAGCCCAGGGATGGCACCAGAGGAATCTACATAATAAACTTGACTAATTCTTATCTATCACTAGTCTCCCCATATAGTGATAGTATGTGATAGTCTCCGCATATAGTGATATGGTATGTAATTAGTCTTTCCACACTTTGCTGCCCTTAGAAGCTCCAAGTTCTTTCCTTTGTTTCGTCACTTCTCTAAACATTTATTTTTTCTTTTGTTAAGATGCTGTATCAGCCCAAGTTCTCCTTTTAGTTACTCATTGCAGAATGCTCCCATGTGTAAGCAGGATGCACAGGTTAATACATTGGTGTTTGGTTTTCTCTTGTTAATCTGTTTTTGCTTTTGTCAGTCTAATTTACAGGGCCTAAGAGAGGGGGGCTAGGAGGGAACAGTATT
This sequence comes from Mandrillus leucophaeus, assembly GCF_000951045.1. Classification (NCBI taxonomy): domain Eukaryota; kingdom Metazoa; phylum Chordata; class Mammalia; order Primates; family Cercopithecidae; genus Mandrillus; species Mandrillus leucophaeus. Next base: position 276,528 of record NW_012107330.1, on the reverse strand, counting down.
TTTTTTTCTCCCCTCCAGCAGCAAAAATGTGGAGCTATTTTAAGCTATTAATAGTTATTTGCTCTTTCTTATTGGAGTAATCTAGTACATCTGTTTTACCCTTTGCATTCCTTCTTCATATTTCAAAGGGTTTTGCTCAACAAAACATACTGCAGTATCCTATGTAAGAATGTTCTCACTACTTTAGTTTTAGTAGGGAATATAATTGGGATGTTCTATTTGTCAATATTTACTTTTTAGCTCAGCAAGACCTGCAAGAATCAATCGATGAAACCTCAAATACAGAAAACCATTTTATGGTGACAAATATTCTATATTAAAGTATCTCAGTTTTCCACAAATTGTATACAATATTCCTTGCTAAGCCCTAAGTCCAATACCAAGATAACTTTTAATAACTCAAGAAAAAGAAAAAGTTAAAAAAAAAAAAAAACAACTTTTCTCTATAAGAACTCTAGGAAAACAGTCAGTTATATTTATAGCTAAATTGTGTTGCATTTAAAATACATTTTCAACTTCAGAATTTTGCTTATCTTACTGATAGATATGGGACTGTAAGTTAGGTATAAAGCAAATTCAAAAATCTTTCCCCAAACTTTAGATCTCCTTGTCACAAAGTTCTGGAGTATGTGACTCTATTGGAATAAGTTCAAATTCAGAATCAAAAAGAGTCACATCTCCTAGGGATTGTTAGAAACCTAGAAATGTGATCTAGGAAAAAGAAATGGTAAGGAATGGTAAAAGCTGATGAGAAGATATTATCGAAAAATATGTTAAAATCATTTTTAAAAGCTGGGGAATTGTATAACCAGATCTAGTATTGAACTATTGTTAGTAGGAAGAGAAAAGAGATAACCTGGGCATGGAAATTGTGCTTTTGAGAGTGTCTTAAAACCCAAAAGGCATTAGAAAAAAAAAAAACTTTTAAAATAAAAAAAGGAAACTTTACAATGGGATGAAGACTCACTTCCAGAAACATAGCTACTAAATGTGTCTACATTATATAAAGAAAAAAAGTCTATCTGAAACTGGCAGTGATGAGAAGAATGTATGATTGAAAAAATAGAAATTGACCAGAGAGTACTGGATCACAAATTGTAAAGTAATTGAAAGTGTACCGTATTTATATTTATTAATTTTATTGGTAGAGAGAGTGTGTGTGTGCACGCGTGTGGGGGTGTGGAATGGGGAGTGAATTTCAATACGTTCACATGAAATCAGTTTCCCAAACAGCATTTTCTAAAAGATCTTAAACTATTCAGAATACTTTATTCTACTCTATGGTATATATTTTACCTCAACCAGTGAGGGTTTTAGGTAAATAAACCCATTACTTAACACATATGTGGCATCATATTTTCCAGTTTTCATTATGAAATAGTCAACACTTTTCATTAGAAAAAATAATCTGGCCCCAAGATTTTAAATTCATACAAGAGTTTCAGTGTTCCTGCCAACGTGTATCTTAGTTTCCCTAATATGGTGCATTTAATACTCCCATCTTAATCCTGCCTAGAAGTCAACATTCAATCTCCATTACTTTTGCACAAATATTGCAAGTATATTCATATTTAAATGCATCTCACAGCTAATTCCTATGCTTAGAAGTTCTATCTGACCGTGTAGGACTTGAATGTTTAAACAGCCTCACTTTACACCATTGCTTTTCAGTGATTTCCTGCCAGGATGCTAGTATTCGATTTGGAATTCAAACAGTTTTATGTTTGAGAAGAGAAAAAGAGAGATGCAAATACCTTATCAAGTAGAGGCACTTTTTTCCTAATACAAACATCAACTCTATTCAGAGGATAAAAGTTTAATAACTAATATATCTATTCTTGAACATAATTTAACAATTATCTAGAGCCTACTATGGACAAAGCTAGTGCACTCGTGATTATGGTGTAGGGCTGGAGGAGGACATATAAAAATGAGTAAGCTTCTTGATATCTAAAAAGGGTTAAGCTATTAATGAAGATGAGCTATACATAAATAACTACAGTGCAAGGAAATAAATAATAGATACCATGAGAATGGAAATGAGTGTTTTGTTTTCCGAGAAGACAGAACACACTCAAATGTGATGATTGGAGATTTCAGTCAGTAAGTGACGTATTAGAAAGACACAAAAGATGAGTAAGATTTACACAGCAGGCATAGCAGTCAATGAGAACAACATGAACAGCAGTTCAGACTTGGAAAAGCCTATGTTGTATTCAGAAGGAGATGATGCTTACCATGAGGAGAGCAGAGGTTCCCTGCAATAGGGCAATAAATCATCTCATGAAGGGCCTCAGAGGACCCAGGAGTTAGTCCTTGATGAAGATGGACTATTCACAGTGATTTGAGCAGTGAAATCACATTGCAAAATGGTGTTCTTGGATGGAAAATACACTACTATATGATTATAGGGAGAAGATGAGTGGCAGAGCCTTATTAGAGAGAGGGAAATCCTGTGAAGGATACAAAAAGATATTGCGAAAAACAATCAGCCAACTGTTTGCTATAGAGGAGTAGGAAAAATGAAATGCCTACTTGGAAAGGCTGGTGCATCATTAAAAAGAGAGCATGAGGCTGAGGGAGGAGTGGCTTTGTCAGGGAATAGGCAGTCTAATGACAAGCAGAGACTGAACTGTGCATGTGCAGAAGTCCAATGGGCCAAGAATAAATGAACACTAGAGGACAGGAATGCCCTGGGGCATTAAGATTTATGTCTTTGTGTAAGCACTAAACTTTGTAGGTAAATATTCACTGATGTGAAGCACTCCTGAGGATTGAAAGAGCAGGCCATAGGAAACGTAACAAATACAAAGATAGGAGACATCCAAAGGCAAGAACCCCACCAAAGTTCTGGCTGGTTTTGTGCATGAAAGAAAACAAGACAAAGGAATGGAATGTGTAAAAAGTTCTTTGTTTTGAAATTCACACTTTTTTTTTTTTTTTTTTTGAGAGGGAGTCTCGCTCTGTCACCCAGGCTGGAGTGCAGTGGCGCGATCTCGGCCCACTGCAAGCTCTGGCTCCCGGATTCACACCATTCTCCTGCCTCAGCCTCCTGAGTTGCTGAGACTACAGGCACCCGCCACCACGCCTGGCTAATTTTTTGTATTTTTCTTTTTCTTCAGTAGAGAAAGGGTTTCACCGTCTTAGCCAGGATGGTCTCAATCTCTGACCTCGTGATCCGCCGGCCTTGGCCTCCCAAACTGTTGCCATTACAGGCGTCAGCCACCACACCCGGCTGATATTCACACTAATTTTCATATACTCGATTTGCACCTAGTTGGGATCCTACAAATTTTTGGTTAATATTGTTCAAAATGTGATGTTATGTCACACTGAGAAGCTGTGAATTTAGAGAAAAAGCTGAATATGGTAAGATGAAATAGTCAAGGAGTCAGATAATTAGAGATAGAAGGAAGTCATGTGAAGGAATCAAGGAAGCAGGTCAAAAGAGAAAACAGTCAGAACTAATATGAGACCAGTAAAACTCAGAAGTTCACAAAATCTAGAGTGCAGGGTAAGGAGGAGAGAGTCAAAGATGAGAAGAACAGGTATGCACTAAAGAGCAGAGCAAGCCAGCAAGAGGTACCTGGAATTACGTAGTAGCTTAATGCCTAAGAAATGTCTAGCTGATATGAATTTAGGCATACTAAAATGTCACTGTAGAATTTATTTGCTTATTTTTTTTCTATTACTGTTGTTTTGTAGCAGTAGGTGAAAGTTCTTACAGAATTTCTATATGTCATTGATGCCCAACTTTGATTACTCATTTGAAAGGACCTCAAGAGCTTTACTCATTCCTGACTTCTAGGCTCTTCCCACAAGACTCTGTTTTTATTCTCCTGGGTGGTGTTTGCACAAATGGAGTTTGGAAACTCCCAGGTGATTTTACTAGCCAACACTGAGAATTGCTTTATATGTAAAGCAGACCGAAATGGAGTTGCCTACGGAGGACAGAGTAGAACCTGTTGCCACACCTCACATTCTGACTCATTCAAGCCAGTTTGTGACGCAAAATCCTAGGAGAGTCCTTATAAAAACACAAAATCCTCAGTCCTATCTGAAATCCATTAAATATGAAGCTAAGTGTTGAATGCAGGACTGAACATAAGTGATTCTGATGCACACCTGTTTATAATTTACTGTCATAGCTCTCCCTGACCCATGCTTTATAAACCAGTGCTACAAGTAAAGATTTTGACTTCTGCTGAGTTCCTAAGCTTCCTGTGATCTAATTAGGTCACTTGTGATTCAGGATTATTAGTTTCCATTCCTGTGTTAAATAACAATTACTCTAATTTCCATTAATTGACAGCTATGGACCAAGCATTTTGCTGGTCCCTGGAGATTCAGAGTCACACTATGGTCTTTGTCCTTAAGAAACCATCCATCTAATGGAAAAACAAGTGAATAATTTTAACTTGGTAGACACAGGCAGGAGGAGCTCAAGCACTGAGCCCAAATTGTCTGCGTGGAAAAGCTTCCTTGATGAGAGAGATCATGAGAAGACTGCTTGCTGGAGACACACAGAAGTGTGACAGAAGCAGCAAAGGAACAAGCAAACTGGCTAGTGGCTAACACTCTAAATTGTGCTTTTTTTTTTTTTTTTTATACTTTAAGTTCTAGGGTACGTCTGCACAACGTGCAGGTTTGTTACATATGTATACACGTGCCATGTTGGTGTGCTGCACCCATTAACACGCCATTTACATTAGGTATATCTCCTAATGTTATCCCTCCCCGCTACCCCTCCCCACAATAGGCCCCACTGTGTGATGTTCCCCTTCCTGTGACCAAGTGATCTCATTGTTCAATTCCCACCTATGAGTGAGAACATGTGCTGTTTGGTTTTCTGTTCTTGTGATAGTTTGCTGAGAATGATGGTTTCTAGCTACATCCATGTCCCTGAAAAGGAACGAACTCATCCTTTTTTATGGCTGCATAGTACTCCATGGTGTATGTGTGCCACATTTTCTTAATCCAGTCTGTCACTGATAGACATTTGGGTTGATTCCAAGTCTTTGCTATTGTGAATAGTGTTGCAATAAACATACGTGTGCATGTGTCTTTATTGCAGCATGATTTATAATCCTTTGGGTATATACCCACTAATGGGATGGCTGGGTCAAATGGTATTTCTAGTTCTAGATCTTTGAGGAATCGCCACACTGTTTTCCACAATGGTTGAATTACTTTGAAGTCCCACCAACAGTGTAAAAGTGTTCCTATTTCTCCACATCCTTTCCAGCACCTGTTGTTTCCTGATTTTTTTAATGATCACCATTCTAACTGGTGTGAGATGGTATCTCATTGTGGTTTTGATTTGCATTTCTCTGATGGTGAGTGATGATGAGTATTTTTTCATGTGTCTGT
>NW_012107330.1:250121-265069 GCF_000951045.1 Mandrillus leucophaeus | reverse complement strand
CTGCTTTTTCCCCATCTTTGTGGTTTTATCTGCCTTTGGTCTTTGATGATGGTGACGTCCTGATGGGGTTTTGGTGTGGGTGTCCTTTCTGTTTGTTAGTTTTCCTTCTAACAGTCAGGACCCTCAGCTGTAGGTCTGTTGGAGTTTGCTTGAGGTCCACTCTAGACCCTGTTTGCCTGGGTATCAGCAGCAGATGCTGCAGAAGATAGAATATTGCTGAACAGCAAGTATTGCTGTCTGATTCTTGCTCTGGAAGCTTCGTCTCAGGGGTGTACCCCGCCATGTGAGGTGTGAGGTGTCGGTCTGCACCTAGTGGGAGATGTCTCCCAGTTAGGCTTCTCAGGGGTCAGGGACCCACTTGCGCAGGCAGTCTGTCCATTCTCAGATCTTAGCCTCCATGCTGGGAGAACCACTGCTCTCTTCAAAGCTGTCAGACAGGGGCTTTTACATCTGCAGAGGTTTCTGCTGCTTTTTGTTTAGCTATGACCTGTCCCCAGAGGTGGAGTCTACAGAGGCAGACTGGCCTCCTTGAGCTGTGGTGGGCTCCACCCAATTCGAGCTTCCCAGTGGCTTTGTTTACCTACTTAAACCTCAGCAATGGCAGGGGCCCCTCCCCCAGCTTCACTGCCGCCTAGCAGTTAAATCTCAGACTGCTGTGCTAGCAATGAGGCAGGCTCCATGGGCATGGGACCCTCCAGGCCAGGTGTGAGATGTAATCTCCTGGTGTGCTGTTTGCTAAGACCCTTGGTAAAGCACAGTATTAGGGTGGAGTTACCTGATTTTCCAGGTGTTGTGTGTCTCAATTTCCCTTGGCTATGAAAAGGAATTCCCTTCCCCCTTGTGCTTCCCAGGTGAGATGATGCCTCGCCATGCTTCAGCTCTAGCTGGTTGGGCTGCACCCACAGACCAGCATCCACTGTCCTACACACCCCAGTGAGATGAACCCGGTACCTCAGTTGAAAATGCAGAAATCACCAGTCTTCTGTGTCATTCACGCTGTGAGCTGGAGACTGGAGTTTTTCCTATTCGACCATCTTGGGTGCCCCCCTGTGCAGCTTTTAAGATTTGGCTAAGATGAAAGCTTTCTCTGGGAGGTTTGTGATACATCTCATCTCCCCTCCTTCCCTTTGGAGTCCTGTATAATGGAAGATACACATAAAGGTCTATAACCATGTGAGGACTATTGTTCCCCTTGAAAAATCTGGACAAGCCACCTATAACCCTCAAAATGTACATTCTTTTATAGGTCTAACACCCAGATTGGGGTTCCTGTCCCTTTTCTCTTCCAGTAAAGAAAACCGAGCCTGCAGAGTGTTTTACCTACCCAGGAGTAGGCAGAGAATCTGGAACAGAAATCTTTTGTGAATCTGGTTTAGCAAGTTCTCCTGATCCATTTATCTGTTTGTAACAAGACATGTGAGAAGATTCAAGAAGGAAGTCTGTATCTTTTAAGGCCTGCAATTCTGCCTCCTAGTAAAATGAATTAATTGTAATCTCTGACCAATCACATTGGCTGCTCCTCCCTCTCTGGAAAAAGGATTGAAAGCGGGTAGAAGTGGAGAAAACTAGAAAAGCAGAATTTTCCCTCACAGTAAACCCATGACAAAGACTACTAGCTGCTTATTAATATTTATTCTCCAAGCTTGGCATGGTGTCATGTGCCTGTAGTCCAGCTACTTAGTAAGCGAAGGTAGGAGGATCACTGGGGCCCAGGAGTTCAAGGCTATAGCGGGCTATAATTCTGCCTACAAATAGCCACTGTACTCCAGTCACAGTAACATAACAGGATCTCATCTCTAAAAATAAATAACAAAATATTCATTCTTCACTCCTTTCTTAATGACATTTCCCAGATATTGTTGGGACTGACAGTGTGCCCAGTTTAGAAGCAACATTTATCAGTGCCATCTGAGGCATTGATGTCTATGGCGCAGGCTTCTGAGCTATGCGATGTTACAAGAGATTGTTGAGCAGGGCTTGCAGGAAGTTTTCCTAAAACATTGTCATGCCTTAAGATCGTACCAGCTTTTATACTTAGTCTTCTTATTTCTACTATCCCAGAACCTAATTTTTTTTTGGCTGGAGCCACAGCAATCATTTCATGAGAATGAATATGAGAGGAGCCTATACCATAACAACATGAAACCATGGTATCTGTACTATTTTATGACTTATCCATTACTAGAGGAAAACATAAATTCCATAATTTTTTAAGCAACTTTTTTTTTTTGTGGTGGTGATGTCTTTGTTATTTATAGGAGAATACATTTCATAACCAATACTCTCTTCTACACAGGAAGAAGAAATACAGTAAGTCTACTTCTCTACAGTGCAAGGCTAAAAATGTGGCATGAGGGTATAAATGTTTTTTTTTAAACTTAATAATAGTATAATCTATTGATTTATAAATCAGTATGTTGTACCGCATTACAGGCCAAGAAAGTGCTGAATATAAATTACAAATACTCTTTATAACCTGAAGAAAGAAATGGAATCACAAAATCCTCAAAAATCTGAACTAATTTCCTAAATATGAGAAAAATCACACTCTTAAGCAATGCTAAAAGGCAAACTTACCATTTCATGTTGTCAATTTCTAAGATTATTTTGAAGTAAACACCTTCCTCATTTTCTCAATTGTTAGGTGAGCAATTTGCAAAAGGCTGCCCCAGGAAGTGTCCATGAGAGAATGCGTTGGTCCATTAAATGGAAATGACAGCTGTTGGATAATGCTGGAGTTCTGGCTTAGGCCTTCTGACCACTCACTGTGACAAAGTTTTGATGAGTCACCTTATGCTATGAGTATAGAAGCATCCCTTATGAAGAAAAGTGATGAAAATACCAACAATATTTCTCTTTTAAAATTGACTGAGTAATTTAAAGAAATATGCACAATTATCCTCACATATTTTTAAGGAGCTTATCATCGTTGTGGACATTTCATTCTTTTTATAGCTTTGGTTTAAAATTAATGATGATCCTTAAGCTCTAATGATCAACTTCACAATAATGTTCTCCAAAAGCATTTAGGGATGCAACATTGGGCACCAATTTGACATTACTCAACAGTAATGTCAACAGACTATAGAGATTGAATGCTTCAAGTAAACAATATCAACAACAACAACAACAACAACAAAACATTTTTATTAACAGGGAATTAACCACAGAAAAGATGTTATTTTTCCTATTGTTTCATTTAATAGAGAATTTTATAATGTCTTGATGTTATGGTATAGTTCTTAGTCCCAGGAATACCTGGAACTTATGAACATAAGGTTTTAGGGTCCCTAAATAAAGATGCCAGGTGCATATCACATATCTATTTTCCAAGTGTTAGTACTCAACATCAACTCTGATAATTTTCAAAAGGGCTTTCACTAGAACCAAATGTGTAAACTGGGGATTGCAGCCAACTTGGAATATTTTTTAAAAACTTAGTGGAAAGCCAGTTTGGTTATCTCCCTCTATACTTTAAGAGTCACATTTTCCAGATTATTTAGTTTTTAAAGACCAATGCAGTTAGGATACATGACTGAGCCTATAGCCCATCTAAGTCCCCCAACTGAGAAGTAAATGTAATAATTCCACATAATCCCCATAATATTTTGGATTCAGATAGTAGTAGTTTTAATAAGTTTTGTGTTTTAACTAAGAAAACCATCAAATAAATTTTATCATTGATAAATTTAGCATAGCCAGGAACAGACTCCTCTTGTCACCTACATTATGTAGCCTGTTTTAAGCCTGTACATCGTTTTCCACCTCATTATGACCTACTTGAGAATGCCAGAGGCTGTAACACACAGAATCAAGACAAGGGCTCAGGAAAATGTCAGCGTCGCAGAGATCACTGAGCTCTCACTAAGTCCATTTCTCAGACTCCTTTTGCACTTATATGTCTCCAACACCTTTCTCTTTCCACCCACTTGTTACAATTGAGTTTGGTAACCTTTGAAATCGTGCTTCCAAAGTTGATGAAGCTATGAGATAAACATCCCTAAATTATTAGTTAAAGAAAAGCTGCCCGTCAATGAAGAGCAAACATGTTGGATGTAATGTATACGAGAGATGAATTGTCATATTTGGGCCTTTAAATATTCTTTCAGGATTTGTTGGTTACAACAGCTAAGTTACCTTAACTAAACAACAAAAATCATTAGCATTTTTTTTTTCCTTAGTGACATCCTGCATATTTGGAGGCCTCTCTAGAAAGCCTGTCTCTTAATTCCTTAGTTCTCTACATTGAGTTTGTCCTCTCCCAGGTTTGCCTATGACCAAGACATCTAGACATCTCTTCCAATAGAAATGAAGTGGATATTAGACATCTTAGACATTTCTTCCCATAACTACAACCTAGTTCCACTTTCAAAACTGCCCTATCCCTGCCTTATGTCTTCATGAACTTGTTTATTTGAGAAGTATTTAGCTAATTCACTCAAATATGAAAATACCTAAATGTGAATTAAAAATTATCCCTCAAAGGCTAATACCTTTAGATTCTGAATTCCAATACACTAATTCAAGTGAATGACTAACATGAGAAATGCAAACAAAGTAACTAACTTTTGGAAGACTACAAGTTTAGGAAGATTTTTGATCCCTCATATCACATCTTATGATGTGTTTCTTATTTAGTAGTACGTGCCATGCAGTGTGTTCCAGCAACCAGTTGGTTGTACCAGGTTAGGCTTTAAGTCCTCACTTTATTAATCGTATCTTCACCAGTACCATCCTCTGGATCTGCTAACTCCATCCCCTGCATAGTCAAAATTTATATTCTCTTTGAGATGTTGAAGCTGGTTTTCTTCCAGTACGGCCATTAACTTCCAACCTGTGTTCTTCTCCCTCACTGACAGCCTGCTGACCTACGAAGCAGGAAGCCAGAGGGATATGAAAATATCTGTGCATTTCCCTCTTGAAAAATCACTTAGAACATACCAAAACCTCCAACAGGATAAACTGAAGTATATGTTCTCGCTGAGCTTCACCAAATAATGTCTTACCCTTAAGCCTGCCTTAGTAAAGTGTGTTTGTTTTGCCAGAGAGATAGTTGAGAAAGTCAGGTCCATTAACACAATAGGTCAAAAGTGTTAATGTGCTTTTTAGAAAGTTTGCCCGCACAGCTGCATACAAAGTGGCTGTTGTAATAGGTGATTTGCTCCACATAGACGACTGTTCTGGATAGGCAGTGTGAACAAAAAAAAAAAAAAAAAAAAGAGTCTTTAAAATGTGGAAATATCCAATGGCCTATATTATTCTGTTTGAATGCCTACACAAGCCTAAAAACCTGGCAGTATGTTGGGCTGTGTTAGATGGAGACCAGCTCAGGCTCCACTCTGTCCGTCTTAGAAGGTACTCTGGTCTGGTTCCCAGTGAGCTTGTGAAAGTGTAGGGGCTGTGAATGCTTGCCAAATGGCTTCGTGTAATCAGGGCCCCTAATATCCAATTCATTTGTATATGGCCCTCGTGCATTAGAGCAAATGGCTGAAAATGCCATAAAAAGAGTTATTGTAAGGTTATTGAGATTCTGAGAGGTGATTGATGCCTTAATTAGGCCTGTTAATAGCCTTCATAGTGGTGTGTTGTAATAACTAAACAGTCAGGGTGGGATTTAGGGTCACTATATTAGTTTGTTGAGTGCCACTAAATGAGGTTTCCTCTTCTGAACCAAATTATAATTTTATGGCTAACTCATAAACTTAACTCAGCTTAAATACAATTTAAAGGGCTCAGAGAGGTGCTTATTTACCAAGCGTTGAGCCACTAAGCTCTAAGCTGTAAAACTTGAAGTCCAGCTATTGCAATTCTTAGTCATGGTAATAGCCACATTTTAAATAATGCTCTATATTTCATAAAACAGAAAAGGTAAATTATAATACACTAAAGAGGAAATTGCAAGTATACACATACAAGTATAAAGTAACCTTCACTATTTTTATCAATTTAAAAAGAAACATTGATAATTGCTTGTAGTTCTCAGTGTTCGTATTAGGTTGAGTCAAATTCCAGTCAGTAGTGTGAGGTGGTGCCACAAATATATTTGGTTTCCAAAGCATTATAAGAAAAAAATATCTTCAGTAGTTAAAATTTAATATGACAGTCTCTACTTTTTTAAATTTATATTTATTTTTATTACTTAATTTTATATTTGATTTATAAAGACTCCAGCGTTCATCACATTATTAACAAGAAAAAAGCATCTTTTGTATATAAAAGAACATAGCCTGCTTAAATTCTCCTCCTTTGATAGTGTAATTGAACATTCTATTTTTTAGCCTTACTCCTAAAAGATGTTTCAATGTGATTGTACGTATGCTATATCACTAATAAAAAGTACCTGTGGATAGGTAAAACAGGGATTTCTAACCTTATTTTATGAAGAGATACAATGAAGCACATCATTATCTGAATCAGAGTGCACATCAATTTCTGATACCTGGATTCTGTGCACTAAGCCTTTTGAAAACCAATTTTCATAGTATATTGATAGAGCAAGTGAGCTAATCAGGAATATATAATTGCTATGGTTTAGCTCTGCCCCTACCCAAAGTCTCATCTTGAATTGTAATCCCCATAATCACCAGGTGTCAAGGGAGAGACCATGTGGAGGTAGTTGAATCATGGGGGCAGTTTCCCCCATGCTGTTCTCATGATAGAAAGTGAGTTCTCATGGGTTCTGATGGCTTTATAAGTGTTTGGTAATTCTCTTGCATTCATTCTTCTTCCTGCTGCCTTGTGAAGAAGCTGTCTTGCTTCACCTTCATCTTCTGCCATGTTTGTATGTTTCCTGAGGTATCCCCAGCCATGTGGAACTGTGAGTCAATTAAACATCTTTCCTTTCTAAATTACCTGGTCTCAGGCAGTTCTTTATAGCAGTGTGAGAACGAACTAATACAACAATTTAAAAACAAAGTTTTAGAAACATGGTCTCTCTGCTTTGAAAATGGAGACAAGATGATAACTAGTCCCTACCCACTGATCCTCTGAGAACTGAGGTTAGACTGGTTCATGGCAGCAACTGAAGGGTAAACATTAGTGGTGTGATACAGAGGCTATGCTGGCATAAAATGTAGATGCTGGATCCAAATCAGAGGTCCAAAAAAGGGGGAGAGAAGACAATGCATAAAAATAGTTTGTAAACAACAGAAAGCAAAACAGGGCACATTAAGAGAAAGTGGTTCACAGTAAGTAGTGATGAGTAAGTAGTAAGTAGTAGTGGTTCAGAGAGAGTAGTGGGAAAAGCTTTTGAGATAGCACATCTCAGTTTGCAGTAGAATTTTGCATAATCCTGGCACATGCCTGCACGGACAATCTAATGTAGCACAATGGAACCTCAATGGTAGCATGTGACCAGACTGGTGGTTTCAGGACTGATGATTAGAATACTTTATAACTAGGATGCTTGTAGAAAAAAACTAATGTTGGTAATGAAAGGAAATACTCATTTTATCCAGTTATTTGGTGTCTTGAATCATTTTCTCTTACAATAGCTGACTGCCACAGACTGGGTAATTTATAAAAAATAGTTTATGTAGCTCACCATTCTGGAGGCTGGAAAGTCCAAGAGCATGGTGCCAGCATCTGCTAAAGGTATCTTTGCTGCATCATGACATGGCAAGAGTTATCACATGGCAGAGCTTGCTGGCTCAGGTCTCTTCTTTCTTTACAAAGCCAATAATCCCATCATAAGCTCCCCACCTTCATGATTTCTGGCAATAATTGTCTTCCAAATGCCCTACCTCCAAATACTATCAATGTATAACTTTAGGAATTAAGTTTCGAAACCATGAACTTTTGGGAGACACATTCAGATGATAGAATTTGACAAAATACATGCTCAGAGGGCATGCACATTTTTGTTTACATATATTAAGCTCATTTTTACTCAAGTTTAGTTTAAATCACTTGTGTGTTTAGATATTACAGAAGTCATGTAAAGAACTTTGGGTGAATAACTACTACTTAAAAGCTGTTTATTTTCAAAGTGTGATGGATTAACTAATTTTTTCATTCTTTCATTTATCAACAAATAATTACTAAGTGCTTACCATCTGCCAAGCATGGTGAAATAAACATGATTACAAATGAGAGATTCATTGAGCTTGCAATCAAACCTTGAATCCAGCACTTACTTGATAAGTGACCTTAGACTGTTCTGAAGCATTTGGTGTCTTACTTTTCTCATCTTTAAAATAGAAACAGTACTTACTTCATAAGGCTGAATTGATACGTATTTTTTAATGTGAACTGCCTAGAACACAGACTGGTCAAGTGTGAATAATTTTTTATCTTTATTATGGAAAATAATAAGTCATATTTCTTGCCCTCGAAGAAAACATAGTTTAATGGGAAACAAAAAGTTATATAATAGAGGCACATGAAAACTTTTTTTGGGTGTCATCTTGATATTTAGTAACATGATACCACCAGAGGTTTCTCCCCCTCAAAAAATTATTTTGTGATTATAGGCAATAGACTTGAGCCCTAACTGAGCCCAAAAACTTGTGTCAGCACAACATTCAAGAATAACACATTAAAGAGACACTGGAGTTAAATTACTAAACCTAGAGTCTGAATCAGAAAGCAAATGTTATAATACAAAGGACAGGAACTCAGATACAAATTTCAATTCTCATTCCAAAATGTATTTTCCAGTCAATTCAGCAAAATTTAGTAAACCCCTCGGTAGTGACTTACCCAATATTTTCTGGATATTAGTTTTTCTTTTGAGATCTAATTATAGAAGCTCAATAAATGGCAACTGTTATTTTACCTCATTATTTAATATAAAAATATGTGACATATATGAAACCTGAACATGTCATTTCTCTGTGTATATACTTCATCTTGTCTTCAATGTCTCTAAGACAAAAATATCAATTATTAAGCATAGTCTATAAACCCCTGCCAGACCTCATCTCTGCCTTAGGCTCCAGCCTATTTTTATCACTCCCTCTTCACTTCCAGACACCCCGTGCTTTGTTCTGTCATCTTTTCATGACTTTGCCCACATGCTGTTTCTTGTGATTGGAAACTGCTGTTTTCCCAAACATAAAGACTCATTCATGATTTCTCTCTCCCACGAATCTTTCATTCCCCAACTCCTACACAAAATGAAGTAGGTGCCCTTTTTCTCTGTTTCAAAGTGCTCAAACTCACATATGTTTTGGCATTTTAATTGCGTTTGTTTCTCTACTTTTCTGTCTACTTGACTCAAATTCCTTGAGAGAAAAGACTGTCTTCTACACCTTCCTCTTGGAGACCTGGCTGTGAACTGGTCATATAAAGATTGGTCAATAAATGATTGTGGTATGAATCAATCAGTCCTTGAAAAATATAAACTGTAAGTATAAGTAGAACCAGAATATAAACTCGAAAGATCCTTAAGGCACATGAGAAATTTGAGATGAGAATTCTCCCTCTCTGGAAAGGCTCTTAAAAATCTGGAAAATTTTGCATTCAGTAAAACGTGTCTAAAGTCCTGCTATAACACAAATTTCTCTCTGACTCTGGGGAACAAGGAGGGCTCTGAGATAAGAGGCACTTGTCTATTATCACCAACTAGTCTTTGGTAAGATACTCAGAGCATTGGCCTCTATGAATTCTTCTTCACTGCAGAATCTTACTCACAGTAGCATTTTAGCTTAATCACAAATGACATCTTTTCTAAATATAGAATCTATTTCCCAATAAATCTAACTATTTCTGATTCCAGATGCTTTTACGTACTGGAACCCTCTGGGAAAATAAAATCTGTTATGTAGGCTATAACCTGGTTACTTCAACTTAGAAAAAGTAGTTTTTCTCTCTTCTTTTTACTTCTTGTTCGAAATAATGTAATATTTTTGTTGTTGTTGTTGTTGTTGTTGTTGTTTGAAAGTCTCACAAAATTGCTTCTCCTCCATTTCATTTGATTGAGGAGGCCTGACCACTGGGAGTCATTATATTAACCACTCCTCCATGTAAAATAATGAACTGTTCTTGGTCAAAGCTCTTTTCATTGATAAAAACATAAACTCACTCAAACTGACTTTAGAAAAAAAGAGAGAATTGATTATAAATAATAAAGAAAGGGCAGTAAGTACAGTCAGCCTCTCAAAAGACTTGGGGCCTGGAAAACAAACAGGAAACAAAGCAGTCTTTCTCCCTCATTTAAGAATATAGTAGACTGCATAAATATGTTCCTATAAGAAGTGTCTGTTCATATCCTTTGCCCACTTTTTGATGGGGTCTTTTTTTGTTGTTGTTGTTTTTGTTTTGTTTTTTCTTGTAAATTTGTTTAAATTCCTTGTAGATTCTGGATATTAGCCCTTTGTCAGATGGATAGATTGTAAAAATTTTCTCCCATTCTGTAGGTTGCCTATTCACTCTGATGATAGTTCCTTTTGCTGTGCAGAAGCTCTTTCGTTTAATTAGATCTCATTGGTCAATTTTGGCTTTTTTTGTCATTGCTATTGGTGTTTAGTCATTAGGTTTTTGTCCATGCCTATGTCCTGAATGGCATTGCCTGCATTTTCTTCTAGGGTTTTTATGGTTTTAGGTCTTACATTTAAGTCTTTAATCTATCTGGAGTTAATTTTTGTAAAAGGTATAAGGAAGGTGTCCAGTTTGTTTTCTGCATATGGCTAGCCAGTTTTCCTAACATCATTTATTAAATAGGGAATCCTTTCCCCATTGCTTGTTTTTGTCAGGTTTGTCAAAGATCAAATGGTTGTAGATGTGTGGTGTCATTTCTGAAGCCTCCATTCTTTTCCATTGCTCTATATATCTGTTTTGGTACCAGTACCATGCTGTTTTGGTTACTATAGCCTTGTAGTATAGTTTGAAGTCAGCTTGATGCCTCCAGCTTTGTTCATTTTGCTTAGGATTGTCTTGGCTATAGATTCAATGCTATTCCCATATTCATTCTACTATAAAGACAAATGCATATGTATGTTTATTGCAGCACTGTTTACAATAGCAAAGACTTGGAACCAACCCAAATGCCCATCAGTGATAGACTGGATAAAGAAAATGTGGCACATACACACCATGGTATAATCTGCAGCCATAAAAATAATGAGTTCATATCCTTGCAGGGACATGGGTAAAGCTGGGAACCATCATTCTCAGCAAACTAACACAGGAACAGAAAACCAAACACGGCATGTTCTCACTCATAAGTGAGAGTTGAACAGTGAGAACTCATGGACACAGGGAGGAGAACATCACACACCAGGGCCTGTTTGGGGTGGGGGGCTAGGAGATGGGGTAGCATTAGGAGAAATACCTAATGCAGATGACAGGTTGATGGGTGCAGCAAGCCACCATGGCACATGTATACCTACGTAACATACCTGCACGTTCTGCACATGTATCCCAGAACTTGAAGTATAATAAAAAAGAATATAGTATTTCACTCTATGTATAGAAATTTCATTAATTCTTTTCTTAGCCACTGCCATTTCCTCCTTCTCCATAAAGTGGCAGAATGTGATTGCTTTGTAACTCATCAGTTTACATATCTTCCCAGTTTGAATTGTGAAATGAAACTAATTACATATAATTTTTTTTCTTTTTTTTTTTTTGAGACAAGGTCTCATTCTGTTGCTCAGGCTGGAGTGCAGTGGCATGATCTCAGTTCACTGCAACCTCCATCCCCCAGGATGAAGTAATTCTTTGATGTCAGCCTCCTAAGTAGCTCGACTACAGGTGCATGCCACCATGCCCAGCTAACTTCTCATTCCCAGTTCTAAATGCTTGCAAGAAAGAAGCTAATTAGCCTGGATGGGTCAGTTGTCCATGTTAATTAACTGTAACTATAGGATGACCATTGCCATGGATGGCCCAGTACATGGCAAGGTGAGCTCTGGTCATATATGAAGCTACATTGTGTATATTTTGTAGGATAGATCCAACTGGAACAGCTAACTATTGCATAGAACAGTATTTTCCATCCAACATCAATTGGTGGTTTGTTTTCTGTAATTGCTGTGTACCAGTAGAGATATTTACAACCGTTTATCAAGTACAGTTTCTAATGTTCAAGAGCAGCACATGGCAATCACATGCTTAGTCTCTATGACTTAGTACTGAAAATTACTAGTGAGGCAAATTCTCTTCCTCTTCTTGGCCAATGTTTTAAAAGACTGTCTCACTATGTCCTACTGAATGACATAATCTTGTAATAAACAGTTAAAATACAATAAATGCTCCCAGTACTACTTTAATTTTTCCTTTGAATATACATTCTAGAACCCTCCTCAAGACAAAGGCTATTTTTTATTTTAAAAAAAGAAAAACATTTTGTGATCTCTGGTGATATGCCAAACATTGTTCTACATACTTTACTTGTAATCAACATACTTAATCTTCATAACAATCTAAGTTATATAAAGTTATATATAATTATGTTTGATTTTATAGGTGAGAGAAAAGGTACAAAGCTTTAAGTATTATACTTTGCTCAAAGCATACAGCTAGCTAAGAGAGAAGTAAAAATTGAAACTGGGGATGAATTTGAGGCAGAAATCAGAACCACGGCCTATCTCTGCATTGACCTTTATTTGTCATCTTTGACTTCCTAACACCTTGGACATTATCAATAAATGAAGTGTGTATGGTAGAATTTTCTCTAACTGACCTCCTTTAACCAGTTCACTATGTTAGACCTTTTTCATGTCTTGATATGAAAAACATTGGTAAGTGCCCTTGTGTTTCTCTTTCCAGTATTTGATATGTTCACTCTTTATGCCTGTTTGAACTTGCAATTTAATTACATAATATTATTAAATAGGATATTAAATAGGACTGATTAAACAGAATCATGAAAACAGTTATTTCTATAAAAAGCATGTTAAGTGTTTTGCAAGAATTTGAGGAGATGAGCCACCGTAATAATTGCCTTTTTAAGTAGGATTGGAAAAATGTTATAAAAAATTAGAAAAAACATTAATTTCACAGAATGATGGGCAAGAGATAATTAATAAGTACCATTAAGTGCTTGTTTCACTTTAAAGATTTTATGACTGGAAGGTTTAGGTGATGCATTATTGATATGATTATGCAAAAAGGTTTATTCCAATCAATGGAGGAATATTTAAGGTCTATATAAAAATTGTCAAATAAATATATATTTATATGTTGTAGGCTAAAGCAAGGTGTTACAGCAGACATGTAACTATTTTTAAATTCCACTTTCTAATTTTTATTACTGATACATAATGTACATAGTTTTGGTGTACATGTGATTATTTAACACATGCATATAATTTGTAAAGATCAGTGAACTTGGGATATCTATTACCTGAAATACTTTTATATTCCTTATGCTATAACCATTCAAATTCTTCTTTTCTAGCTATTTTGAAATGTACAATAGATTACTCTAAACTATAGCCACCCTACTGATCTAACACAAGATCTTATTTTTTCTATCAAACCTTATATTTCTACACATTAAGCAACTTTTTTTTTTATCCTCCTCTTCCCTCCACTTCCTGGCCTCTGATAACCACCAACCTATTCTCTGTGTAAGAGGGCTACTTTTTTAGCTTCCACATATGAATAAGAATATGCAATATTTGTCTCTTTGTGCTTGTGTTTATTTTATTTAGCATCCAGTTCCATCCATGTTTCTGCAAATAACAGGATTTTATGGAAGAATAGTATTTAATTGCATATGTGTATTGTATATATTTATATTTTATATACATTTGTTTTGTATATAAATATATGCCACATTTTCTTTATCCATTCCTCCTTTGATAGGCAGTTAGGTTGATTCCATAATTTGGCTATTGTGATTAGTGTTGTAGTAAGCATGAGAGTGTAGACATCTCTTCAATATATTGATTTCCTTCCTTTTGGATATATACCCAGTAGTGGAATTGCTGGATCATATGATAGTTCTATTTTTTTTTTTTTTTTGAGGGAAAAGTATACTGTTCTCTATAGTGGTTGTACTAATTTATATACCCACCAACATTGTGCAAGGATTCTCATTTCTCCTCATTCTCATCAGCATCTGTTATTGCCTATTATTTTTATAAAAGCCATATTAACTGATGTGACATGATATTTCATTGTGGTTTTGATTTGCATTTGTCTGATGATTAGTGATGTTAAACATTTTTTTTCACATACCTGTTGGCCATTTGCATCTCTTTTATTGAGAAATGCCTTAGATCTTTTCTTCATTTTAAAAATAGAATTGTTTATTTTTGCTATTGAGTTCCTTATATATGTTGGTTATTAATTTCTTGTCAGATGCATAGTTTGCAACCATAATAAAACTGGCAAAAATTCAGGGGCTTTTTTTTTTCAGTGGAATTTCTAGAAGTCTACTTGTGTTGGGCAGGGCGAAATAATGTAAAGGAAGAATTGTTGTATCTACACCCTTCTACAAGCATAAAAGAGGTATAGTATCTAGTGGGTCTCTTTGAATTTTGAAAGCAATATTTTCCTCATTTGGGTAGGTTACTCTGGCCCATTTACCAAGTGATCCAAAGAACTGTTAGTTTTAAGTGGAGCACACAATAGAAGAAGGTTCTGCAACAGGCCTAGACTAGGCTACTGTGTAAGCTGCTCTGCCACTTAGGCCATATGATCCAGCAGATCCAAAGGGGTGTGAAGTGTCATTGGCAGAGAGAGGTGCTATTTGGACTCCTTAGCATCCTGCTAGAGTGCATAATAGTGCAGATCCCTATGATTTTGGAGCAAATCTGCATCATATTTGGTGAATAACTAATCTCTTTTTTAGTAGAAGATTTTTATTTGCTACTGAACCTTAGTAGAGACTGAACACAATCATTGGCCACCAAGTTACTGTGTAACCTGTGAACTAGTGGTTGTCTGACTCATCAAGCTATAAAATTGGGTGTCTAGAGCAGCACTCTATCTTCAAATGGAAGCAGTATTCATGATATTGAGCCCTTGTAGGCCCCAAAGGCTCAGGTATGTTACAT
>NW_012107330.1:247373-249466 GCF_000951045.1 Mandrillus leucophaeus | reverse complement strand
TTTTTTTTTTTTTTTTTTTTTGTCTATAGAAACTGTAATTACTTCCCCTGAGATAGTTAGTTACCGTGCAAGATATTGCTGGTTCTGGACAAGACCTACATCCACTACCCCTCTTTTCTTCTAGGCTTATAATTAGACTCATGTTCCTGCAGGCCCAGATGGGTGATGTCAAAGTGTAAACCAGAGAAATCTGAGCTATAGTCCAAACTACTGTAATATTTTTCTAGTGTATACAGAAAGAAATACGAGAAATATGTGTGAGAACTTATATTAACGGTATGGAATAACAGTGGAAGAAAAAAATGTCAAACCAAGATAAATGTATTGATATGAGACCAGGAAGCAGAGAATTTGAATTCACTGTTGCAGCTTCATGGATTAGAAGGGGCTCTAACACTTTGATTGACTGTTTGGGTGAAACCAAGCTGAAATGCAAGATTAGTGTTGGATACCGTAGAAGAATAATTCTAAAACTTAGATGTGAATGTTAGATTTATCATGTGAAACTTGGTTACTCACTCTTCAAGGTTCCAGAGGAAACACCTAACACTATAACTTTAAGAAATAAATCTGTAAGGAGAGCCTCAGCATTGATGAAGACCTTTATGGTTCTCCTTCTCTGTGGGTCAGAAACTCCAGTGGGAAATGTTGCCACTGAACTGGGATTGTTAAATGCAATGGAGATAGTTGTATTCTAGGGTGGCAGAAGCCAAGTGGTGGCATGTAATTGCCAATGGTAAGGTAGTATAATTGTCTTAATGAACAGAAGTTCAACACAGTAATTAGAATGGTCTGAGTTGCAGAGATTTAAGGGATTGACTAGTTGATTATGGTCTCCCTAGAGAGAAAAATAGTTTGACAATCTATTAAACTTTTAATTGATATTTAGAAACAGAAACTTTTAGGTCAAGTCAACAGAATTCAAACTTAAATTACCAAAACAGTCATGGAATCTTAATAAGTTCCTAGATTGGATTCAGTTTGCAAAACTGGAACCCTTGAATTAAGAGGACACTGGGTTTGCTTGAGAAAGGACCTACTTCACTGCCTAAAACTTACACTGATAATCTTCCTTCCAGCATTCCCCAGAGTCCTATAGCCTTTTACTAGAATTACCATGCAATAGGAAAAGAAAATTGTGAGACATTTTGGGGGATTATTGGGTACTAGCTCTGACCTGAAATTAGTTCCAGAAGATGCAGAACGCCAGTGTAGTTCACAAGTCAGTGTGGAGCCTTATGGAAGTCAGGTAATCAGTGGTGTTTTAGGTCACGTCTATCTCACAGTGGGTTCAGTGGATCCTTGAACACACCCTGTGCTATGGTATGTACAGTTGACATGGGCATACTGGCGAAATCGCTGGATTGTGTTCTTATTCTGTGGAGTGAGGGCTATCACGGTGGGAAAGGCCAAGTGGAAAGCACTAGAAACACCTCTATACAGAAAATAGTAAATCAAAAGCAATACTGAATACCTGGAAGAATTATTAATGCCACCATCAAGGACTTGAAAGATAAGATGATGATTTTTACTCATCCCCATTCAATTCATCTATTTGGCCTTTCCAGAAAGCAGATGGAACTTGGAGAATGGGAGTGAGAAATAATAAGCTTAACTAAGCACTGATGCCAATTGCAGCTACTGTCCCAGATGTGGTTTTATTGCTTGAGCAAATTAACACATCCCCTGGTATCTGGTATACAGCTATTAACATGGAAAATGCCTTTTTTCTTAATATTTGTTAATAAAGACCATCAAAAGAAGCATGCTTTCAGTTGGCAAGGCAAGCAGTACATCTTCACTGTCCTTCCTCAAGGGTATATCAACTCTCCAGCCCGATGTCATAATACAATATTCAGGGAACTTGATTTTTTTTTTATTTCCACAAGACAAAATGCTGGTCCATTACATATGACACTAGCTTATTTCACTTAGTGAGCAAGAAATAGCTATTACTCTAGACTTACTGATGAAATATTTGCATGTGAGATGTTGAAAAATAAAACTGGCAAAAATTCAGGGGCTTTTTTTTTTCAGTGGAATTTCTAGAAGTCTACTTGTGTTGGGCAGGGCGAAATAATGTAAAGGAAGAA
>NW_012107330.1:242333-243853 GCF_000951045.1 Mandrillus leucophaeus | reverse complement strand
CTTTTCTTCATTTTAAAAATAGAATTGTTTATTTTTGCTATTGAGTTCCTTATATATGTTGGTTATTAATTTCTTGTCAGATGCATAGTTTGCAAACATTTTTTCCCATTCTGTGGGCTGTCTCTTCACTTTGTTGATGGTTTCCTTTGTTGTCCAGAAGATTTTTAGCTTGATTTGTTTCCGTTTGTCTATTTTTGCTTTTGGTTGCCTATGCTTTTGAAGTCATACACAAAAAAAATCTTCGCCTAGAACAACTTCCTGGGAAAAGACAAAAAAACATGTCCCCAAAGTTTTCTTTTGGTAGTTTCATATTTTGAGGTCTTAGATTTAAGTCTGTAATCCGTGTTGATTTGATTTTTGTGTATGATCAGAGATAGGGGTTTAGTTTCATTCTTCTGCATAGTTATCCAGGTTTTCCAGGACCATTAATTGAATAAACTGTCCTTTCCCCATTTTATATCCTTGAAATCTTTGTCAAACAGGAGTTGGCCATAAATGTGTGGCTTTTTATCTAAGTTATTTTTTCTGCTGCTTTGGTCTATTTGTGTGTTTTTATGAGAGTATATGATACTGATTTGGTTACTATAGCTTTGTAGTAAATTATGAAGTCCGACAGTGTGATTCTTTCAGTTTTGTTCCTTTTGCTCAAGATTGTTTTGGCTATTCAGGGTCTTGTAGCTCCATACACATTTTAGGATTAGTTTTTGATTTCTGTGAAGAACATCATTAGTATTTTTATAGGAATTGCATTGAATCTAAATTACTGTGAGTTGTATTGTGATTTAAAAATTATTCCTCCATTTCATGAACAGGAGATATATTTTTATTTTTTTCTATCCTCTTCAATTTCTCTCATTAGTTTTTTATCATTTTCCCTGTGTAGATATTTCAATTCTTTCATTAAATTCTTTTCTGAGTATTTTGTATTATTTATACGTGTTGCAAATGAGATTGGTTTCTTGATTTCTTTTTCAGATTTTTTGCTGTTGGCATATATAAATGCTACTGATTTTTATATGCTGATTTTTATCATATAAATTTACTGAATTTATTATCAGTTTCAAGAGTTTTTTTGTTGAATTCTTTAGGTTTTTCTATATTTAAGATCATGTCATCTGTGAATAAGGCTAATTTGACTTCTTCCTTTCCAGTTTGAATGCCCTTTATTTTTTTTCTCTTGCCTAATTACTCTGACCAGGACTTCTAGTTCTATATTAACTATAAGTAGGGGAAGTGTCTCGTCCAAAATCTTAGAGGAAAGACTTTCAACTTTTAACTTTTCCCCATTTAGCACAATGTTACCTGTGGGTTTGACATATATAGTAGGGTCTTTTTTCTTTATTCAGCCAAACTTTGTCTTTTAATTGAAGAATTGAGTCAATCTACATTCATACGCAGATCCCTGTGAAGCAAAGGGCATCAAACCCCTAAATTCAGCTGAGCCTTCTTTTATAGTATTCTGGCACCCATGTCTGAAGGGTTGGTGCCTTAGGAGTTTAGTCTTTTTTTTTTTTTTTTTT
>NW_012107330.1:225944-234383 GCF_000951045.1 Mandrillus leucophaeus | reverse complement strand
ATCTCAGCTCACTGCAAACTCTACCTCCCGGGTTCAAGCAATTTTCCTAGCTCAGCCTCCTGAGTAACAGATTACAGGCACATGCCACCATGCCTGTCTAATTTTTGTATTTTTAGTAGAGGCAGGGCTTCACTGCATCGGTCAGGCTGGTCTCGAACTCCTGACCTCATCAAGATCCTCCCACCTCGGCCTCCCAAAATGCTGAGATTACAGGCGTGAGCCACCACGCCCAGCCACCACTCACTATTACTTTTAGTAATCAACTAGCAATTTTATTTTGTTGGTACAAAAGTAATTGTGATTTTAGACTGTGAATTTTAAATCATTACAACCAGGCTCAAACAAATCTTTTGTAATCAAAATAGGAACCGTTACAATCAACACATTTTTGCCAAGGAGAAATGTTTGTTTTTTTCTTGTAGCATAAAAATTCATGTTTTAGGATTCAGCAAACTCTGGAAAAGCATTTTCTGCATCCTACTGGTTGCAGAAGCATTTTTTTCTGCAAAAAGTTGTCAAGATGCATGAAGAAGTGGTAGTTGTTTGGCGAGAGGTCAAGTGAATATGGCGGATGAGGCAAAACTTCATAGCCCAATTCGTTCAACTTTAGAAGTGTTGGTTGTGCAATGTGCAGTCAGGCATTGTTGTGGGGAAGAATCAGGCCCTTTCTGCTGACCAGTGCCAGCTGCAGGCATTGCAGTTTTCTGTGGATCTCATCGATTTGCTGAGCATACTTCTCAGATGTCATGGTTTTGCAAAGATTCAGAAAGCTGTAGTGGATCAGACCAGCAGCAGACCACCAAGACCGGCGACAGACCGCCAGGGACCGTGACCCTTTTTTGGTGCAAGTTTGGCTTTAGGAAAGTACTTTGGAGCTTCTTCTTGTTTTAACCACTGAGCTGGTTGTCACTAGTTGTATAAAATACAATTTTCCTCCCACATCACAATCCGATTGAGAAATGGTTCATTGTTGTTGTTTAGAATAAGAGAAGATGACACTTCAAAATGATGATTTTTAAAAAATTTTCATTCAGCTTATGAGTCACCTATTTATCGAACCTTTTCACCTTTCCAGTTTGCTTCAAATACCAAGTGACCGTAGAATGGTTGATGTTGAGTTATTTGGCAACTTCTCATGTTAGTTTTAAGAGGATCAGCTTCAAAGATTGCTCTCAATTGGTCATTAACTTCCAATGGTCGGCCACTACATTCCTCATCTTCAAGGCTCTTGTCTCCTTTGCAAAATTTCTTGAACCACCATTACACTGTACATTTGCTAGCAGTTCCTGGGCCAAATGCATTGTTGTAGAGACAGGATTTCACTGTGTTAGCCAGGATGGTCTCGATCTCCTGACCTCGTGATCCACCCACCTCTGTCTCCCAGAGTGCTGGGATTATAGGCGTGAGCCACCGCACCTGGCCAGGAATGTATTTCAATATCAAATGACAGATTTCAATTAAAATTATAATCAATTAAAATTATATATTATAATTTTATATTACAGATTTCATTTCTTAGAACAATTTTAGGTTCACAGAAAAATTGAGTAGAAGGTACTGAGATTTCCAACCTACCCTGTTACTGTTAACTTTTGTCAACTTGACTGAGCTAAAGGATGTCTAGATAGAAAGTAAAACATTATTTCTAGATTTGCCTGGGATTTCTAGAGGTTTTTTCTAGGAGAGGTTAACATTTAAAGCTGGGTGCGGTGGTTCACGCCTGTAATTCCAGCAGTTTGGGAGGCCGAAGCAGCCAGGTCACCTGAGGTTGGGAGTACGAGACCAGCTTGACCAACATGGAGAAACCCCACCTCTCCTAAAAATACAAAATTAGCTGGGTGTGGTGGCTCATGCCTGTAATCTCAGCTACTCAGGAGGCTGAGCCAGGAGAATCACTTGAACCCAGGAGGCAGAGGTTGCAGTGAGCTAAGATCATGCCATTGCACTCCAGCCTGGGCAGCAAGAGTGAAACTCCATCTCAAAAAAAAAAAAAAAAAAAATTAGTAGACTGTTTAAAGAAGGTCTGCTTTCATCAGTATGGGAATCCATTGAGAATCCAAATTGAACACAAAGGCAGAAGAAGAGCAAATTATCTCTCTCTTCTTAACCTAAGGCATGCATCGTTTATTGACTTTGGACATTAAAGCTCCTGCTTCCCAGATCTTTAGATTCCGGGACTTACACCTCCTGGTTCTCAGACCTCATGCCTTGGACTGGGAGGTATATCGTCGGCTCCCATATGATTCTCAGGCCTTCAGACCTGGACTGAATTATACCACCAGATTTCCTGGTTTTCCAGCTTGCAGAGAACATATCATGGGAAATCTTGGCACTCATAATAATGTGAGCCAATTCTCATAATAAATCTCTTCTTATATATCTATATATATCCCACTGGTTCTGTTTCTCTGGAGACCCATGGCTAATACATATCTCCTACTCCCAAATATGCATAGCTTCACCTATTACCAACATTACCCACCAGAGTAGTACACTGGTTGCAATCTTTGCATCTACATTAACACATTATTATCACCCAAAGCCCACCATTTACATTAGGGTTCAATCTTGTTATTATATATGCTATGGATTTGGACAAATATATAATGATGTGTATCTACCATTGTAATACTATACAGAATAGTTTTACTGCCCTAAAAATCCTCTGTACACCATCTATTTATTCCTTCCTGCTCCCTCATCCCTGCGACTACTGATCTTTTAGCTGTCTACATAGTTTTGTCTTCTAGAATGTCATATAGTTGGAATCACACAGTACATAGCCTTTTCATATTGGTTTCTTTTACTAATATGCATCTATGTTTCTTCCATATTTTTTATTTCTTAATAGTTAATTTGTTTTTAGCACTAAATAATATTTTGTTGTCTGGATGTATCATAGTTACTCATCTACTTAAGTACATCTTGGTTGCTTCCATGTTTTTGCAATTACGAATAAAGGTACTATAAACATTCATGCACAGGTTTTTGTGTGGTTATAAATTTTCAGTTACTTTGGGTATATACCAAGGAGTAAGATTGCTAGATTGTGTGATAAGAATATGTTTAGTTTTGTAAGAAACTGCCAACACATCATCCAAAGTGGCTGTACCATTTTGCATTCTCACCAGTAATGAATGAGAGTTAGGGTTGCTCTACATCTTAACCAACATCTAGTGTTGCTGGTATTCTGGATTTTGCTAAGCTAATCTGGTATCATATTGTTTAACTTGCATTTCCCTCATGAAATATGTTTGGAACATCTCCTTATGTGCTTATTTACCATTTGTATATCTTCTTTGGTGAGATGTCTGTCAAGGTTGTTAGCAATTTTAAAATTAAGTTTTCTTATTGTTGAGATTTAGGAGTTCTTGTATATTTGGGTTAACAGTCCTTTACTGATATGTCTTTTGCAAACATTTTCCCCACTCTGTGGCTTGTCTTTTCATTCTCTTTAGACTTTTTACACAGAGTCAAAATTTGTAATTTTAATTAAGCCCAGCTTAATAATTCAATATTTTGATCTTCAGTGTCATATCTGAAAAATCATTGTCAAACCCAAAGTCTTCTAGATTTTCTTCTATGTTATCTTCTAGGAATTTTATCGTTTTGTGTTTTATATTTAGTTCTGAGATATACTTTGAGTTAGTTTTTGTCAAGGGTGTAAAGTTTGTATTTAGATTCTTTTTATGTAGATGTGAGGTTATTTTATTATCATTTTTTTGAAAACACTCCTTGCTCCATTATGTTGTCTTTGCTCCATTGGCAAATATCAGTTGACCATATCAATCTATTTCTGGGCTCTCTATTATGTTCCACTGATCTTTTTGCCTATTATTTCACCAGTACCACACTGTCTGGATTGCTGTAAAGTCTTAAAGTTGGATATTGTACATTCTTGGACTTTGTTCTTCAATATTTGGTTGTTTTTTTTTGTTTGTTTGGTTTTTTTTTTTTTTTTTTTTTGCCTCTCCATATAAACTTTAAAGTCACTTTGCTGATGTCCACAAAACAGCTTTTAGGATTTTTGTTGGAATTACATTGAATTTATACGTTAAATAGGAAATAGCTGACATCTTGACAATATTGAGTCTTCCTAATTATGAACAAGAAATATCCTTCTATTTATTTTGTTCTTTTATTTCTTCATCAGAGTTTTATAGTTTTCCTCTTTTAGATTTTATACTTTTTTAATATTTATACCTAAGTATTTTACTTTAGTGGTGCTAATGTAAATGATAATTATTTTTTATTATACTTTAAGTTCTAGGGTACATGTGCACACCGTGCAGGTTTGTTACATACGTATACATGTGCTATGTTGGTTTGCTGCACCCATCAACTTGTCATTTACGTTAGGTATTTCTCCTAATGCTGTCCTTCCCTCAACCCCTCATCCCTTAACAGGCCCTGGTGTCTGATGTTCCCCACCCTGTGTCCAAGTGTTCCCATTGTTCAATTCCCACCTATGAGTGAGAACATGCGGTGTTTGGTTTTCGTCCTTGTGATGGTTAACTGAGAATGATGGCTTCCAGCTTCATCTTTTTTCATGTTTGCATAATATTCAATGGTGTATATGTGCCACATTTTCTTAATTCAGTCTATCACTCATGGACATTTGGGTTGGTTCCAAGTTTTTGCTCTTGTGAATAGTGCCACAATACACATACATGTGCGTGTGTCTTTATAGCAGCATGATTTATACTCCTTTGGGTATATACCCAGTAATGGGATTGCTGGGTCAAATGGTATTTCTATTTCTAAATTCTTGAGGAATAGCCACACTGTCTTCCACAATGGTCGAACTAATTTACACTCCCACCAGCAGTGTAAAAGCATTCCTATTCCTCTACATCCTCTCCAGTATCTGTTGTTTCCTGACTTTTTAATGATTGCCATTCTAACTGACATGAGATGGTGTCTCATTGTGGTTTTTATTTTCATTTCTCTCATGACCAGTGATGATGAGCGTGCTTTTATGTATCTGTTGGCTGCATAAATGTCATCTTTTGAGAAGTGTCTGTTCATAAACTTTACCCACGTTTTGATGTTTTGTTTTGTTTTTTCTTGTAAATTTGTTTAAATTGTTTGTAGATTCTGGATATTCGTTAGCCCTTTGTCAGATGGGTAGATTGCAAAAATCTTCTTCCATTCTGGTTGCCTGTTCACTCAGACGGTAGTTTCTTTTGCTGTGCAGAAGCTCTGTAGTTTAATTAGGTCCCATTTGTCTATTTTGGCTTTTGTTGCCATTGCTTTTAGTGTTTTAGTCATGAAGTCCTTGCCCATGCCTATGTCCTGAATAGTATTGCCTAGGTTTTCTTCTAGGGTTTTTATGGTTTTAGGTCTAACATTTAAGTGTTTAATCCATCTTGAATTAATTTTTGCATAAGGTGTAAGGAAGGGATCCAGTTTCAGCTTTCTGCATATGGCTAGCCAGTTTTCCCAGCTCCATTTATTAAATAGGGTATTTTTTTTCTCATTTCTTGTTTCTTTCATGTTTGTCAAATATCAGATAGTTGTGATATGTGACATTATTTCTGAGGCCTCTGTTCTGTTCCATTGATCTATATATCTGTTTTGGTACTAGTACCATGCTGTTTTGGTTGCTGTAGCCTTATTGTATAGTTTGAAGTCAGGTAGCATGATGCCTCCAGCTTTGTCTTTTTGCTTAGGATTGTCGTGGCAATGTGGGCTCTTTTTTGGTTCCATATGAACTTTAAAGTAGTTTTTTCCAATTCTGTAAAGAAAGTCATTGGTAGCCTGATGGAGATGGCATTGAATCTGTAAATTACCTTGGGCAGTATGGCGATTTTCATGATCTTGATTCTTCCTATCTGTGAGCATGGAATGTTCTTCCATTTGTTTGTGTCCTCTTTCATTTCGTTAAGCAGTGGTTTGTAGTTCTCCTTGAAGAGGTCCTTCACATCCCTTGTAAGTTGTATTCCTAGGTATTTCATTCTCTTTTTAGCAATTGTGAATGGGAGTATACTCATGATTTGGCTCTCTATGTGTCTGTTATTGCTGTATAGGAATGCTTGTGATTTTTTCTCATTGATTTTGTATCCTGAGACTTTGCTAAAGTTGCTTATCAGCTTAAAGAGATTTGGGGCTGAGATGATGGGGTTTTCTAAATATTATACAATCATGTCATCTGCAAACAGGGACAATTTGAGTTCTTGTTTTCCTCATTGAATATCCTTTATTTCTTTCTCTTGTCTGATTGCCCTGGCCAGAACATTCAATGCTATGTTGAATAGGAGAGGTGAGAGAGGGCATCCTTGTCTTTTGCTGCTTTTCAAAGGGAATGCTTCTAGTTTTTGCCCATTCAGTATGACACTGGCTGTAGGTTTGTCATAAATATCTCTTATTATTTTGAGATATATTCCACCAATACCTAGTTTATTGAGAGTTTTTAGCATGAAGCACTGTTGAATTTTGTTGAAGGCCTTTTCTGCATCTATCGAGATAATCATGTGGTTTTGTCATTGGTTCTGTTTATGTGATGGATTACTTTTATTGATTTGCATATGTTGAACGAGACTTTGCCTCCCAGGGATGAAGTCCACTTGATCATGGTGGATAAGCTTTTTGATGTGCTGCTGGATTCGGTTTGCCAGTATTTTATTGACGATTTTCACATCAATGTTTGTCAGGGATATTGGTCTAAAATTCTCTTTTTTTACTGTGTCTCTGCCAGGCTTTGGTATCAGGATGATCCTGGCCTCATAAAATGAGTTAGGGAGGATTCTCTCTTTTTCTACTGATTGAAGTTGTTTCAGAAGAAATGTTATCAGCTTCTCTTTTACGTCTGGTAGAATTCGGCTGTGAATCCATCTGGTCTTGGAATTTTTTTGCTTCGTAGGCTATTATTTAGTGCCTCAATTTCAGAGTCTGTTATTGGTCTATTCAGAGATTTAACTTCTTCCTGGTTTAGTCTTGGGAGGGTGTATGTGTCCAGGAATTTTTCCATTTCTTCTAGACTTTCTAGTTTATGTGCATAGACATGTTTATAGTATTCTCTGATGGTAGTTTGTGTTTCTGTGGGATCAGTGGTGATATTCCCTTTATCATTTTTTATTGCATCTATGTGAGTCTTCTGTCTTTTCTTCTTTGTCTTGCTAGCAGTCTATCAATTTTGTTGATCTTTTCAAAAAAGCAGCTCCTGGGGTCATTGATTTTTGAAGGGGTTTTTCATGTCTCTTTTTTTTTTTTTTTTTGGCTCTATCTCCTTCAGTTCTGCTCTGATCTTAATTATTTCTTGCCTTCTGCTAGCTTTTGAATTTGTTTGCTCTTGCTTCTCTACTTCTTTTAATTGTGATGTTAGGTTATCGATTTTAGATCTTTCCTACTTTCTCTTCTGGGCATTTAGTGCTATAAATTTCCCTCTACACACTGCTTTAAATGTGTCCCAGAGATTCTGGTACATCATGTCTTTGTTCTTATTGGTTTCAAGGAACATCTTTATTTTTGCCTTCATTCCGTTATTTACCCATTAGTCATTCAGGAGCATGTTGTTTAGTTTCCATGTAGTTCTGTGGTTTTTCAATGCGTTTGTTAATCCTGAGTTCCAGTTTGATTGCACTGTGGTCTGATAGACAGTTTGTTGTGACTTCTGTTCTTTTACATTTGCTGAGGGTGCTTTACTTCCAATTATGTGGTCAATTTTAGAATAAGTGTGATGTGTTGCTGAGAAGAATATATATTCTGTTGATTTGGGGTGGAGAATTCTGCAGATGTCTATTAGGTCCACTTGGTGCAGAGTTGAGTTCAAGTCCTGGATATCCTTGTTAACCTTCTGTCTAACATTGACCTGACTAACATTGACAGTGGGGTGTTAAAGTCTCCCATTATTATTTTGTGGGAGTCTAAGTCTCTTTGTAAGTCTCTAAGGACTTGCTTTATGAATCTGGGTGCTCCTGTATTGGGTGCATGTATGTTTAGGATAGTTAGCTCTTCTTGTTGAATTGATCCCTTTGCCATTATGTAATGGCTGTCTTTGTCTCTTTTGATCTTTGTTGGTTTAAAGTCTGTTTTATCAGAGACTGGGATTGCAACCCCAGTTTTTTTTTTTGTTTTTTTGTTTTTTTTTTAATTATTTTTTGCTTTGCATTTGCTTGGTAGATCTTCCTCCACCCCTTTATTTTGAGCCTATATATGTCTCTGCACTTGAGATGGGTCTCCTGAATACAGCACATTGATGGGCCTTGACTCTTTATCCAGTTTATCAGTCTGTATCTTTTAATTGGGACAGTAAGCCCATTTACATTTAAGGTTAACATTGTTATGTGTGAATTTGATCCTGTCATTATGATGTTAGCTGGTTTTGCCTGTAAATTGATGCAGTTTATTGATAGCATTGATGATCTTTGCAATTTGGCATGTTTTTGCAGTGGCTGGTACTGGTTTTCCTTTCCATGTTTAGTGCTTCCTTCAGGAGCT
>NW_012107330.1:213436-225539 GCF_000951045.1 Mandrillus leucophaeus | reverse complement strand
GGGGTTTCACCATGTTAGCCAGGATGGTCTCGATCTCCCGACCTCGTGATCCACCCGCCTTGGCCTCCCAAAGTCCCCACTCTTTTCTGGCTTGTAGGGTTTCTGCCTAGAGATTGGCTGTTAGTCTGATGGGCTTCCCTTTGTGGGTAACCTGACCTTTCTCTCTGGCTGCCCTTAACATTTTTTCCATCATTTCAACCTTGGTGAATCTGACAATTATGTGTTTTGGGGTTGCTCTTCTTGAGGAGTATTTTTGCAGTGTTCTCTGTATTTCCTGAATTTCAATGTTGGCCTGCCTTGCTAGGTTGGAGAATTTCTCCTGGATAATATCCTGAAAAGTGTTTTCCAACTTGGTTCTATTCTCCCCATCACTTTCGGGTACACCAATCAAAAGTAGATTTGGTCTCTTCACATAGTTCCATATTTCTTGGAGGCTTTATTCATTTCATTTTACTCTTTTTTCTCTAAACTTGTCTTCTCACTTTATTTCATTAATTTGATCTTCAATCACTGATACCCTTTCTTCCACTTGATTGAATCGGCTATTGAAGCTTGTGCATGGGTCACGAAGTTCTTGTGTCATGGTTTTCAGCTACATCAGGTCATTTACGGTCTTCTCTTTACTGTTCATTCTAGTTATCCACTCAACTAACCTTTTTTCAAGGTTTTTAACTTCCTTGCAATGGGTTAGAACATACTCCTTTAGCTCAGAGAAGTTTGTTATTACCGACCTTCTGAAGCCAACTTTTGTCAACTCACCAAAGTCATTCTCCATCCAGCTTTGTTCTGTTGCTGGTGAGGAGCTGTGATCCTTTGGAGACAGAGAGGCACTCTGGTTTTTAGAATTTGAAGCTTTTCTACTCTGGTTTCTCCTCATCTTTGTGGTTTTTATCTACCTTTGGTCTTTGATGTTGGTGACCTACAGATGGGGTTTTGGTGTGGATGTCCTTTCTGTTTGTTAGTTTTCCTTCTAACAGTCAGGACCCTCAGCTGCAGGTCTGCTGGAGTTTGCTGGAGGTCCACTCCAGACCCTGTTTGCCTGGGTATCACCAGCAGAGGCTGCAGAACAGCAAATATTGCAGAACAGCAAATATTGCTGCCTGATTTTTCCTCTGGAAGCTTCGTCCCAGAGGGGCACCCAGCTGTATGAGATGTCATTAGGTCTCTACTGGGAGATGTCTCCCAGTTAGGCTATACAGGGGTCAGAGACTTACTTGAGGAGTCAGTCTGTTGGTTCTCAGAGCTCAAACGCCGTGCTGGGAGAACCACTGCTCTCTTCAGAGATGTTAGGCAGGGATGTTTAAGTATGCAGAAGTTTCTGTTGCCTTTGTTCAGCTATGCCCTGTCCACAGAAGTGAGCTCTATAGTAGTAGCAGGTCTTGCTGAGCTGCGGTGGGCTCCACCTAGTTTGAGCTTCCTAGCCACTTTGTTTGCCTACTTAAGCCCTCAGCAATGGTGGATACACGTCCCCCCACCCGACTGTAGCCTTACAGGTTGATCTCAGACTGCTGCGCTATCAGTGAGCAAGGTTCTGTGGGAGTGTGACCCACTGAGCCAGGCATGAGGGAGAATCTCCTGGTCTGCCAGTTGCTAAGACCATAGGAAAAGCGTAGTATTTGGGCAGCAGTGTCCCATTTTTCCTGGTACAATCTGTCAGGGCTTCCCTTGGGTAGGAAAGGGAAATCTCCCAACCCCTTGCACTTTCTG
This sequence comes from Mandrillus leucophaeus, assembly GCF_000951045.1. Classification (NCBI taxonomy): domain Eukaryota; kingdom Metazoa; phylum Chordata; class Mammalia; order Primates; family Cercopithecidae; genus Mandrillus; species Mandrillus leucophaeus. The sequence goes on along the minus strand of NW_012107330.1, from coordinate 223,832 downwards.
GGTGAGGTGATGCCCCACCCTGCTTCAGCTTGCCCTCCGTGCACTGTACCCAACATCCAACCAGTCCCAATGAGATGAACCAGATACCTCAGTTGGAAATGCAGAAATCACTTGTCTTCTGCATTGATCACATTGGGACCTGAAGACCGGAGCTGTTCCTATTCGGCCATCTTGGAACGACATGGTAATAAATTTTTAATACCAATTTCTAGCAACAATTTATTCATTGTTGCTATATAGAAAATTGATTCACCTGTATATTATCTTTATATCCTGAAACTTTGATAGAATTGCCTAGTAGTTCCAGTTGTTGTTGTTGTTATTTTTGGATAATACTTTCAAATCTTCTACATAGGTAATTATGTGAACAAAGACAACTTTATTTCTTCCTTTCCAATTTGTATACCTTTGATTTTATTTTCTTGTCTTATTGCATTAGCTAGATTTTGTAGTAAAATGTTGAAAAGCAGTGGTGACAGGATATCCTTGCCTTGTTCTTAATCCTAGTGGAAAAGCTTTGCATTTTCACACCTAAGTATTAATGTTAACTGTATGTTCTTTGTAGATTTTTTAAAATCAAGTTAAGAAAGTTTTCCTTTATTTACTGTTTAATCTACTAGTAAAATTTTTGCTTCTTGTCCTCTGACCTTATGATGCTCTACTGGTCTAGAGACCTTTGTTTCAAATGGAGGATTGTTTCTATCAGGAAACAAAGCAATGTTCCCACCAAAATGAGGGGTAGGTCTTTCACAGAGCCTCTTTGGGCTCCTTGTGCATCTGAATCATCAAAGGAGGGAGTTACTTTGCTGTTAGGAAAGATTAATTCTGATTAACAAGGGAAAATTAGCCTGCCATGACACAGGGGGTATAAGGAAGAATATGTCTCCCTCAGGGAAGGTCCCAATGACAAAAGTTTCCATGGAAAAAAACCACAACATTTCAATTTACATACAATTTCCAATAGCTTGGTCACTTTGGAAATGAAGATTTGGGTCACTGCATGAGGCAAAAACAAAACAAAACAAAAAACATGACCAGGTGATGTGCTTGTTTAGAGTAAAGAGAATATGGAATGGGTAGTGGAAAGAGAGAATTATAAAAACAAGCTTAACACTATGTTATTAGTGTTAAGTTGCCAAGACAAGAGTTGTAATTGTTATGAATATTTCTTGCTTTTTTTTTTTTTTAAGATAAATATGTTTGTGCATCAAATCTTTGCTTTCTACCCTCTCTTATTCCCTTATCATCTAACATAAGATGTATTGGATAATGGTTAACTTTAAATCACAGTATTTAAGTTTAAGATTTGAAGGAGAAGAGTGAACTTCATCTAAGGACTGTGTCACCTCTTCTGGGAAAAGGACTAGTGTGTTTTCAGTTGCACACAGAATGGCTGTATCATGTTACATGGATGTATCACTTTATTGCCATCTTTATTTGGAAATTAAGTATAATTTAGGGGGATGTGTATGGACACCACGTTGACCAAGGTAAACTTCAATGGTTAATTAATATGTTAAATTTGCTAGATTATGGTACACAATCATTCGATCAATTGCAATTAGGTTGGTTCAAAAGTAAGTATGGTTTTTGTCATTACTTTCAAGAGCAAAAACTGCAATGACTTTTGCACCAACTTAAGACTTGAAGTGTTGCTGTAGAGGCATTTTGTACATGTTTTAATAACTACAATCAGCTAATTTTAAGTAATAGACATTGTTCTCAATGGTGGGCCTCATCCAATAAATTGAAGGGCCTTAAGTGCGATACTGAAGTGTTTCTAAGAAGAAAAATATCTGTCTAAACACTGCAGCGTCAGTTGAAAGTTTTCAGCCTTTTGGCCTGCACTACAAATTTTGGACTGGCCAACCCTTACAATAATCACACAAACCAATTCCAATTTCTTTAAATATACCTCTGTATATACTCACACTCCTACTCATGGAAATGCACATGCACACTTGTGTGCAAGCACAGAGACACATATGGTGTGTTAATGTATGGAAATATGTTTGATTTTTGTGTGATGATCTTGCATCATTTGACCTAAACTCATTCATTAGTTTTAGTGGTTGAGTTTTTGTTTTTTGGGATTTTTTGGAGAGGAGAGTTTTATTGAATTTCTATACAGACAATCATGACATCTCCAAATGAAGCATAATTTTATTTCTTTTGCTTCAATTAGTATGACTTTAATTCTTTTTTGTTTGCTTTATCGAACTTGGTGGAACATGCAGATCATGTTGAGTAAGAGTAATAAGAACAGACATCCTTGCCTTGTTCCCAGTCTTAGGGGGAAATAATTTAGTCTATAACCAAGAGTGTTCATTGCTGGCGTTTTGCAGATTTTCTTTATCAAATTGAAGACTTTCACTATCAACTCCTATTTTTCTTAGAGTTTTTTTTTGTAATATGAGTGAGTGTTGGATTTTTTTTTTTTTTGGTCACGGGGACAGGGTTTCACTCTGTCTCCCAGGCTGCAGTGCAGTGCCCTGCACTGCAACCTCTGCTTCCCGGATTTGAGCAATTCTCCTGCCTCAGCCTCCTGAGTAGACTGGCTTACAGGCACCCACCACCACACCTGGCTAATTTTTGTATTTTTAGTAGATATGCAGTTTCACCATGTTGGCCAGGCTGGACTCAAACTCCTGACCTCAGGTGATCTGCCCACCTTGGCCTCCCAAAGTGCTGAGGTTATGGGCCTGAGCCATTATACCTGGCTGGTGTTGGATTTTTTAATGTTTTCCTCTGTTACTTAGCATAATCAGAATTTGCTTCTTTGACTTTTTGATATGGTGAATTGCATTGTTTGATATTCAACTATTCAACCAGGCCTAAAATCCTGAAATAAATTTCAGTTGGTCATAGTGTATAATTATTTTGTACATTTTTGGATTTTGTTCACTAATATTTTTTGAGTATTTTGCATCTACATTTGTGACAGCTCTTTGTCTGTAGTTTCTTCATGGTGGGGGGGCAGGAAGCTTCCTTAATACACTTTTGTGTTTCAGTAATACTGGTCCTATAACATGAGTTGGGCAATATTTCCTCATCTTCTGTTTTCTGGAAGAGATTATTAAAAATTTGTAATAATTCTTTTAAAAATGTTTGGTAAAATTATCAGTAAAACCATCAAACATCTGTGTCTAGAAATTTATATTTTGAGAGAATTTTAATTATGAATTTAAGATATTTGATGGTTATAAGTCTCTTTGGATCATCTTGAGTTTCAGTAGCATGTGGTTTTTGAGGAAGAGATCCATTTATCCTAAGTTGTCTAGTTGATGAGTGCAAAGTTTTCTGAAATATTCCCTTGTTATCTTGTCATTGGCTGTGGAATCTCTAGTGATTGCTTCCATTTTATTCCTGACAGTGGCAATTTTTGTCCTTTGTCCTTTTATATTTGTTAGTGTTGTTGGAGATTTACTAATTTTATTGATTTATTTTAAAGAGTAAACTTTTCACATCATTTGATTTTTCTGCATTTTTGAACAATTTTGCATTTTATTAATTTCTGTTGTTAACTGTTTCCTTTGGCTTGTTTTGTGTTTAATTTGCTTTTCTTTTTATAGTTTCTTGTGATAAGAAATTAAATTATTCATTCAATCCCTTTCTATGCTTTTATACCTTCCACATATTTTGCTATGCTTTTCCTTTTCTTTCAAATTCAATTTTGTCTTATTTATATATATATATTTAAGTTATTATACAATATGTTTTGATATGCACATACATAGTTAAATGATTATAGTCAAGCCAATTAGCATATCCATCATCTTATGAAGTCATCTTTTAAAATTTGTGAGATCCCCTAAAATCTATTCCATTAGCCAATTTTCTGTGGGTAATACAATATTATTAACTATAGTCTTCATGATGTAGATTAGTTCTCTAGACTCACCCTGCATAGCTGCACAATTTTACCTTTTAACCTTCATTTCTCCATTTCCGTCCTAACTCCTACCTCTGGTAAGTACAATTCTACCATGTATCTATGTACTATACTTCTTTATATATGCCACACATGTATTTGCCCATTTTTGAACTGCTATAAAGAAATATCTGAGACTGGGTAATTTGTAAGGAAAAGAGGGGTAATTGGCTCATGGTTCTGAAGTCTATGCGGGAAACATGGCAGGATCTGCTTCTGGGGAGGCCTCAGGGAGCTTTTACTTATGGTGGAAGGCAAAGCAGGAACAGACATCTTACATGGCAGGAACAGGAGCAAGAGAGGGAGGAGAGTGTGCCACATACTGTTAAACAACCCGACCTTGGGAGAACTCAGTCACTATCATGAGGACAGTACCAAAGAGGAAATCCACTTCCATGATCCAGTTACCTCCCACTGGACCCCACCTCCAACATTGGGAATTACAATTCAACATGAGATTTGGGTGGAAATACAGATACAAACCGTATCGACAGATAAGAGAGCTCAGGGAGGACGTTTCTTTTTTGATCTGGCTTATTTCACTTAACATAGTATTCTCCAGATTCATCCATGTTGCCACAAACAGCAGAATATTTTTAAGGCTGAATAATCCATTGTACATAATTTCTTTATCCAGCCATTCATTGATGGAAGTTTAGGTTGTTTTCATATCTTGTGTATTGTGAATAATGCTGCAATGAACATGAGCGTGCAGTGCAGCTGTCTCTACAAGATGCTCGTTTCATTTCTTTTGAGTGTATACGCAGCAGAGAGATTTCTTGGTCATATGGCAGTTCTCTTTTCAATTTTCTTAGGAAACTCTACGCTGTTTTTCCATAATGACTGCAACAATTTACATTCCTATCAACAGTGCGCTACAGTTTTCTTTTCTTCATATCCTCAACAAATCTTGCTGTTTCTTGTCTTTCTAATAAAGGCCATCCTATTGGGTGGATGATACGGTGATTTTGAATTGCATTACTCTGATCATTAGTGATCGTGAGCACCTTTTCATATACCTATTGGTCATTTTTATGTCTTTTTTAGAGATGTCTATGCAGGTTCTGTGTCCAAATTTTAACTGTATTATTCATTCTTTCCTATTCTGTGAGTTCTTTATATATTTCTAATATTAACTCCTTTTCAGATTAATGATGTGCAAATATTTTCTCACAATCCCTATGCTGCCTTTTCGTTTTAGTAATTGTCTACTTCCTGTGTGTGGAAATTTTTTACTTTGATATAGGCCTACTTTTTAACTTTTTCTTTTGTTTTCTGTGTTTTTGTTATCCTATCCAAAATCTCATTGTGTAGACCAACATTAAGAAACTTTCTCAGCCAGGCCTGTTGACTTAAGGCCTGTAATCCCAGCATTTTGGGAGGTCAAAGTGGGAGGACTACTTGAGCCAAGGATTTTGAGACTAACCTGGGCAATGTAGTGACATGTGGTCTCAAAAAAATATATATTTTTAAAAATTAGCTGAGCATGGCAGTATACACCTATAGTCCCAGCTACTGTAGTCCCAACCTCCTAAGAGGCTACTTAGGAGGATTCCAAGCCCGGGAGGTCAAGGCTGCAGTGAGCTGTGATCATGCCACTGTGTCACACAACCTGAGTGAGAGTGAGACCCTGTTTAAAAATATATAAGTGAATAAAAATAATTTACAAAAAGGGGCTTTCCCCATATATTTCCCTCTAGGAGATTTTGGGTTCGAGTCTTACATGTAAATCTTTATTGCATTTTGAGTTGAATTTTGTGTATGGTATAAGATAATGATCCAGTTTCATACTTTTGCATGTGGTTAGACAGTTTTCCCAGCATCATTTATTAAACAAGACTGTTCTTTCTCCATTGGATCTTTTTGGTGCCCTTTTCGGAAATTAGTTGACTATATATGCTTGGCTTTGTTTCTGGAGCTCTCTATTTTGTTCCACTGGTTTATCTATCTGTTTTTATGCAGCACTATGCTGTTTTGATTACTATAACTTTATGAAGTAATTTGAAATGAGACGGAGTAATACTTCCAACTTTGTTTTTCTTTTACAAGATTGCTTTGGCTACTTGGGGTCTTTTGTGGTTCCATATGGATTTTAGTATTGTTTTTTGATTTCTCAAAATTGCCATTTTGATTTTGATAGAGAATATGTTGAATCTGCTTATTGCTTTGGGTGGTGTGGAAATTTTCACAATATTAACTTCCTTTCCAGTTTTGTCTTCTAAAAAGATCTCCTTTGAGATGCATGGACTGCATTTAAAAATGTGTGGTTTTTTTTTTGTTTCCATATTTTTATAGATTTTCTTGTTGTCTTTCTGTTATTGATTTCTAGCTTGATTCTATTAGGCCCAGAAAACACAACGTGCAAGATTTAAAGTCTTTTAAATTTGTTGAGGCTTTTTTATGACTTTGGCTATGGTCTGTTTTTATAAATCTTCCATGGGCTCTTAAAAAATGTGTTCTGATGTTTTTGGTTGATGTGTTCTATATATGTCAATTAGATTCTGTTGGGTGGTTCAGATCTATATTCTTGCTAATATTTTTTCTAAAAGTTCTGTTAGTTGCTGAGTAAGGAGTGTTGAATTTTCCAACTATAATTATGCGTATTTTCCTTAAAGTATTAATAGTTTCTACTGCATGTATTTTGAGGCTTTTTTATTTGATGCACACACTTTAGGGCTATTTTCTTGGTAGGCTGAGTCATTTATTATTATGTAACATATCTCTGTCTTTAGTAATTTTCTTCACTCTGGAGGCTACTTTATCCAATATTGATATGTTTCTCTTGCCTTTTTAAATTAATATTTGCATATATGTCTTTTTCCGTCCTTCTACATTCAGCCTACTTAATGTCTTTGAATCTGAAGTGACTTTCTTGTAAGCAGCGTATGGTTAATGTTGTGTTCCAGTAGTCCCCAACCTTTTTGGCACCAGGGACCAGTTTTGTGGTTTCGTGGAAGACAATTTTTCCACGGACCAGGGGTGATGGTTTCAGGATGAAATTGTTCAATCTCAGATCATCAGGCATTAGTTAAATTCTCATATGGAATGTGTAACCTAAATCCTTTGATTGCAGTCTACAATAGTGTTCAAGCACCTATAAGAATCTAATGCCACTGCTATTCTGACAGGAGGTGGATGAAGCTCAGGTGGTCATGCTCTCTCTCCCACTGCTTACCTCCCACTGGGTCTTGTTCAGCTTAACTTTCTGTAGGTTTCTTACATTTTTAAAGTATTCTTTTCTTACAGTGTGTTTGAGTATATTTCTTGGCATAGTTTCCATAGTGGTTGCTGTTGTGTCTGGAATTTATTCCTTCTAGTGGGTTCTTGGTCTCGCTGACTTCAAGAATGAAGCTGCGGACCTCGTGGTGAGTGTTACAGCTCTTAAAGGTGGTGTCTCTGGAGTTCGTTCCTTGCAGTGGATTCATGGTCTCACTGACTTCAGGAGTGAAGCCACTGACCCTTGCAGTGAGTGTTACAGCTCTTAAAGGTGATGTGGACCCAAGGAGTGAGCAGCAGCAATATTTATTATGAGGAGCCAAAGAACAAAGCTTCCACAGTGTGGAAGGGGACCCGAGCAGATTGCTGCTGGCTCCAGTGGCCAGCTTTTATTCCCTTATTTGTCCCCACCCATGTCCTGCTGATTGGTCCATTTTACAGAGTGCAGATTGGTGCGTTTACAGTCCTTTAGCTAGACACAGAGCACTGATTGGTGTGTTTTTACAGAGTGCTGATTAGTGCATTTTACAAACCTCTAACCACAGAGCACTGATTGGTGTGTTTTACAATCCTAGCTGCAGAGTGTTGATTGGTACATTTTACAATCCTCTTGTAAGACAGAAAAGTTGTCCAAGTCCCCACCCAACCCAGAAGTCCAACTGGCTTCACCTCTCACTGTGAGCATTACAATGTATGTATGTAGCTTGTAATAGTCTTCCGGCATCAACACCTTGCCACTCTGAATAAAGTGTGAAAATATCACCTTCGTTTAGGGCTTTTAACCTCATCAACTTTTAAATATCATTGTCTTGGATATCAGATGATATTTTCTTTCAATATCAAATATAATTTATAAAACTCATAAGAAAAGAATAGCCTATTGAATGTACTCATAAGTCTGTTCTTTCTGTTGTTTCTTCTTCCTGATATTACAAGATGCTTTCCTTTATATTAGGTCCTTTTCATTTGAGTAATTAACCTAAGACAGTTTTGGTTTTTTTTTTTTTTTTTTTGAGACGGAGTCTGGCTCTGTTGCCCCAGGCTGGAGAGCAGTGGCCGGATCTCAGCTCACTGCAAGCTCCGCCTCCCGGGTTCACGCTATTCTCCTGCCTCAGCCTCCGGAGTAGCTGGGACTACAGGCGCCCGCCACCTTGCCCGGCTAGTTTTTTGTATTTTTTTAGTAGAGACGGGATTTCACCATGTTAGCCAGGATGGTCTTGATCTCCTGACCTCGTGATCCGCCTGTCTCGGCCTCCCAAAGTGCTGGGATTACAGGCTTGAACCACCGTGCCCAGCCTTAAGACAGTTTTTAATGGTAAGTCTGTTAGTGACAAATTAATTCTGTTTCTATCTTTTGGGAAAGTTGTTTTTCTCTCTTATTAATAAAGAATAGTTTCAGCAACTATAGACTTTATGGTTGGCAGTTATTTTTCTTTTAGCACTGGAAAAAACAATCCTCTTTCTTTTGGCCCCTATGGTTGAGAAATTCGCTGTGATTTGAATGTGTGTTCCTCTATGTGTAATGTGCTTGCTTGTCTCTGGATGTTCTTTTTTTGTTTACTTCTCAAAAGTTCAGTTATGGTGTGTCTTGGCATGGATGATTTCAGTTTTTCTTAATTTGTATTTATTCAGCCTTTTGAAGTTACAGGTTTTTGTCTTGTACTAAATTTGGTGATTTTTCTTCCATTATTTCTTCACATACTCTCAGTCTGACCCACTCTCTTTCTCCTATCCTGATAATATGAATGTTAAATCTTTTGTTATTATGCCACAAGTCCCCAGGCTTTGTCCATTTTTTTTTCTGCCTATTTTCCCCTTGATATCCAGTTGGCGTGAATCCTATTGCTTTATTCTTAAATTAATTGATTTATCCTCTATCATCGTCACTCTATTATTGAGTCCACCCAATGAGTTTTATTTCTATATTGTATTTTTCAGTTCTAAAATGTCCATTTGTTTCTTCATTTTAAAATCATGATCTATTTATTTGTTGAGTTTTATAATTTTCATTTGTTTAAAGATAATTGATTAATTATTGAAATATTTTTATTATGGATTCTTTAAAACCCTTTTTCAATAATTTCAATATCTGATTTTTCTTGGTATTCATATCAGTTGATTTTCTCATTCAAGTTATAACTTTCTCAATTCTTGGTACAATAAGTGATTTTTAAATTTATCTTGAACATTTTGTCTATCATGTTAGAAGTTTCTGTATCTGATATGTGTGTGTGTGTGTGTGTGTGTGTGTGTGTACCCCCACACAGGCATTTACCTCTTTATGAGTATTTAGTTTATGAGTATTAGCCCACCTTCATAAGCTGTGATTCCAATGGTCGTTTCATTTTTAGAACCTTTATGTTGTTATTTTGGTATGCTTGGTTAATCTGGTGCTACTGGGGGTCCCAGTAGTCCCTGTTGACACTGCCTGAATGATCAGAGTTTCCCCAGATCAGGTAGCAGGATGTCTCTCCATGAAGGAACAGGACAGCTATGGTGTGATACTCCTATTTTTTCACCTATCTCCAACTATTCTGGTGTCTCTGGGAAGTGGAAGAAAGTCCCTAACTTACGGGGACAGAGAGGCTTTCCAAACCAGGCCACCTGCTTCTCTGATTCTTTTCTGTTGACTCGAGCCATTTTGCCTTATCTATTAGTAAAAGGGGAATCTCAGGCCAGGCAAGGGAGAGAGGGAAGAGTGGCAGCTTCTGGAAGCTTCTGGAAGAGCTCCCGAATGATTCCTCATCAGTGGTGTTGTAGATCTCACTTGATATTATCAGAAGAATATTTGATCTGGGGAGGAATGAGCTGTCTTTTGTTGCTAAAATGAGGATCAGGACAAGCTGGGTCTGGGTGGCCTTCCTCTGTTGAGTGAGTGGCATGCAAGATACCCTGCCACTGTACTGTTCCTTTGGTCCTGAGGTTTGAAATTATATCACACTTTTCTTCTTTTAGTTCTCCTTTGGTTGTCTCTTGAGTAATTTCCAGGGTTCATAGTTGTACTTAGCAGAAAAGGGAAATAAAAACAGGTCCATGCCATCTTGTCCCCACTGGTGGCACCTGGATATCATTTTTAATAAATTGATGCAAAGAGGAAACTCCTTAGAGTGAGTAAATAAATGTAAAGAAGTTTATAACATAAAGTTTTCATCGTATAAAACAAAATTTAATGTTTTATGTATGATAGGATGTTCTTTCTAAAATACATTTATTTCCACTTTCTGCTTATTGAAAGCTTTAAGGGGTTTA
>NW_012107330.1:210825-213386 GCF_000951045.1 Mandrillus leucophaeus | reverse complement strand
ACTATTCTGGTGTCTCTGGGAAGTGGAAGAAAGTCCCTAACTTACGGGGACAGAGAGGCTTTCCAAACCAGGCCACCTGCTTCTCTGATTCTTTTCTGTTGACTCGAGCCATTTTGCCTTATCTATTAGTAAAAGGGGAATCTCAGGCCAGGCAAGGGAGAGAGGGAAGAGTGGCAGCTTCTGGAAGCTTCTGGAAGAGCTCCCGAATGATTCCTCATTAGTGGTGTTGTAGATCTCACTTGATATTATCAGAAGAATATTTGATCTGGGGAGGAATGAGCTGTCTTTTGTTGCTAAAATGAGGATCAGGACAAGCTGGGTCTGGGTGGCCTTCCTCTGTTGAGTGAGTGGCATGCAAGATACCCTGCCACTGTACTGTTCCTTTGGTCCTGGGGTTTGAAACTATATCACACTTTTCTTCTTTTAGTTCTCCTTTGGTTGTCTCTTGAGTAATTTCCAGGGTTCATAGTTGTACTTAGCAGAAAAGGGAAATAAAAACAGGTCCATGCCATCTTGTCCCCACTGGTGGCACCTGGATATCATTTTTAATAAATTGATGCAAAGAGGAAACTCCTTAGAGTGAGTAAATAAATGTAAAGAAGTTTATAACATAAAGTTTTCATCGTATAAAACAAAATTTAATGTTTTATGTATGATAGGATGTTCTTTCTAAAATACATTTATTTCCACTTTCTGCTTATTGAAAGCTTTAAGGGGTTTAAAAATGGCTTTGATGTCAAGATTTCCCAACATGATGATGATGATGTAGGCTCAAGCAGTTAGACCTCCTCCTCCGGCTTTGTTTTGCTGCTTAGCATAGGGAATGTTATTGCCCTCATGACAGTATAGAAATTTTAAAAGCCTCAGTGATACTATACAGGAATGAAATTTAAATAAGGGAATAATAGTATGACCTTTGGTCAATAATTGCAAATCTATTACAATAGTCAAGAAGGACAATGAAGATATACAAATATCCCTAATTGGAGGGTGAAATCAAGTCAAAGGAGAAGCTGATAGAACAGAGAAATGTGGGAGGGAGATGCTGATACAGAGTCCCTGGAAGCAAGGCTTTACGTCAGAGCATTAAACCACAGGTCTTTATGAAATAGGTTTTACCAGAGAAAGAAGTGAAAAATATCTTCATAACAACCAGAAAAGTTGGGGCTGTGATGGCTCCAGTAAATAAGCCCAAATATTGAATGAGCTAACACGGAGAAAAACAAAAAAAGTCTCTGGCATTATCTAAAATCAACTTAAGTCAAAAGAAAGGTTCTGCCCTGAAGAATCAGGAAATTCCCTTATCTAAAATTGTTTCTCTGTAAGACTGAAGAAACCAATTAAATTGTTTCTGATTGGCATACACATACATACAACAAAGCAAATATAAAGCTAGATTATATAGTCATGATGAAACAATATTCTGATATTTTTTGAAAATTAAGATTATAAATATAATTGTCAAATAAAATTATGTACTGATGAAAATCAAGTTATAACTGCAGACTCTGGATTCTGAAGGCCAAAGATGCATGTGCTGGTCCAAAACTCACATGCTGAGTGACATGGCAGGAAAAATGACAAGAAAGGAAGAGGGAGAATATAGAGAAAGAAAGAGAGGAAGGGTGGGGTGTGGTGGAGTCATGAAATATACCTTAAAGGATTCAGAGAAATTTGGTTTGGTTTCGTTGAAATATTTTATTTTCTTTCCTTTTCTTCTTTTTATAGAATTATCCTAACAGTTTAGTCAACTAGGGCAACTGAGTGTGCAAGAGCAAGAAGACTTGCTTTGCCAGTGGAAGGGCCAGGATAAGAATAAAAGAGGGAGGTCCAGTAGAAAGATGGAAAAGAAGGATACCCAGTGAAATAATAAGGAGAATGATTTTGTGTTTCTTAGGATCCAACCAGGAACAAAAACCACCTTAAGTATTTACAACAGAGGCAGTTTTCTGCAGGGAGTTGGTTATACTGATGACAGAAAAGTGAAAGCAGTCAAATCAACAGTGAGGCCACACACAGACTAGCGATGTCAGGAGACATTCCACCCCCAGACAGAAGGACAAGGGGAGAATGAGATTATCAGAAGCCCAGATGTCACATAGCAGGAGTGTAAACCTTTGCAGGCCTTTCTTGTAGGAGCAGTACATAGGAGAAGAGGCAGTCACTGACAGGGAAACTACCAGAATCTTTGGCCTTCCAGTCTCTCACTAGAGCCACTCATAGGTGGACTCTGGCTGGAATGCAACTGACATAGCAAGGTAAGAGTCAGTCCTCCTGCAGCACAAAGCAGGGGAAGAGCAAGAGATTCTCAGGGCAAATAATTTTGTGACATAATGATGCTGGAGACGTATTTGAAGAAAGAAATAGAGGAAGGACAAATTGGACAGCAAAAGAAGTGACAGAAATCAGAGGCTAAGAATGAACAGTGACTGAGGAGAGTAAAGTTGGGAGCTAGAGATGACGAAGGTGAAGATGGCAATTGGAAGCAGAAGTACCAGGAGAAACAGTAAAGCATATAAATATACAGGAATGCAAATCAGTATGCTTCCTCACTTTTCCTA
>NW_012107330.1:202052-210775 GCF_000951045.1 Mandrillus leucophaeus | reverse complement strand
ATAGAGAAAGAAAGAGAGGAAGGGTGGGGTGTGGTGGAGTCATGAAATATACCTTAAAGGATTCAGAGAAATTTGGTTTGGTTTCGTTGAAATATTTTATTTTCTTTCCTTTTCTTCTTTTTATAGAATTATCCTAACAGTTTAGTCAACTAGGGCAACTGAGTGTGCAAGAGCAAGAAGACTTGCTTTGCCATTGGAAGGGCCAGGATAAGAATAAAAGAGGGAGGTCCAGTAGAAAGATGGAAAAGAAGGATACCCAGTGAAATAATAAGGAGAATGATTTTGTGTTTTTTAGGATCCAACCAGGAACAAAAACCACCTTAAGTATTTACAACAGAGGCAGTTTTCTGCAGGGAGTTGGTTATACTGATGACAGAAAAGTGAAAGCAGTCAAATCAACAGTGAGGCCACACACAGACTAGCGATGTCAGGAGACATTCCACCCCCAGACAGAAGGACAAGGGGAGAATGAGATTATCAGAAGCCCAGATGTCACATAGCAGGAGTGTAAACCTTTGCAGGCCTTTCTTGTAGGAGCAGTACATAGGAGAAGAGGCAGTCACTGACAGGGAAACTACCAGAATCTTTGGCCTTCCAGTCTCTCACTAGAGCCACTCATAGGTGGACTCTGGCTGGAATGCAACTGACATAGCAAGGTAAGAGTCAGTCCTCCTGCAGCACAAAGCAGGGGAAGAGCAAGAGATTCTCAGGGCAAATAATTTTGTGACATAATGATGCTGGAGACGTATTTGAAGAAAGAAATAGAGGAAGGACAAATTGGACAGCAAAAGAAGTGACAGAAATCAGAGGCTAAGAATGAACAGTGACTGAGGAGAGTAAAGTTGGGAGCTAGAGATGACGAAGGTGAAGATGGCAATTGGAAGCAGAAGTACCAGGAGAAACAGTAAAGCATATAAATATACAGGAATGCAAATCAGTATGCTTCCTCACTTTTCCTATCAATGTTTTGCATCTGCAGTGTGCAAGCAGATAAACTGCATAGCATCTCAGGGCAGTGAAGGACAACACAGGCTTAGCATCTCCTAAATGATGGAGGGATTTTAACAGTGCTAATGATGATGCTGTTAGGAATTTGAGAGTATTTGTCCAGACTGCATAGGGAGGTAGATGATTGCAAAAGATGAAAGCAAAGACAGAGAAAGAATTGAGTTAGTGTCTGTATCACACCAAATGTAATTTCGAGTGCAGTTCATCGTAGTAGTTCAGATAAGACCCAAATTGCTAGGGATCCAGGTGGATATAGATGGCAAAGAGTTATAGGGAACAAATGCCCATCACTTCTTCTAAAAATTATAAGTGAGTGAAAGGAGAAAATAAGCGAGTAGTTATTAATAGTTATATTTTTTTTAGAATAGTAAAATTGTGCATATGTTCAGAAAATTAAAGGGAATTACACATTTCCAATGACAGGTAATTAAGGCAACCACACATATTTTTATTTAAAAAGAGGTTCTAGTCATCTGTTTACACAGTCTTAACTTTAATTCAGCTGATTTTATATGTTAACATTAATGGGTGATAAAGAGATCGAAGTATTTATTTTATAAGATGTCATAGAAATTTTACATGTACAGCATTGGCAAATGTATCTCCAAACATCCCAACAGAATCACCATACTAATCCCTGGGAATATTTCCAAGCACAGTCTTACAATAACAATTTTAAAAACCAGAAAAAGAGATTCTGTAGTCACGATGAGGGCAAGTGTTGACAAAGAGGACACAGCAAGTCATATACAGGTGGCTTTAATATAGACAACCCTGTGCTTACCTCTGGGAAGTATTCCAAAGGACAGGTCCTGAAGAAACACGTAGCAGCAGTAGTGGACCGGGTAAATAATCAAGTAAGCTTTGTGACTCTATACCACTCACAATTTGGAGCAGCTAAAGGGAGAAACCTCCAACAAGAAAACCGCTGCAATAATTGAGCCATAATTATTAGCATTTTAAAGAGAACATTAAAATTAAGCTCAATGTACTGTATCTGTCCTTTTAAAAAATGTGACAAAGAAGTCTGGGTAAAACGTCATCCAAAGTATAACAAAAATGAAGTAATGTTGGAAATCTGTGGCTATAGTGAGATGTGGTTAGGAGATTTCACTTTGACATTTCAGTATTTGTTTATTGATGTAATTTCAACAGATATTGGGCTACAAGTGGCTTTTTGTTACATGAATGAATCTTTGAAATTGTGAATTATGCTGAAATTAACATATGTGCGCATGAGTCTTTTTCATGTAATGACTTATTTCCATTGGGTAAATACCCACTAGTGGGATTGCTTTATCAAATGGTAGATCTACTTTTAGTCCCTTAAGGAATCTAAATACTGTTCCCAGTAGAGATTATGTTAATTTACATTTCCACCAGCAACATAGAAGCATTCCTCTTTCACCACATCCAGGCCAACATCTATTGTTTTTGACTTTTTAAAATAATGGCCATTTTTGCAGGAGTAAGGTGTTATCTCATTGTGTTTAAAATTTGCATTTCACTGTTGATTATTGATGTTGAGTATTTTTTATGTTTGTTGGCCATTTGTAGATCTTCTTCATGTGCCCAATTTTTGATGAGGTTATTTATTTTTTCTTGCTAATATGTTTGAGATCCTTGTAGATTCCAGTCCTTTGTTGAATTTATAGTTTGCAAATATTTTCTCCCATTCTGTGGGCTGTCTGTCCACTCTTGAAGATTATTTCTTTTGCATGCAGAAGCTTTTTAGTTTAATCAGGTCTCATTTATTTATTTTTGGTTTTGCTGCATTTGCTTTTGGGGTTTTAGTCATAACTTTTTTTTAGCTAGGCTATCATCTAAAAGAGTTTTTCCAAGGTTTTTTTCTAGAATTGTTATGGTTTCAGGTCTTAGATTTAAGTCTTTGATCCATCTTGAGTTTATTTTTGTGTAGCATGAGAGATCGGGATCCAGTTTCGTTCTTCTGCATGTGGCTAGCCAGCATTTCCGGTACCATTTATTAAATAGGGTGTCCTTTACCCAATTTATATTTTTGTATGCTGTGTTAAAGATCAGTTGACTTTAAGTATTTGGATTTATTTCTCGGTTCACTATGCTATTCCATTGGTCTATGTGTCTACTTTTATGCTGGTACCATGCTGTTTGGGTAACTATAGACTTGTAGCGTAACTTGAAGTCTGGTAATGCGATTCCTCTAGATTTATTCTTTTTACTTAAATTGCTTTGGTTCTCAGGCTCTTTTTCAGTTGCATATGAATTTTAGGATTCTTTTTCTCTAATTTTGTGAAGATGATGCTGATATTTTGATGGGAATTGCACTGAATCTGTAGATTGCTTTGGGCAGTATGGTCATTTTCACAATATTGGTTCTTCTAACTCATGATCATGGGATATGTTTTCATTTGTTTGTGTCATCTGTGATTTCTTTCAGCAGTGTTTTGTACTTCTCCTTGTAGAGTTCTTTCACCTCCTTGATTAAGTTAATTCCTAGGTATTTTATTTTTTTGCAGCTGTCATAAAAGGGATTGAGTTCTTGATTTGATTCTCAGCTTGGTCATTGTTGGTGTATATCAGTGCTACTGATTTGTGTACGTGGATTTTGTAACCTGAGACATTACCGGATTTGTTTATCAAATCTAGGAGGCTTTTGGAGCAACCTGTAGGGTTTTCTAGGTATGTAATCATATTATCAGTGAATAGTGATAGTCTGACTTCCTTTTCTCCAATTTAAATGTCCTTTCTTTCTCTTGCCTGATAGTTCTAGCTAGGACATCAGGTACTATGTTGAATAGAAGTGGTGAACTTGGGTATCCTTGTCTTGTCCATTTTTCAGGGGCGTTGCTTTCCACTTTTCTCCATTCAGTATGATGTTCGCTGTGGGTCTGTCACAGATGACTTTTATTAATTAATTCGAGGTAAGTCCCTTCTATGCTTAGTTTGCTGAGGACTTTTTATCACAAAGAGATACTGTATTTTATCCAATGCTTTTCTGCACCTATTGAGATGATCATATGGTTTGTTTTTAATTTTGTTTTCGTGATATATCACATTTATTAACTTGGATATGTTAAACCATCCCTGCATGCCTGGAATGAAACCCACTTGATCATGGTGTATTATCTTTTTGATGTGCTGTTGGATTTGGTTAGCTAGTATTTTATTGAGACTTTTTTGTTTGCTTTAATCTATATTCATCAGGGATATTGGTCTGTGGTTTTTTTGTTGTTGTTGTCCTTATGTTCATTCATGGTTTTAGTATCAGTGTGAAATTAGCTTACTAGAGTGATTTAGAAAGGATTCCCTCTTAATCTTTTGGAGTAGTTTCAGTAGAATTGGTACCAATTGAACGTCTGGTAGAATAGAACTCTGAATCCATCTGGCTTTTTTGTTGTTGGTGGTGGTTTTTGTTTGTTTGTTTTGTTTGTTTGTTTTTACTGATTCAATCTTTATTGAACCCCATTAAGGGTTGCTCTTTTTCCTGGTTTAATCTGGGAGGATTATATGTTTCCAGGAATGTATACATTTCCTATAGTTTTTCTAGATTGTGTGCATAGAGGTGTTCATAGTAGTAGCAAATGATCATATTTCCGTGGTGTTAGTTGTAATGTCTCCAGTTTCATTTCTAATTGCACTTAATTGAATCTTCTTTCTTCTTGGTTAACCAAGCTAATGGACTGTCAATTTTGTTTATCTTTTCAAAGAACTACCTGTTTGTTTCAGTGATCCTTTTATTGTGTGTGTTTTTTTTTTTTCCAATTGCATTAAGGTCTGCCCTGATATTTGTTACTTTTTTTTTTCTTCTACTGTATTTGGATTCAGTTTGTTCCATTTCTCTGCTTCCTTGAGGTGTGACATTAGGTTGTCAATTCATAATCTTTCAGGCTTTATGATATAGGCATTTACCACTATGAATTTTCCTCTTAGCATGGCTTTTGCTGTATGCCAGAGATTTTGATAACTTGTGTCACTATTATCATTCATTTTGAATAATTTTTTAAAATTTCCATATTGATTTCATTGTTAACCCCCAAATCATTCAGGAGCAGATTGTTTAATTTCCATGTATTTGTATTGTTTTAGGGGTTCCTTTTGGGTTGATTTATGGTTTTATTCCAGTGTGGTCAGAGAAGATACATGGTTTGATTTCGATTTTCTTAAGTTTATTGAGACTTGTTCTGTGGCCTGTCATATGATCTGTCATGGAGAATGTCCCATGTGGTGATGACAAGAATGTATATTATGGAGGTCTTGGGTACAAGATTCTGTAAATATCTATTAGGTCACTTTGTTCCAGAGTGTAGTTTAAGCCCATTATCTTTTCATTGACTTTCTCTCTTAATAATCTGTCTGGTGCAGTCACTGGAGTATTGAACTATTATTATGTTCCTGTCTCTCCCATTACTTAGGTCTAGTAGTAATTGGTTTATGAATCTGGGAGCTCCAGATTTAGGTACATATATGTTTAGGACAATATCTTTTTGTTGGACTGATCCTTTTATCATTATATAATGACAGTTGCCTTTTTTTTTTAACTGTTGTTTCTTTAAAGTCCGTTTTGTCTGATATAAGAATAACTACTCTTGCTTGTTTTTGGTATTGATTTGTCTTTGTTTTTTGGTTTGTCTTGTTTTTGGTTTCCAGTTACGTAGAATGTCTTTTTCCACCCCTTTACCTTGAGTTTATAGGAATCCTTACATGTTAGGTAAGTCTCTTGAAGACAACAGATACTTGGTTTGCAATTCTTTGTCCATTCTGTTAGTCTGTATCTTTTAATTGGGGCATTTAGGCTATTTACATTTAATGTTAATATTGAGGTGTGAGGTACTGTTCCATTCATCATGTCAATTGCTTTCCATCTACTATTTTTTAGTTTCTGTCATTGTGTTGTTTTATAGGCTCTGTGAGTTCTGTGCATTCAAGAGGTTCTATTTTTGTGTATATTGAGCTTTTGTTTCAAAATTTAGAACTTATTTTAGTGTTTTTTAATAGAGCTCATCTGGTAGCAACAAATTCCCGCAGTAGTTGTTTGTTTGAAAATGACTTATTTGTCCTTCATTTATGAAACTTGGCTTTGCCTGATACAAAACTCTTGGTTTACAGTTATTTTGTTTAAGGAGGACAAAGATACAACTCCAGTCCCTTCTGGCTTATAAGATTTCTGTTGTAAATCTGCTCTTAGTCTGAAAGATTTTTCTTTATAGGTTACCCCATGATTTTTTCTCACTTTTTAAAAGAATTGTTTCTTTCTTGTTCACTTTATATAGCCCGATGCCTATATGTCTTGGTGATGACCTTTTTGCAATGTATCTCCCAGGTGTTCTTTAAGCTTCTTGTATTTTAATATCTAAATCTCTACCAAGGCCAGGGAGTTTTCCTCAATTATTCCCTGAAAAAAAGATTTCCAAACTTTTTGCTTTCTCTTTTCCCTCAAGAACACCAATTATTCTTAGGTTTTGCCATTTCACATAATCTCGTAATTCTTAGAGATGTCCTTCATTTCTCTTGATTCTTTTTTCTTTATTTTTGTCTTATTAGGTTAATTTGAAAACTTGTCTTAGAATTCTGAAATTCTTTCTTCTACTTTTCATTGCATTGTGTAATTTAGTAATTGTGTATTTCATTTCCAGAAGTTCTGATGTTTTTAAGATATCTATCTCCTTAGAAAATTTACTATTCATATCCTGAATTGTTCTTCTTTTCTTTTTCTAATTTCTTTCTGTTGGTTTTTACTTGTCTCTGGTATCTCCTTGAGTAACTTAATAATCAACCTTTTGAAATTTTTATCTGGTGTTTCAAAGATTTCATATTGGTTTACATTATTTGCTGGAGGGCTAGTGTGATCTTTTGGGGGTGTTATAGAATTCTGTTTTGTCCTATTATCAGAATTGTTTTTCTGGTTTCTTCTTATTTGAGTAGACTATTTCTTCACATTATTATTGAATTTACTTTTGACTTTACTTCTTTTAAATTATTTTTTCCTTTTTATGGATGTGATTTTAACATTTATAGTTTATTGAAACCTAACTTAGGTACTGGTGCTTTCTAGGGTGAAGACTCAATATGAGTTCCTTGGTTATAGGTCTTCATATGATGGCCTTCTCAGGTGCTGATTGTAGTAGTAATTTGCTCACTGTGTGAGCAAGTTTGCTGTTTCCTGTAGGGATGAAATGGCAAATACCTCTTGAAGCTTATCTCATTCCCCCATGGTGTTTACTTTTTTTATTAATTTTTCCCCAGGATTTTATTTACTGAATCGAATAGTTCAGTCTTCAGCCCAATAAGGGATGTGTCTACAGGTAGATATCAGATGTTGCTAAAGCAGGTGGGTAAATGCAGTATCCAATGGCTGGGCAGAGGACAGAGGTGGCTGGGAGAGCTCTCAATGAAACACAATGAGGTCTTATCAGAGGGAAGGACCAGATTTACCTCGGCTTCTCTGCCAGGACAACAAGAAATCATTCCCCCACCAAGACACACTCCTGACCTGGTGTTCCAGCTATTCAGATCAGACAGATTCCTTTTTCTCATCTGCGGGAATGTTGGTGTTTCAAGTAGAGAGAAATTGTGGTTCTACCTCTCATGTAAACCTGCACTTGGAGGGCACTCCTCCTGTGGGGATGCAGCCTCCCTGAAGTGTTGCAGAACATCTGTCTCTGGGTGCACCCACACTGAGCTCCTATGGAAAAACCCCAACTGTGTCTGCGGTGGTGGTGGACAAATGGTAAACTTGTCCCATTCTTTAAGACATTTCATGAGTACCAGAGTTGCCTGAGTATTGGGGTAGAACTGAAGACTTTCTCAGCTGAGCCTAGAACTGCAACTGTGGCTCCACTGGAAGAAACTTCCCACCAGCAGAAAGGTCAGGGACTCAAGGCCTGCTATCTGGGTTTTGTCCCAAGGGGCGTCCCCTTGATTTGGGGCCCTCTCATTCCTCTAGGAAAGAGAAGTTCCAGAGAACCAGACTATTGTGAATGCTGCTGCTCTTTGGTGTGTAGCAACCCACTAAGGCCACCACACTCCAGGCTGGTGCTGGTGAATGTCTGCAAGGGATCGTGAGATGTGGCCTGTCCTTAAGTGTCCCAGCAGTGGTACTAGCACCAGCTCTGATAGGAATGACAGGGGAGTGACATAGACTCTGTGAGATTCCTTGGTTATAGATAGCCTTAGTTTGCTGACTCTCTCAAATACCAGTTGTAGTGATGAACTGTCAAGTAGACAGACTTAGAACCTTCTGGTTAGCCAGGATGATACAGGCAATGGTGGCAATTTAGGTTGCACACAGGTTTTCTCCTTCCTGGGTGTAGTGTTTTCCTACCTGGAGATGCTGTAATGGACTGTGTCAGTTGGTTTCCAGCCAAGAGTTGACAATTTCAAAAGAGCACCTGGTAGTATTGGTCAGCTTTGTGATTGCCTTATGTAACCCAGGGTAGGTACTCTGGTTTCTCAGATGATAGGCAGGGTCATAAAACTCTCGAAAGGTTTGTCCTTTGTGTTAAGCTACCAGGGTGGGTGAAGGGCAAAACAAGGTGGGGCTGGGTCAGGCAGGTTTACACTCAGGAGTGGCCCTTGTGGGAGTAAGGAGGGCAGTTCTCTGGCCACTGGGGTAATATTCCAGAGAAGAGCATAGCTGCCTCCGCTGCGGAAGAGTTTGTGTAGGGAGTGGGAAGTAGCAGGTGGCAGTAAACCCCACCCAGGGACTTGGCAAGGCAGATCTCCCAGCTGCAGTTTTT
>NW_012107330.1:196575-202002 GCF_000951045.1 Mandrillus leucophaeus | reverse complement strand
CTAGAGGGCTAGAGTGATCTTTTGGGGGTGTTATAGAATTCTGTTTTGTCCTATTATCAGAATTGTTTTTCTGGTTTCTTCTTATTTGAGTAGACTATTTCTTCACATTATTATTGAATTTACTTTTGACTTTACTTCTTTTAAATTATTTTTTCCTTTTTATGGATGTGATTTTAACATTTATAGTTTATTGAAACCTAACTTAGGTACTGGTGCTTTCTAGGGTGAAGACTCAGTATGGGTTCCTTGGTTATAGGTCTTCATATGATGGCCTTCTCAGCTGCTGATTGTAGTAGCAATTTGCTCATTGTGTGAGCAAGTTTGCTGTTTCCTGTAGGGGTGAAATGGCAAATACCTCTTGAAGCTTATCTCATTCCCCCATGGTGTTTACTTTTTTTATTAATTTTTCCCCAGGATTTTATTTACTGAATCGAATAGTTCAGTCTTCAGCCCAATAAGGGATGTGTCTACAGGTAGATATCAGATGTTGCTAAAGCAGGTGGGTAAATGCAGTATCCAATGGCTGGGCAGAGGACAGAGGTGGCTGGGAGAGCTCTCAATGAAACACAATGAGGTCTTATCAGAGGGAAGGACCAGATTTACCTCGGCTTCTCTGCCAGGACAACAAGAAATCATTCCCCCACCAAGACACACTCCTGACCTGGTGTTCCAGCTATTCAGATCAGACAGATTCCTTTTTCTCATCTGCGGGAATGTTGGTGTTTCAAGTAGAGAGAAATTGTGGTTCTACCTCTCATGTAAACCTGCACTTGGAGGGCACTCCTCCTGTGGGGATGCAGCCTCCCTGAAGTGTTGCAGAACATCTGTCTCTGGGTGCACCCACACTGAGCTCCTATGGGAAAACCCCAACTGTGTCTGCGGTGGTGGTGGACAAATGGTAAACTTGTCCCATTCTTTAAGACATTTCATGAGTACCAGAGTTGCCTGAGTATTGGGGTAGAACTGAAGACTTTCTCAGCTGAGCCTAGAACTGCAACTGTGGCTCCACTGGAAGAAACTTCCCACCAGCAGAAAGGTCAGGGACTCAAGGCCTGCTATCTGGGTTTTGTCCCAAGGGGCGTCCGCTTGATTTGGGGCCCTCTCATTCCTCTAGGAAAGAGAAGTTCCAGAGAACCAGGCTATTGTGAATGCTGCTGCTCTTTGGTGTGTAGCAACCCACTAAGGCCACCACACTCCAGGCTGGTGCTGGTGAATGTCTGCAAGGGATCGTGAGATGTGGCCTGTCCTTAAGTCTCCCAGCAGTGGGTACTAGCAGCAGCTCTGATAGGAATGACAGGGGAGTGACATAGACTCTGTGAGATTCCTTGGTTATAGATAGCCTTAGTTTGCTGACTCTCTCAAATGCCAGTTGTTGTCGTGATGAACTGTCAGGTAGACAGACTTAGAACCCCCTAATTAGCCAGAATTGTGCAGGCAGAGTGGTAATTTAAGTTGCACACAGGTTTTTTTCTTCCTGGGTATAGTGTTTTTCTACCTGGAAATGCTGTAATGGACTGTATCAGTTGGTTTCCAGCCAAGAGTTGACAATTTCAAAAGAGCACCTGGTAGTATTGGTCAGCTTTGTGATTGCCTTATGTAACCCAGGGGAGGTAATCTGGTTTCTCAGATGATAGGCAGGGTCATAAAGCTCCCGAAAGGTTTGTCCTTTGTGTTAAGCTACCAGGGTGGGTGAAGGGCAAAACAAGGTGGGGCTGGGTCAGGCAGGTTTACACTCAGGAGTGGCCCTTGTGGGAGTAAGGAGGGCAGTTCTCTGGCCACTGGGGTAATATTCCAGAGAAGAGCATAGCTGCCTCTGCTGCGGAAGAGTTTGTGTAGGGAGTGGGAAGTAGCAGGTGGCAGTAAACCCCACCCAGGGACTTGGCAAGGCAGATCTCCCAGCTGCAGTTTTTCTCTAGCAGTAGCAAACTAAGTTTCAGGCAGTCTATGCTCAGAACTCACAACTTCCCCAGGCCATAAACTCTCCCTGCAGAGATAGCAACCATGGCTTTCGTGCTATGCCCTTCCCAGTCTGCCTGCACATCCAGGGTGCAGAGCTCCTGTGCTCTTGGTTGCAGCACACTTCTGACTCACTCATGGGTTCTGACCCATGGAATTCTCACTCATGGAATTCTTCCCCATTTGAGGTTATGTTGCAAAATTCATTTGGGAGATTCTTTTAACCTGCCACTGCTGCCTGAGTTAGTTGGGAGACTTTTGTGAGGTCCCCTGTGAGGCAGAATAAAGAATGGCTTCCCTAGGTCTGGGCAGTCTATCCTCCTCTCATGCTCTGAGGACTTAGTTTTTTTGTTTGCTCATGGTGTAGGTGGCAGCCTGCTGCTACTTTCAAAGGGTCTGTGGATTTCTGTTTTCCTGCTAAGTTCTTGCATTGCTTCTTAGAAACGAAATCTCACACTGGGAGTATCTATGCACTGTTTTGTCTTTCCAAGTGGGAGAGACATGCTAATACTGCCTCCAGTCAGCTATCCCGGGGTGGGGGGACCTTTAATATGACTTAGAAGGCTGACTGTTGCTTGTCTAGAAAGCATTTGGAGAGTGTGAGTTACATTCAGATTTCTTGGGATGTATTCTGTATTAGTGTTTTCATGCTGCCATAACAAAATCATGCAAAAGGTGTGAGAAACAACGGAAATGTATCTTCATGCAGTTCTGGACATCAAAGTTTCACCTAGTTCTGGTCTAGATAAGGGCTGTCCTCCTGGCTTGTAGTTGGCTGCCTTCATTCTGTGTCCTCACATGGACTTTTTTGGGAGCACGTGCGTGTGTACGTGTGTGTGTGTGTGTGTGTGTGTGGTGGGGGAGAGAAAAGGAAACCATTTTTTTTTAAATAAGGCTACCAATCCCTTTCATATTAGGAACTTCATTTTATGAACACGTTTAATCCTAATTACCTTCTTATAGGCCCTCCAAATATGGTCTTAATGAGAATTGGGGCGATTCAATTTTGAGGGAACGCAATTTAGTCCACAGCATGTTCTAGTGGCTTGAGTCAAAGTGCTTACCATAATCTAAGCAGCCTGGAATGTATGACCTGTGCCCTGGCTAGATCTCTCATATTTCTATTTACTCTCTTTGAGCATCCTGACTACTGGCTGTTACTTGAAATGCTAGATGTATTTTCTTCTCAAAGCCTTCCTTTGCAGTGTTTTCTCTGCCTGCTTCCATAGTGACATTTTTGTTTGGCTGAAACCTTTCAGTTAGATAGCTGCCCAAATGTTGTATCCTTATCCATTTTTTAAGGGTTTAAAATATACTTTCACCAATTTATAAGTTCAATATAAAGACATATTCTTTTGTTCATTGTTTCTTATGAAGTAATAAATATTTATTGGATTAATGACAGAAAAAAAAACAGATTGAGTACTAATTTTATTTTAATGACACACCAAGGAGAATCTGAATGGCTGGACTTTTTCTCATCTGTTTATAATTAAGTCACTTGGCTCCATATGCAAGTTCATAAGGGTATGCCCTTTCTTTCTCCAGCCCTTTTAGTCTGGTCCACATTAACAAATGCATATATCTAACTATCAAATACTCCTTTAGATATTCAACATAATTAGTAGCTCACGAGAGAACAAATTATTTATATTTTATATCTCCAGTTTGGGGTAGCTTTTTCAAAAACCACTGTTGGATGCCATTATAAAAGAATTTCTCAATGGGGGCCTAAATGTTTACAATCTCATCTCAGAAAATTCCACATTTATTATCTCCAAACAGTTAAAAAAAAAAAAAAAACCTGTTGATCTGAGTTGTAAAAAGCACAATTTGTGGCTAAATTAAGCAAAAGCTGAAATTACTTATGATCCATCTTTATTCCTTCTAATGGTGTCAATATTCTTTTTTGTTCGATTTTTATGAATTTTATTTTTTCAGTCCTCAGACTGTTAGGCAGAAGGTGTCAACATTTGTGATGACAGCAAGGAACAATAAGAACAATCAAGGTAACAGGTTGACAAATTTATTAGAAATCACAGGAAATTTACACAAGCCACTGCACTAGGTGAGTCACTCCATCTTCTCCCAGTTTTGGCATTCTCTCCTATGCTACGGTGACCACCAGGTAGAACATGAAGGGTACACAGAAAGTTGACACTATCCTAAATTCTCAGGAGTAATCAGAGTGCAGTAACAACTCAATTTGGAAATTCAGCATTGTGTCTTTTATTTACAACCCACAGCTCTTTCTCCTGCCATTTCTTACTTGTGTGTTCTTCAGACACATGTTTCGCACTTCCTTGGACTTCCCTCAAAGATGACATAAGGGTAACCCAATCCGAATATGCTGTTTACTTCACTTGCACATGAGTTCCTTATTATAATATAATTGACATGGGGAGGCAGGTATACAAAGGCACACTTGGAGCATCTTTCAAATTTGGCCAAGTTTGAATCCTATTTCAATATAATTGAGCCATCTTATTTACCACACGTCTGTTAGGTACACTTATTTCTTTTCTTACTAGCCAGCATTATTTCACCACATAATTCAAAATAATCCAAGTACTTACATTGATCTAATTATCTCTTGGAATTTTGCTTTTTTACCAAATGACATTAACTTTTTAATGTATAAGATGATATTTGTGTTTCATTGTATATGACTATCAATTTTTACATAATGCATTTATCTTATACATTCTATCTGGTCACATGAAGGACCTTGCACAAGGCCTTGGGGGTAGAGAACAGCTTTGAGAATGACCAGAACCTAAACTCTCCTAGAAGACTATTAAAGAAAGGAACACGTTATGCACATGTACCCTAGAACTTAGAGTATAATAATAATAATAAATAAAAAAATTAAAAAAATTAAAAATAAAAAGAAAGGAACAGCATGGACAGTAAATCACCACATTGGTAAATTCAGTGATTATTACTTCCAAAGTTTTGCTTTCTTCACATAGCACTTAATTCTTTTTCAAATTTCTGAGTGATGATTGAATAAAGGAGTTCAGATCACATTCTAAGGAAAAATGTGGCCCCAAAGATTCCATAGTGCCATGAAATACTGTCCAGGCTCAACTATACACAACATTGAGGGTAATTTCTCAAAAACATTGTTATAAAGAGTGTTTCTTGTATATAAATTTTAATTTTTGTGTGTACATAGTAAGTATACATATTTATGGGATATATGAGATGTTTTGATACAAGCAGGCAATGTGTAATTATATCATTATCCTTTTTGTTACAAACAATCTAATTATACTCTTTTAGTTATCTTTAAATGTAAAATTAAATTACTGACTATAATCACCCTGTTTTGCTATCAAATGCTAGATCTTATTCATTTTTTAATATTTTTTGTACCCATTAACCATCTGCACCCCACCATTCCACCCCCACTACACTTCATAGTCTCTGGTAACCATTCTTTTACTCTCTATCTCCATGAGTTCAATC
>NW_012107330.1:191200-191739 GCF_000951045.1 Mandrillus leucophaeus | reverse complement strand
CTGACCTCAAGTGATCCACCTGCCTTGGCCTCCCAAAGTCTCCGGATTCAAAGTGTCTGGATTATAGGCATGAGCCTCTCATGCTACTATTGATTTGCATTTCTCTGATGATCAATGATGTTGAACACCTTTTCATATACTTGTATGCCAGTTCTGTGTCTCCCTTTGAGAAATGTCTTTTCAGATTTTTTGCTGATTAATCAAATTATTATTATTTTTTCCTGTAGTGTTGTTTGAGCTCCTTATCTATTCTGGTTATTAGCCTCTTGTTAGATGGGTAGTTTGCAAATGTATTCTGCCATTCTGTGGGTTGTCTCCTCACATTGTTGATTGTTATTTTTGTTGTGCAGAAGCTTTTTAACTTGATATAATCCCATTTGTCCATTTTTGTTTTAGTTTTCTGTGCTTGTGGGGTATTACTCAAGAAGTCATTGACCAGGCCTAGGGAATTCTAGGACAGAGATACTTTGTCTTAGAGAATTTCCCCAAAGTTTTCTTTTAGTAGTTTCATAGTTTGAGGTCTTAGAATTAAGTCTAAT
>NW_012107330.1:188842-191150 GCF_000951045.1 Mandrillus leucophaeus | reverse complement strand
AAGATACACATATTTATTGTAGTCTTTGCAGTGTAGGATGGTTTCCACTCATCTTTCTTAGAAAAGCTTTCCAGGTATTCAAAGGCTCTTTGGTGTTATCTAAAATTTTGGTCACTGAAGCCATATCTGCATTTGTGTCATCCCAATCCCAGTAACACTGTGACTCTCACAGACCTATAGAGGTACTGCCTTGGTGGTACCTCTTGGTGGATGAGATCTGGCAGAAATCTCTGAATTACCAGGCAGAAATTTCTGGTCTCCTCCCTTATTTTTTTCCAAAGAAAAGTCTCTTTCTCTGTGCTGAGCTGCCTGGGACCAGGGGAGGGATGACACAAGCCTGGGCAACATGGTGAAAGCCCATCTCTGTAAAACAATACAAAATTAGCTGGGCGTGGTGGCACATGCCTGTAGTCCCAACTACTTGGGGGGCTGAGGCAGGAGGATCATTTGAACGCAGGAGGTTGAGGCTGCAGTGAGCTGAGATGGCACCACTGCACTCCAGTCTGGGTGACAAAGTGAGACCCTGTCTCAAAAAAATGAAAAATAAAAAAAAAAGACTACAAAAAAGAAATGTAAATTCTTTGACCTCATTGCAGACCCAGTGTGTTAGTTTCCTTGATCTGCCATAACTAATTACCACAAACACAGAGGAAGCTAGAAGTCCAAAATTAAGGTATCAGCAGGAGTCTTTGTTCTGAAGCCTCTGAAGGAGAAAATTTCTGATGCCCTTCTCCTAGCTTCTGGTGGTTATTGACTTTTTTTTTTTTTTCCTGCACTCCTTGGCTTGCAAACACGTCATTACAATCAATGCTTCGTCTTTACATGACTTTCTTCTGTGTGTTTCTCCTCTGTTTTAGTATCTCGAGTATTCCCCTTCTTTCTCTAATGAGGACACCAGTCATTGGATTTGGGGCCCTCCCTAATTCAGGATGACATCATCTTGAAGGCCTTAATTTAATTACACTTGCAAAGATTCTAACATGCTGAGGTTTGGAGTGAATATGAATTTTTGGAGGGTTAAATTCCATTTAACCTACCACACATACAGAACCAGAAGCTTTGCTGGTGTAGTCTAGCAATCTTTTACCAAAGTTTGCAAATGATTCTGATGGATACAAAACTTGGCAAACCACTGATACCAGTGTATGTCCCGGTCTTAATCCATTTGTGCTGCTATAACAAAATAACTAGACGAGGTAATTGATGAAGAACAGAAATGTATTTGCCACTGTTCTGGTGACTGGGAAGTCCAAGATCAAAGTGTCAGCATTTGATGAGGACCTTTTTGCTGCATCTTAACATGGTGGAAGGCAGAGTGACAAGAGAGCAAACCTTTCACAAGCTCTTTTTATAATGGTGTTAATCCATTGATGAGGGCAGAGGTTTTGTGATCTAAACACCTCCCATCAGGTCCCACCTGTCAACACTGTTGAATTGGTGATTACATTTCAAACGTATGAATTTTGGAGGAGACAAAAGCATTCAAACCATAGTATTTCTTTGACTGATAAGAAGTAACAAAATGTATGGAGCTACGTTTTGTTATAGTCCCAACATAAATATCAATAAAAATTCTTTTTATTCACGAAAGCATCCCCATTTGAATATTAACTGATCACCCTTATAATGACATGTCAAACTATTAGAATATTCACAAACTGAGCAAATTTTACAAGATGGGGAAACTAAGTGTGGGTAGGGACTGCAAGTAACAGTTGACAGATGATTTATACTATCTCACTGACTTGTTAAAGTAGATATACACATAATTGAGGAATTTGCCCATCCTTTATTCTGTCTTTTCCTTTAGGGAGAAATCGAGGGAGAGAACCCTTGGGAAATAAAGTTGAAATTGTATCTGAGACTTGTTGGGTAGAAATGTATGCCCAAGTACGTCTAAAATGTGAGTGATTAAATATATGAACAGAGAAAGTTTTAACACCCTCACAAGCTAGGTAGAAAATTTAACATAGGGAATTGTATCAAGCTTGAAAAATGGCCCAGGAAATTGAATAAATAAGAAATGTACAAATGGCCTTCCTAGTAACCAAAAACTGAATCCAAGAAGATTATATTTTTTCATCTATCTGTGCATACAATTATTTCTATTGTTGACGTGTTCTGCAATGTTAGGCAAAACCTAGGAACTATTTTCTGTGCTATCCCACATGAATGAATAGAGAGTTAATTGAAGACCAACAACCTACTACTTCCTCTTCTCTGTTTAACTTCAGAATAAGAAATCCTTCTTCAAAACTGTGTCATGAGATTTCACTTATTTTTAGTTTTACTATTGTTCTCATCATTC
>NW_012107330.1:188053-188792 GCF_000951045.1 Mandrillus leucophaeus | reverse complement strand
TGCAAAGTTTGTCTTTCTGTGCCTCGCTTATTTCACTTAACATAATGACCTCCAGTGCCACCCATGTTGCCACAAATGAGAGGATGTCATCTTTTATGACTGAATAGTACTCCATTGTGTATATGCACCATTCATTCATTCTTTATCCATTCATCTGTTAATAGACACTTAGGTTGTTTCCAAATCTTGTCTACTGCGAACAATGCTGCAATAAACATGGGAATACAGTTATCTCTTTGATATACTGATTTCCTTTCTTTTGGTGATATACATAGCAGAAGGATTGCTGAATCATATAGTTGTTCTGTTTTTGGCTCTCCAAGGAAGCTTTGAAATGTTCTCCATAGGTACCGGTTGTACTAGTTTACATTCCCACCCACAGTGTAGGAGGGCTCCTTTTTCTCCACAACCTCACCAGCATTTGTTATTTTTTATTGCTATTCTTATTAATAAAAGCCATTTTAACTGGGATGAGATGATATCTTGTACTTTTTCTTTTTTTTTTTGAGACAGAATGTTGTCTAGTCTGGAGTACACTGGCGCCATCTTGGCTCACTGAAAACTCCACCTCCAGGTTCAAGCAATTCTCCTGCCTCAGCTTCCTGAGAAGCTGGGATTACAGGTGTGTACCACCATACCTGGCTAATTTTTGTATTTTTACTTGAGACAAGGTTTTGCCATGTTGGTCAGGTTGGTCTCAAACTCCTGACCTCAAGTGATCCACCTGCCTTGGCCTCCC
>NW_012107330.1:183850-186648 GCF_000951045.1 Mandrillus leucophaeus | reverse complement strand
TTTCACAGAAACATTTATTGAAGAGACTGTCTTTTCTCTATACATGTTCTTGACACCTTTGTTGAAAACAAGTTTATTATACTTATATGGATTTGCTTCTGGGTTCACTATACTGTTCCATTGATCTATGCGTCTGTTTTTATGCCAGTAACATGCTGCTTTGTTCACAATAGCTATTTAGTACAATTTAAAGTCAGGTAATGCGATTCTTCCAGTTTTGTTCTTTGTGTGTAGGATGCCTTTGGCATTTCTGGGTCTCTTGTGGCTTCATATAAATGTTAAGGTTTTTTTTTTTTTCTTTTAACATTTCTGTGAAGAATGTCATTGGTATTTTGACAGAGATTGCATTGAATCTGTCAATTGCTTTGGGCGTATGGACAGTTTAACAATTTGATTCTTTCAATCCATAAAAAGGGGCTACCTCCCCATTTTTTGTGTGTCCCCTTCTATTTGTTTTTCAATATTCTATAGTTTTCACTGTAGAGATACTTCACTTCTTTGGTAAATTTCTAAGTATTTTATTTTAGTTGCAGCTATTGTAAATGAAATTACTTTATTGATTTCTTTTTCAGATTATTTGCTGTTGGCATATAGAAATGTCATGGAATTTTATATGTTGACTTTTTTATCATGCACCATTACTGAATTTGTTTATCAACTCTCACATTTTTTTGTGGAGTCTTTAGGTTTTTCCAAATACAAAATCATATCATCTGCAAACAAGGATAATTTGATTTCTGCATTGTTAATTTAGATGCCCTTTATTTCTTTCTCTTGTCTGATTGCTCTAGCTGGGACTTCCAGTATTGTGTTGAAACAGTGGTAAAAGTGGGTTTCTTTGTTATATTCAAGGTCTTAGAGGAATGGCTTTCAGTTTTTCCCAATCTGTATGATACTAGCTATGGATCTGTTGTATATGGTGTTTATTATCTTGAGGTATGTTCTTTTTGTATCCAATTTCTTGAATATTTTAATCATAAAGGGATGTTGAATTTTATCAACTTCTCAGCATCAATTGAAATAATCATACGGTTGTTGTCCTTCATTCTGTTGTTATGATACATCACATTGATTGACTTGTATATGTTGAATTATCCTTTCATCCCAGGAATAAATCTCACTTGGTCATGATGAATTATCGTTTTGATGTATTGTTGAATTAGAATCTTTACAATGTATTGTTAGTTTGTTTACTTGAAATTTTTATACTTTTTTATGCAGGTGCTTATAGCTATGAACTTTTCTCTAAGTACTGCTTTTGCAGTATCCCATACGTTTTAGTATGTTGTGTTTCCATGATTTGTTTCAATAATTTTTTAAATTTCCCTCTTATTTCTTCATTGATCCACTGGTCATTCAGAAGCATATTATTTAATTTCCATGTAATTGCATAGTTTTCAAATTCTTGTTATTTATTTCTAGTCTTATTCCATTTTGTTAAGAAAAGATACTTGATGTTATTTTATTTTTTGAATTTTTAAAGACATGTTTTATGGCTGAATGTATAGTCTATCCTTGAGAATGATTCATGTTCTAAAGAGAAGAATGTGTATTCTACAGCCATTGGATGAAGTATTCGGTATATATCAATTAGGTCCACTTGGTCTATACTCAGATAAATATCAATGTTTCTTTGTTGCTTTTCTGTTTGGATGATCTGTCTAATGCTAAAATTGGGGTATTGAAGTCTTTATTGTACTAGGGTCTATCTCTCTGTTTATCTCTAATAATATTTGCTTTATGTATCTGGGTGATCCAGTGTTGGGTACATATATATTTTCAGTTGCTATATCTGCTTGCTAAATTGAACCCTTTATTATTATATAATGACCTTCTTTGTCCTTTTATAGTTTTTGTCTTGAAATTCATTTTGTCTGCTATAAGCATATCTACTTGATATAGTTTAGATATTTGTCCCTTCCCAAATCTCATGTTGAACTCTATTCCCCAGTGCTGGTGTTGGGGCCTGGTAGGAGGTGTTTGGGTCATGGGGGAAGATCCCTCATGACTTGATGCTGTCTTCATGATAGTGAGTGAGTTCTTGCAGGATCTGGTCATTTAAAAGTGTGTGATATTTTGCTTCTGCTCTTTCTTGCTCCTACTTTCACCATGTGAAATGCCTGCTCCTACTTCATTTTCTGTCATGAGTAAAAGCTCCCTGAAGCCTCCCCAGAAGCAGATGCTGCTATGCTTCCTATACAGCATGCAGAGCCATGAGCCAATTAAGCCACTTCTCTTATAAATTAACCAGTCTCATGTATTTCTTTATAGCAAGTCAAGGATGGCCTAAAACAGAAAATTGGTACCAAGGAGTCAGGTATTGCTACAAAGACACCTGCAAATATGGAGGCAGCTTTGGTTCTGAGTAATGGGCAGAGGTTGGAAGAGTTTGGAGGGCTCAGAAGAAGACAGGAAGATGAGGAAAAGTTTGGATCTAACCAGAGACTGGTTAGATGGTTGTAACCAAAATGCCTGATAGTGATATGCATAGTGAAGACCAGGCTGCCAAGGTCTAGTATGGAAATCAGGAGCTTATTGGGAACTGGAGCAAAGGTCACATATGCCTTAGAAAAGATCTTGGCTGTATGGCGTTCATGCCCTAGGGAACTGTGGACATCTGAACTTAAGAATGATGATTTAGAGTATCCAGTGTAAGAAATTTCTAAGCAACAGACCATTCAAGAAGTAATCCGGCTGCTTCTAACAACCTATGCTTAGATGTGGGAGCAAAGAAATGACTTAAATTTGGAATACATATTTAAAAGGGAAGTAGAGTATAAAAGGTTGTACAATTTGCA
>NW_012107330.1:177855-179210 GCF_000951045.1 Mandrillus leucophaeus | reverse complement strand
AGGTTCAAGCAATTCTCCTGCCTCAGCTTCCTGAGAAGCTGGGATTACAGGTGTGTACCACCATACCTGGCTAATTTTTGTATTTTTACTTGAGACAAGGTTTTGCCATGTTGGTCAGGTTGGTCTCAAACTCCTGACCTCAAGTGATCCACCTGCCTTGGCCTCCCGAAGTGTCTGGATTGTAGGCATGAGCCTCTCATACTACTATTGATTTGCATTTCTCTGATGATCAAGGATATTGAACACCTTTTCATATACCTGTATGACAGTTCTGTGTCTCCCTTTGAGAAATGTCTATTCAGATTTTTTGCTGATTAATCAAATTATTATTTTTTTTTCCTGTAGTGTTGTTTGAGTTCCTTATATGTTCTGGTTATTAGCCTCTTGTCAGATGGGTAGTTTGCAAATGTATTCTGCCATTCTGTGGGTTGTCTCCTCACATTGTTGATTGTTACTTTTGTTGTGCAGAAACTTTTTAACTTGATGTAATCCCATTTGTCCATTTTTGTTTTAGTTGTCTGTGCTTGTGGGGTATTACTCAAGAAGTCATTGACCAGGCCTTGGGAATTCTAGGACAGAGATACTTTGTCTTAGAGAATTTCCCCAAAGTTTTCTTTTAGTAGTTTCATAGTTTGAGGTCTTAGAATTAAGTCTAATACGTTTGACTTGATTTTTGTGTATGGCAAGTGATAAGGTTCTAGTTTCATTCTTTTGAACATGGATGTCCAGTTTTCACAGAAACATTTATTGAAGAGACTGTCTTTTCTCTATACATGTTCTTGACACCTTTGTTGAAAACAAGTTTATTATACTTATATGGATTTGTTTCTGGGTTCACTATACTGTTCCATTAATCTATGCATCTGTTTTTATGCCAGTAACATGCTGCTTTGGTCACAATAGCTATTTAGTACAATTTAAAGTCAGGTAATGTGATTCTTCCAGTTTTGTTCTTTGTGTGTAGGATGCCTTTGGCATTTCTGGGTCTCTTGTGGCTTCATATAAATGTTAAGTTTTTTTTTTTTCTTTTAACATTTCTGTGAAGAATGTCATTGGTATTTTGACAGAGATTGCATTGAATCTGTCAATTGCTTTGGGCATATGGACAGTTTAACAATTTGATTCTTTCAATCCATAAAAAGGGGCTACCTCCCCATTTTTTGTGTGTCCCCTTCTATTTGTTTTTCAATATTCTATAGTTTTCACTGTAGAGATACTTCACTTCTTTGGTAAATTTCTAGGTATTTTATTTTATTTGCAGCTATTGTAAATGAAATTACTTTATTGATTTCTTTTTCAGATTATTTGCTGTTGGCATATAGAAATGTCATGGAATTTTATATGTTGACTTTTTT
>NW_012107330.1:174067-176909 GCF_000951045.1 Mandrillus leucophaeus | reverse complement strand
GTTTGTTACATATGTATACTTGTGCCATGTTGCTGTGCTGCACCCATTTTTCCCAATCTGTATGATACTGCTATGGGTCTGTTGTATATGGCGTTTATTATCTTGAGGTATGTTCTTTTTGTACCCAGTTTATTGAATATTTTAATCATAAAGGGATGTTGAATTTTGTCAACTTCTCAGCATCAGTTGAAATAATCATACGGTTGTTGTCCTTCATTCTGTTGATATGATATATCACATTGATTGACTTGTATATGTTATTCTTTCATCCCAGGAATAAATCTCACTTGGTCATGATGAATTATCGTTTTAATGTATTGTTGAATTGGGATCTTTACAATGTATTGTTAATTTGTTTATTTGAAATTTTTATACTTTTTTATGTAGGTGCTTATAGCTATGAACTTTTCTCTAAGTACTGCTTTTGCAGTATCCCATACGTTTTGGTATGTTGTGTTTCCATGATTTGTTTCAATAATTTTTTAAATTTGCCTCTTATTTCTTCATTGATCCACTGGTCATTCAGAAACATATTATTTAATTTCCATGTAATTGCATAGTTTTCAAATTCTTGTTATTTATTTCTAGTCTTATTCCATTGTGGTAAGAAAAGATACTTGATGTTATTTTATTTTTTGAATTTTTAAAGACATGTTTTATGGCTGAATGTATAGTCTATCCTTGAGAATGATTCATGTTCTAAAGAGAAGAATGTGTATTCTACAGCCATTGGATGAAGTATTCGGTATATATCTATTAGGTCCACTTGGTCTATACTCAGATAAATATCAATGTTTCTTTGTTGATTTTCTGTCTGGATGATCTGTCTAATGCTAAAATTGGGGTACTGAAGTCTTTATTGTTGTACTGGGGTCTATCTCTTTATCTCTAATAATATTTGCTTTATGTATCTGGGTGATCCAGTGTTGGGTACATATATATTTTCAATTGTTATATCTGCTTGCTAAATTGAACCCTTTATTATTATATAATGACCTTCTTTGTCCTTTTATAGTTTTTGTCTTGAAATTCATTTTGTCTGCTATAAGCATATCTACTTGATATAGTTTAGATATTTGTCCCTTCCCAAATCTCATGTTGAACTCTATTCCCCAGTGCTGGTGTTGGGGCCTGGTAGGAGGTGTTTGGGTCATGGGGGAAGATCCCTCATGACTTGATGCTGTCTTCATGATAGTGAGTGAGTTCTTGCAGGATCTGGTCATTTAAAAGTGTGTGATATTTTGCTTCTGCTCTTTCTTGCTCCTACTTTCGCCATGTGAAATGCCTGCTCCTACTTCATTTTCTGTCATGAGTAAAAGCTCCCTGAAGCCTCCCCAGAAGCAGATGCTTCTATGCTTCCTGTATAGCATGCAGAGCCATGAGCCAATTAAGCCACTTTTCTTATAAATTAACCAGTCTCATGTATTTCTTTATAGCAAGTCAAGGATGGCCTAAAACAGAAAATTGGTACCAAGGAGTCAGGTATTGCTACAAAGACACCTGCAAATATGGAGGCAGCTTTGGTTCTGAGTAATGGGCAGAGGTTGGAAGAGTTTGGAGGGCTCAGAAGAAGACAGGAAGATGAGGAAAAGTTTGGATCTAACCAGAGACTGGTTAGATGGTTGTAACCAAAATGCCTGATAGTGATATGCATAGTGAAGACCAGGCTGCCAAGGTCTCGTATGGAAATCAGGAGCTTATTGGGAACTGGAGCAAAGGTCACATATGCTTTAGAAAAGATCTTGGCTGTATGGCGTTCATGCCCTAGGGATCTGTGGACATTTGAACTTAAGAATGATGATTTAGAGTATCCGGTGTAAGAAATTTCTAAGCAACAGACCATTCAAGAAGTAATCTGGCTGCTTCCAACAACCTATGCTTAGATGTGGGAGCAAAGAAATGACTTAAATTTGGAATACATATTTAAAAGGGAAGTAGAGTATAAAAGGTTGTACAATTTGCAGCCTTGCCATGTGGCTGAGAAAGAAAAGGCTTTCTCAGAAGTGGAATTCAAGTGGGCTGTGTAACAACTTGCTAGTGATGTTTGCATATCTAAAAGAGAGTCACGTGCTAATATCCAAGGCAATGGGAAAAGGGCTTTGAAGGCATGTTAGAAATCTTCACAGAAGCTCCTTCTACCACAGGACTGGAGGTCTAGGAAGGAACGATGGTTCCCTGGGCCAGCCCCAGGGCTCTGCTGCCCTGGGCAGCTTTGGGACAATGCTCCCCACTTTCTGACAGCTTCAACTCTAGTCTCAACTCAAAGAGCCTTAGTACAGCTCAAGCTGACACTTTGGAGAATGCAGGCCATAAGCTTTTGGCAGCTTCTATGTGACCTTAAGCCTGTAGGCACATAGAATGCAAGAACAAAGAAGTCTGAGGAGCATCTGCCTTGATTTCAGAGGATGTGTGAGAAAGCGTGGGTGCCCAGGCAGAAGCTTGCTGCTGGGTCAGAGCCCTCACAGAGAACCTCTAGTAGGGTATTCCCAAAGGGAAATGTGGAGTTGGAGCCCCTATGCAGGATCTTCAGTGGGCACTGCCTAGTGGAGCTGTGAGAAGGGCACCTCTCCTTCAGACTACAGAATGGCAGATTCACTTGTGGCTTGAACCCTGCACCTGGAAAGCTGTAAGCAGTGAACAGCCTGAGAGAGCAGCCACAGGGGCTGAACTTTGCAAAGTCACAGAGGTGGAGCTGCGCAGTCCTTGAACCAGCATGCCCTGGATGTGGGACATGGAGTCAAATGAGACTCTTCTGGAGTTTTCAAGTTTAAAACTCCAGTTTAAATTTGACTGCCCTGCTCAGTTTCAAATTTGCACAGGGCTTTTGACCCCTTTCTTTTGG
>NW_012107330.1:170120-172217 GCF_000951045.1 Mandrillus leucophaeus | reverse complement strand
TGTCTGCTATAAGCATATCTACTTGATATAGTTCAGATATTTGTCCCTTCCCAAATCTCATGTTGAACTCTATTCCCCAGTGCTGGTGTTGGGGCCTGGTAGGAGGTGTTTGGGTCATGGGGGAAGATCCCTCATGACTTGATGCTGTCTTCATGATAGCGAGTGAGTTCTTGCAGGATCTGGTCATTTAAAAGTGTGTGATATTTTGCTTCCGCTCTCTCTTGCTCCCACTTTCGCCATGTGAAATGCCTGCTCCTACTTCATTTTCTGTCATGAGTAAAAGCTCCCTGAAGCCTCCCCAGAAGCAGATGCTTCTATGCTTCCTGTATAGCATGCAGAGCCATGAGCCAATTAAGCCACTTTTCTTATAAATTAACCAGTCTCATGTATTTCTTTATAGCAAGTCAAGGATGACCTAAAACAGAAAATTGGTACCAAGGAGTCAGGTATTGCTACAAAGACACCTGCAAATATGGAGGCAGCTTTGGTTCTGAGTAACGGGCAGAGGTTGGAAGAGTTTGGAGGGCTCAGAAGAAGACAGGAAGATGAGGAAAAGTTTGGATCTAACCAGAGACTGGTTAGATGGTTGTAACCAAAATGCCTGATAGTGATATGCATAGTGAAGACCAGGCTGCCAAGGTCTCGTATGGAAATCAGGAGCTTATTGGGAACTGGAGCAAAGGTCACATATGCTTTAGAAAAGATCTTGGCTGTATGGCGTTCATGCCCTAGGGATCTGTGGACATTTGAACTTAAGAATGATGATTTAGAGTATCCGGTGTAAGAAATTTCTAAGCAACAGACCATTCAAGAAGTAATCTGGCTGCTTCCAACAACCTATGCTTAGATGTGGGAGCAAAGAAATGACTTAAATTTGGAATACATATTTAAAAGGGAAGTAGAGTATAAAAGGTTGTACAATTTGCATCCTTGCCATGTGGCTGAGAAAGAAAAGGCTTTCTCAGAAGTGGAATTCAAGTGGGCTGTGTAACAACAACTTGCTAGTGATGTTTGCATATCTAAAAGAGAGTCATGTGCTAATATCCAAGGCAATGGGAAAAGGGCTTTGAGGGCATTTTAGAAACCTTCACAGAAGCTCCTTCTACCACAGGCCTGGAGGTCTAGGAAGGAAGGATGGTTCCCTGGGCCAGCCCCAGGGCCCTGCTGCCCTGGGCAGCTTTGGGACAGTGCTCCCCACTTTCTGACAGCTTCAACTCTAGTCTCAGCTCAAAGACACCTTAGTACAGCTCAAGCTGACACTTTGGAGAATGCAGGCCATAAGCTTTTGGCAGCTTCGGTGTGACCTTAAGCCTGTAGGCACACAGAATGCAAGAATGAAGAAGTCTGAGGAGCATCTGCCTTGATTTCAGAGGATGTGTGAGAAAGCCTGGGTGCCCAGGCAGAAGCTTGCTGCTGGATCAGAGCCCTCACAGAGAACCTCTACTAGGGTATTGCCAAAGGGAAATGTGGAGTTGGAGCCCCTATGCAGGGTCCTCAGTGGGCAATGCCTAGTGGAGCTGTGAGAAGGGCACCTCTCCTTCAGACCACAGAATGGCAGATTCACTTGCGGCTTGAACCCTGCACCTGGAAAGCTGTAGGCAGTCAACAGCCTGAGAGAGCAGTCATAGGGGCTGAACTTTGCAAAGTCACAGAGGTGGAGCTGCCCAGTCCTTGAACCAGCATGCCCTGGATGTGGGACATGGAGTCAAATGAGACTCTTCTGGAGTTTTCAAGTTTAAAACTCCAGTTTAAATTTGACTGCCCTGCTCAGTTTCAAATTTGCACAGGGCTTTTGACCCCTTTCTTTTGGTTGATTTCTCTCTTTTGGAACAGGTATGTTTACCCAATGCTTATGCTCTCATTCTACCTTGGAAGCAAATAAATTGCTTTTGATTTTAGAGGCCCATAGGTGGAAGCCTGTGAGTTTGCCTTGTCCTTTTTTTTTTTTTTTTTTTTTTTTAGTGTACATGTGCACAATGTGGTGGCTCGCTATAGACATAGCTATGTGCCATGTTGGTGTGCTGCACCCATTAACTCATCATTTACATTAGGTATTTCTCCTAATGTTATCCCATCCCCCTCCCGCCACCCCATGAC
>NW_012107330.1:160442-165610 GCF_000951045.1 Mandrillus leucophaeus | reverse complement strand
TCTTTCTTTTTTCTTCCTGCTTTTAGGATTCTTTCTTTATCTTTGACCTCTGGGAGTTTGATTATTAAATTCTTTGAGGTAGCCTTCTTTGGGTTAAATCTGCTTGGAGTTCTATAACCTTCTTTTTCTTAAATATTGATATATTTCTCAAGATTTGGGAAGTTTTCTGACATTACCTTCTTAAATAAACTTTCTACTCCTATCTGTTTACCTCCTCTTTAAGACCAGTGACCCTTAGATTTACCCATATAGGACAATCTTCTATTTTGTAAGTGTGCTTCATTCTTTTTTATACTTTCTCTTCTATTTCCTCTGACTGTGTATTTTCAAATAGCCTGTCTTTAAGCCTCCTGATTCTTTATTCTGCTTGATCAACTATCTTATTATGAGACTCTGATGCATTCTTCAGTATGTCAGTTGCATTTTTAAATTTCAGAATTTCTGCTTGATTTTTTTCTAATTATTTCAATTTCTTTGTTAAATTTATCTGATAGAATTATGAATTCATTCTCTGTATTATCTTGAATTTGAGTTTCCTCAAAACACCTATTTTGAATTCTCTTTCTGAAAGGTGACATGTTTCTGTCTCTTTAGGATTGGTCCTTTCTGCCTTATTTAGTTCAATTTGTGATTTCGTGGTTTCCTGGATGGTCTTGATGCTTGTGGATGTTCATCGGTGTCTGGGCATTGAAGATACACATATTTATTGTAGTCTTTGCAGTGTAGGATGGTTTCCACTCATCTTTCTTAGAAAAGCTTTCCAGATATTCAAAGGCTCTTTGGTGTTATCTAAAATTTTGGTCACTGAAGCCATATCTGCATTTGTGTCATCCCAATCCCAGTAACACTGTGACTCTCACAGACCTATAGAGGTACTGCCTTGGTGGTACCTCTTGGTGGATGAGATCTGGCAGAAATCTCTGAATTACCAGGCAGAAATTTCTGGTCTCCTCCCTTATTTTTTTCCAAAGAAAAGTCTCTTTCTCTGTGCTGAGCTGCCTGGGACCAGGGGAGGGATGACACAAGCCTGGGCAACATGGTGAAAGCCCATCTCTGTAAAACAATACAAAATTAGCTGGGCGTGGTGGCACATGCCTGTAGTCCCAACTACTTGGGGGGCTGAGGCAGGAGGATCATTTGAACGCAGGAGGTTGAGGCTGCAGTGAGCTGAGATGGCACCACTGCACTCCAGTCTGGGTGACAAAGTGAGACCCTGTCTCAAAAAAATGAAAAATAAAAAAAAAAGACTACAAAAAAGAAATGTAAATTCTTTGACCTCATTGCAGACCCAGTGTGTTAGTTTCCTTGATCTGCCATAACTAATTACCACAAACACAGAGGAAGCTAGAAGTCCAAAATTAAGGTATCAGCAGGAGTCTTTGTTCTGAAGCCTCTGAAGGAGAAAATTTCTGATGCCCTTCTCCTAGCTTCTGGTGGTTATTGACTTTTTTTTTTTTTTCCTGCACTCCTTGGCTTGCAAACACGTCATTACAATCAATGCTTCGTCTTTACATGACTTTCTTCTGTGTGTTTCTCCTCTGTTTTAGTATCTCGAGTATTCCCCTTCTTTCTCTAATGAGGACACCAGTCATTGGATTTGGGGCCCTCCCTAATTCAGGATGACATCATCTTGAAGGCCTTAATTTAATTACACTTGCAAAGATTCTAACATGCTGAGGTTTGGAGTGAATATGAATTTTTGGAGGGTTAAATTCCATTTAACCTACCACACATACAGAACCAGAAGCTCTGCTGGTGTAGTCTAGCAATCTTTTACCAAAGTTTGCAAATGATTCTGATGGATACAAAACTTGGCAAACCACTGATACCAGTGTATGTCCCGGTCTTAATCCATTTGTGCTGCTATAACAAAATAACTAGACGAGGTAATTGATGAAGAACAGAAATGTATTTGCCACTGTTCTGGTGACTGGAAAGTCCAAGATCAAAGTGTCAGCATTTGATGAGGACCTTTTTGCTGCATCTTAACATGGTGGAAGGCAGAGTGACAAGAGAGCAAACCTTTCACAAGCTCTTTTTATAATGGTGTTAATCCATTGATGAGGGCAGAGGTTTTGTGATCTAAACACCTCCCATCAGGTCCCACCTGTCAACACTGTTGAATTGGTGATTACATTTCAAACGTATGAATTTTGGAGGAGACAAAAGCATTCAAACCATAGTATTTCTTTGACTGATAAGAAGTAACAAAATGTATGGAGCTACGTTTTGTTATAGTCCCAACATAAATATCAATAAAAATTCTTTTTATTCACGAAAGCATCCCCATTTGAATATTAACTGATCACCCTTATAATGACATGTCAAACTATTAGAATATTCACAAACTGAGCAAATTTTACAAGATGGGGAAACTAAGTGTGGGTAGGGACTGCAAGTAACAGTTGACAGATGATTTATACTATCTCACTGACTTGTTAAAGTAGATACACACATAATTGAGGAATTTGCCCATCCTTTATTCTGTCTTTTCCTTTAGGGAGAAATCGAGGGAGAGAACCCTTGGGAAATAAAGTTGAAATTGTATCTGAGACTTGTTGGGTAGAAATGTATGCCCAAGTACGTCTAAAATGTGAGTGATTAAATATATGAACAGAGAAAGTTTTAACACCCTCACAAGCTAGGTAGAAAATTTAACATAGGGAATTGCATCAAGCCTGAAAAATGGCCCAGGAAATTGAATAAATAAGAAATGTACAAATGGCCTTCCTAGTAACCAAAAACTGAATCTAAGAAGATTATATTTTTTCATCTATCTGTGCATACAATTATTTCTATTGTTGACGTGCTCTGCAATGTTAGGCAAAACCTAGGAAATATTTTCTGTGCCATCCCACATGAATGAATAGAGAGTTAATTGAAGACCAACAACCTACTACTTCCTCTTCTCTGTTTAACTTCAGAATAAGAAATCCTTCTTCAAAACTGTGTCATGAGATTTCACTTATTTTTAGTTTTACTATTGTTCTAAAAGGAATGATAATTTTAGTTTTGCATATCTTTAAGAAATAAATACCCATGCGCATTGCCTGTTTTCACTGTGAACAATTCTCTAACCAGAAGAGAGATAAAACTGAAACATGTTAGTTTGATGACAGGAAAATACAAAATGATAAAAGCATAGTTACTTCTCTTTTTCTCTTTCCAGTATTCTATTATTTAGGATAGTTATCTTCTGTGTTAAAATGGTAATTTTTTCACCAAGATATGAGATTGTTTTGTTCATAAAATAAGAAAAAAAAAAAGTTAGAATTAGAGCTTAACGTTTTGAATATGCAGGCTTCATTTAAATTAATTAAACATTAACCATTTTCAACCATTGATTGAATATGCTGTGTGAGGCTTTCTTGATCTTTGGTAAGAAGAACTCATTTTATACTTATGTATACAGTATATATACTTATTTAAGGTGCATGAAATATGAGTATGTGAATTATGGCAGTTTAGCATGTGAAAGATGTCACTTTAAGAGTGCTATTTCAGAATTGTGTGATTTTTTTCATTTTGACGTAAAACTATCATACCATAAAGGCAGCAAAAATTTCAGAACAAGCAGACCAGAAGAAAATGAAGGAAATGGGAGAGAGAGGAGGAAGGGAGGGAGAGAGGGAGAGAGAACCTGAAGAAAAAGAGTAAATAATTTAAGCATTAAATTTAAACTTTTTGAAAAATAAATCGTAAAGTGTAAAGAAAGTGAAATAATAGAATTAATTTTAAAAAGACCACACCATGTTTTTTAAAAAAAGGTATTAATAATGTAAATCAAATTGTGTTCTATTTGAAAACAATAAAATCTAGACTAATCAGGAGAAGATAAGGAAGAAAGCACAGAAACAAAAGATGAGGGAGGAAATGAAAAAGAGCCAAAGATACAA
The DNA here is from genome assembly GCF_000951045.1 of Mandrillus leucophaeus. Taxonomy (NCBI): domain Eukaryota; kingdom Metazoa; phylum Chordata; class Mammalia; order Primates; family Cercopithecidae; genus Mandrillus; species Mandrillus leucophaeus. The sequence continues at coordinate 161,714 of NW_012107330.1, read as the reverse complement.
AGGAAATTAAAAAATTCAACAATTCACCACTTTCTTCAGATCATTTCAAAGGCTGACTACAATAGATGAGATTGCAGGAAAATGCAAATTGCTAAATTTAACAGATGCAGTAACAGAAAACATAAACAGATCAGTTGCCTGAGACAAACATGTTCAAAAAGAAAACTACCTCCTCCTCATTACTGTATCTCTAATATTGGGCAAAAAGCCACAAACCAGAGGTTTTTACAGGTAAGTTTTATGAATATTTCAGGGGATTGATCATGTTGTTGCTGTTTAAACTGGTTAAGAGCACTGAAAGCAAAGAAAATGTTCTAAAATATTTTAAAAATCAAACATGTCTTTGATATCAATAGCAGACATATTAGTACAAAGAAAGAAAACTAATTTCAACATATTGATTTTAAAGTGTCACATAAAATGAACTCAAAAACAAGAAAACAGTTAGGGAATGCAGTAGAAGACTAGAAAAAAGAATGATTTAATATGAAGAAATATGTGCATATAAACTGTATTACATTATAAGACATACACTAACAAAACATATACATATAACTACTAAAAAACATATAGCAAAGCTAGATGGATGATCGAAAGGCATGTTGAAAAATATTGTTTTCAACTTTTATTTTAGGGTCAGGGTACATGTGAAAGTTTGTTACATAGGTTAACTTGTGTCGCGGTTGTCTGTGGTACAGATTATTTCATCACCCAGGTATCAAGCTCAGTACTCAATAGTTATCTTTTCTGCTCCTCTCCCTCCTCCCAGTGTCCAGCCTCAGGGAGATCCCAGTATCTTTCCTTCCCTTCTTTGTGTTCATGAGTTTTCATCATTTAGTTCCAACTTATAAGTAAGAACATGTGATGTTTGGGTTTCTGTTCCTGCTTTGCTAAGGATAATGGCCTCCAGCTCCATCCATGCTCCTGCAAAGGACATGATCTCATTCTTTTTTTGTGGCCACGTAGTGTTCCATGGTGTATATGTGCCACCATGTTTTATCCAGTTTGTCATTGATTGGCATTTAGGTTCATTTAATGTCTTTGCTATTATGAATAGTGCTGCGATGAATGTTCACGTGCATGTGTCTTTATGGTAGAATGATTGATATTCCTCTGGGTATACCCAGAGATATATTGAATGGTAGTTCTGCTTTTAGCTCTTTGAGAAATCACCAGACTGTCTTCCATAATAGTTGAACTAATTTACACTCCCATAAAAAGTGTATGAATATTCTCTTTTCTCCATAACCTTGCCAACATTTATTAATTGAC
>NW_012107330.1:152915-153772 GCF_000951045.1 Mandrillus leucophaeus | reverse complement strand
TCTGTGCTTGTGATAGTTTGCTCAGAATGATGGTTTCCGGCTTCCTCCATGTCCCTACAAAGGACATGAACTCATCCCTTTTTTATGGCTGCATACTATTCCATGGTGTATATGTGCCACATTTTCTTAATCTGGTCTATCATTGATGGACATTTGGGTTGGTTCTGAGTCTTTGGGTTGACTCTTGTGAATAGTGCTGCAATAAACATATGTGTGCATGTGTCTTATAGTATCATGATTTATAACCCTTTGGGTATACACCCAGTAATGGGATGGCTGGGTCAAATGGTATTTCTAGTTCTAGATCTTTGAGGAGCTTGCCTTGTCTTAGATGAGACTTTGGACTTTTGAGTTAGTGCTGAAATGAGTTAAGATTTTATGGGAGTATTGGGAAAGCATGATTGTATTTTGCAATGTGAGAATAGCATGAGATTTGAGAAGGACCAGTGGTGGAATAAGAGAGTTTGGCTATTTTTTCCTGTCCAAATCTCATGTTGAGTTGTAATCCCAGTGCTGGAAAGAGTCCGTTGAGAGGCGTTTGGATCATGGAGGCAGATCCCTCATGACTTGGTGCTATTTTTATAATAGTGAGTGAGTTCTCACAAGATCTGGTCATTTAAAAGTGTTTGTGTGGCGTATCCCTCCCACTTGCTCCCTCTTGCTTTTGCTTTCTCTATTTGAAGTTCCTGCTCCTGCTTTGCCTTCCATCATGAGTAGAAGCTCCCTGAAGCCTCCACAGAAGTAGAGACTGCCATGCTTCCTGCCATAGCCTGTAGAACTGTGAGCCAATTAAATCTCTTTCTTATAAATTACTCATTCTCAGCTTTTTCTTTATAGTAATTTCAGAATGCCCTAAT
>NW_012107330.1:150492-152865 GCF_000951045.1 Mandrillus leucophaeus | reverse complement strand
TAGACCTTGATAATGTTCATTATATCACACTGTCAAAACTAGAGGACAACATGGAGGAATTTATTTTATAATCTTGGAGTAGAAAAGGGTTTTTCTAGCAAAAAAAATCCAGAATCCATAAAAAAAGACAGCTTATAAACTTGTGATTATATAAAAATTTTAAATGTATATATGAAAAAATGAATGAAAGAAATAAGTCAAAATACTAAAGTCAAACTGAGAGACACAAAGAGAAATTAAGAATCAGTGAAAAAATTATCAGAAACCGAGTAGGAAATAGAATAGATCAAGGATATGGATATGGAGGTAGAAATACTTACGGTAAAATATAGTATCAATATATGAAATAATTCACTTACAATTGAAATAAGCTGACCCCAAAATAAAGTAAATTAAACTCTCATATCACCCTTCCAGCAAAAATAAATCAACAATCGGCCAGGCGCAGTGACTACTCACGCCTGTAATTCCAGCACTTTGGGAAGCTGAGCTCAAGCAGATTGCTTGAGCCCAAGAGTTTAGAGACCAGCCTGGGAAACATGGCGAAACCACATACATCTCTACAAAAATTTAAAACAGAAAAAGAAATACAAAACTTAGCTAGGTGAGGTGGTGAGCCCTTGTAGTCCTAGTTACTCAGCAGGCTGAGGTGGGACGATCACCTGAGCCCAGGAAGTTGAGGCTGCAGTAAGTGGAGATCACTGGGCTTAGGTGTTGAGACTCTTTCTCAAAACAAACAAACAAACAACCCAAGGTATCCAATAATGATAAATGTACTCTTTATTTCTTATTTCTGCTTCCTTTTTTAAAACCTTTTTCTCAGACAGATACTCTCTACTTGTTTGAATCTATCAGTTCCACGTTAACATCCTACTCTAAAAACACTAATGGAAATAAAACATCTTTTTTTTTTTCTAATTATGTTGGCAGAAGTCCTAGCCATGATTATCACTGGACCAGGGTGGTCATGTGGTCTCTGCTGCTATAATTGCAGCATTAATATGGCGGAACCCTTATGGAACTATGGCGACTCCAGTGTTATCCAAGCCACATGGAGACCTGTAGAATGAGACTGTTTCCAAGAAAAACGAAGTCTTGTTACAGATGAAGTTTCAGCCTTCTCTGAGAAAAATATTAAAGCTAGTTGAATCCTTTTATTTCTCTGCAAAGAGGACTGGTCCACTGAATCCACCACAGCGCTCAAACCCTGTTGCACGAAGAGACAGGATAACAGGAAGGAAAGAGTAGCATTGGAGTTACGCTGGCAAGCTGGTCTGTCCTAGATTACTGCTGACTTGGGAAAAGACTGTTATCTCCTTTGATCCCAGGTTTCCCCACTTGTATAAAATGGAGACAATGATATGTATCTCACAGCGTCACTGAATGAAGTTTGAATAGAAAGAATTCATCATATTTCTGGAATCATAGCTTTTGATTCATATTTGTTAGTTCCACTTCCCATTCCCCTTACATATGCCTCGTCTGTGCTCTTAACCGCCCCATGCTATTCTGACCTTTTTCTTAACTTGGAGTGCTTGCTGACATGCTTGCTTTCCATTTTCTATCCCAGCAGTTGTCTTTATTGGAAATACTTTTGAATTTTTATTTTCCAAAATAAAAGTTCGTGCCACACCAGGCAACTTCACAGTGGACAGCCTCTGTACTCTGTACAAAGGATAATGAACAAAGAATTCCTGAGATCAGATCCATAGATACCTGAGGGAGTGAGCCCCTGTGGCTGACAGTGTATTAGGTTAGTATTGACTATGACCCATGTTGAATGGGTAGATAGCAGTTAAGATTTAATATTGTCCTTTGTAAATGACCTGTTGTAGTCCATAATCCTGAAAACATTAGTGGACAAATCTGATGATTATCCTCCTAGTGAATGAAGGCAAAGGATCCTGAATTTAGGGGTTATCTGGCTACAGAAGTCCAAGGGGTCCGAGAAGAGATGTGCTGGCCCAGCTAATGAATACTAATGAGGAAAGAGGCTGAGATGAACTCCAAACTGTTTTGGAATATGCAAATGATTATTATAACAACACAGAAACCCTGTAAACATATTTTCATTAAGTATGGAGAACTGAAGTCAACATCTTTTCTGTTATCATGCTAACTAATTCTAAGAAGCAGCATATTTTCATGCTTTTGTGCTAAAATAGTCTGGATCAGGCAAAAATAATTTCGCTGCTTGTTCCAAGAAATTCTTGTTCTTGTGAACCAACTAAACAGCTTCCTTATCAAAATTAATAGTTTTCCTCATCAAGAATCACTTGCAAGAACCTCACTTCAGTTCACTGCAACCATTCATTCAAAGTTACTAGGTCATATACTGTGCCTTCTTAACCTCAACGAGTTTCCTGCCTTAGA
>NW_012107330.1:150139-150442 GCF_000951045.1 Mandrillus leucophaeus | reverse complement strand
TGAGCCAATTAAATCTCTTTCTTATAAATTACTCATTCTCAGCTTTTTCTTTATAGTAATTTCAGAATGCCCTAATACACTACTACTGCTCTTTTGGGTATTCATTTGAATGTAATACTTTTTTTTTTTTTTTTTATTCTATGTGTGTCTTTATAGGTGAAGTGTTTTTTGTGGGCAACAGATCTTTGGGTCTATTTTTTTTTTTTTAAATCTATTCAGTCACTTCATGTCTTTTGATTGGAGAGTGTAATTCATTTACATCCAGTATTATTAAGGAAGGACTTATTCCTTCCATTTTGTTTT
>NW_012107330.1:149340-150089 GCF_000951045.1 Mandrillus leucophaeus | reverse complement strand
TATCTGTTGTATGTTTTTAGATTTGAGGTTACCATGAGGCTTATAAATAATATCTTATAATCCAGTATTTTATTTATTTATTTTAATTTTTTTTTTATTCTACTTTAAGTTTCAGGATACATGTGCAAAAGGTGCAGGTTTGTTACACAGGTGTGCCATGGTGGTTTGCTGCACCTCTTGACCCATCCTCTAAGTTCCCTCCCCTCACCTCCCATGCCCAACAGGCCCTGGTGTGTGTTGTTTCCATCCATGTGTCCATGTATTCTCCTTGTTCAACTCCCATTTAGGAGTGAGAACATGCGGTGTTTGGTTTTATGTTCTGTGTTAGTTTCCTGAGGATGATGGCTTCCAGCTTCATCCATGTCCCTGCAAAGTACATGATCTCATTCTTTTTTATGGCTGCATAGTATTCCATGGTGTATATATACCACATTTTCTTTATCCAGTCTATCATTGATGTAACACCATATTTTAAACTGATGACAACTTAACACTGATTACATGTTCAAACAAACCATCAAAGACAGGCCGGGCGTGGTGGCTGAAGCCTGTAATCCCAGCACTTTGGGGGGCCGAGACGGGCGGATCACGAGGTCAGGAGATCGAGACCATCCTGGCTAACACGGTAAAACCCCGTCTCTACTAAAAATACAAAAAACTAGCCGGGCGAGGTGGTGGGCACCTGTAGTCCCAGCTACTCGGGAGGCTGAGGCAGGAGAATGGCATGAACCCGGGAGGCGGAGCTTGCA
>NW_012107330.1:147430-149290 GCF_000951045.1 Mandrillus leucophaeus | reverse complement strand
CTGAGATTCCGAATTTCTAATAAATTCCCAAGTGAGGCTGATGCGGCTGTTTGCAGACCACACAAAGAGGGTAGCAAGCAATTAGAACAATGATTCTCTAAGTGTGGGCTCCAGACCAGCAGCATCAGCATCCCCTGGGAACTTGTCAAAATAGAAGTCCCTGAACCCCCACCCTAACCTATTCAATCAGAACCTCCAGGTCTCTGGCCTTGCCTTTATGACGCCCCCTTCCCCCATGCCCTCGTAGCAACGGAAGGTTCACTGTCATTTATTTGACACACTGAGCTTCCACCAATAATTTTGTTTGAGTAAGAAGTTCTGAGAATAATAATTAATATATAAAATTGGTTATGTTGGTACATAATTGAAAACCTCACATTTACAGGAAAATTATGAATTTGGAATCAGAAAACCAAATTTAAAATTGTAGCTCAATTTCCTCTTAGTTTTGTGAACTTGGGTGAATCATGTAACCCTGAACTTCAGATTTTTAACTAAAAAAATGTAAAAGAAAGTTAAAATGAGCACTTTCCTTACCTATTTTACATATTAGCTTTGAGGAACCAAGATGTTGTTATTATAGATAGCAGAAATACATACCTGGTGATGATGAATGAGGTGGATAAAGAAATATAAATCTTAAACTTCGTTCCAGCTGCACAGAATGTTTAATTTATTCACAAGTCAAGTAACACTAAGAAAAGCAAAAAGTTGTTGGAAAGAGCAAAAGAAAAGGTAGTAACATTTACTGAAGACTCATTTGGTGCTTTAAATATGACATTTCATTTTTCTAGCATACTAATAAATTCCAAGTGAGGAAATTAAGATAGCACTGAAAGTAAAGTTAATAACCTTTGGGAGCCACATTAAACGGCTTTTGCATTAGAAAACCTAAGTTTGAGTGAGACTCTGTTACTGGCTATGGACCATTGATTAAAACTCTCTTACACAATATGGCTTCAGCAACATAGAAATAACATCTGCCCTATGAGAGACTCGATATCCATAAATTTAAAAAGGATGAAAAATTGCTCTAAAAATTTCAAAGATTTTAACAATATAACTCATTATGTGAAATAACACATAAGATGTATAGACTTTAATAATTTTAACATTTTGCTAAATATGCTTCATTTTTTGGAATTATGCATATAGCAGAGTATACTGAATGTTAGAATATTTACACATATTCAAACTTCATTTCCATAAATTTCCATTTAAGTTATTTTTTATGAATGTTATTCAATAAATGTTTAGGGGATTGAGAACAATCATGTTGAATTTAGTCTCATTGCTATGTTACTTTCATTTTACAGAAGGGAATTTGTCTACCTAGTGCTGATTTTACTGGTAACTTTTATGTTTCTGTCATATTTTATATATTGTGAGTTTTATTTTACTGGCCTTTGAAGGAAGACTCTCTCTACTTCTCTGTCCATCGGCTTTTCATGCTTTCAGGGTTTTGCAGTTGTTCCTGCCCAGCATCCCAAGGCTCCCAGTTGAGAACTGGGTCTCATGTGTATGGCTCAGTTCCTACTCCATGTTGGCTCTGCTGCTATTACTAATGCAGTGGCCAGGCCTGCATTTGTGCCTCTGTCCTTTTTCAGCTTTTTAATCTTTATAACAAAAGGTCCTTTATCATGTCTTGTTTTTAACACAATAATACTCTCTCCATTTTTTTTACCTTTTCTGGGGAGCTTTTTCCTCGTAATGCCATCTGAATCAAATTCTCAACTGTTCCTGCCTGCTTAGAAATCTAGAGCCCATTTCGCCACAGCCTCACCAGCTTTGTGGAAGACAGTTTGGCGATTCCTCAAGGATCTACAACCAGAAATACCATTTGACCCAGCAATCCTATTA
>NW_012107330.1:143248-145315 GCF_000951045.1 Mandrillus leucophaeus | reverse complement strand
TGACCCATGTTGAATGGGTAGATAGCAGTTAAGATTTAATATTGTCCTTTGTAAATGACCTGTTGTAGTCCATAATCCTGAAAACATTAGTGGACAAATCTGATGATTATCCTCCTAGTGAATGAAGGCAAAGGATCCTGAATTTAGGGGTTATCTGGCTACAGAAGTCCAAGGGGTCCGAGAAGAGATGTACTGGCCCAGCTAATGAATACTAATGAGGAAAGGGGCTGAGATGAACTCCAGACTGTTTTGGAATATGCAAATGATTATTATAACAACACAGAAACCCTGTAAACATATTTTCATTAAGTATGGAGAACTGAAGTCAACATCTTTTCTGTTATCATGCTAACTAATTCTAAGAGGCAGCATATTTTCATGCTTTTGTGCTAAAATAGTCTGGATCAGGCAAAAATAATTTCACTGCTTGTTCCAAGAAATTCTTGTTCTTGTGAACCAACTAAACAGCTTCCTTATCAAAATTAATAGTTTTCCTCATCAAGAATCACTTGCAAGAACCTCACTTCAGTTCACTGCAACCATTCATTCAAAGTTACTAGGTCATATACTGTGCCTTCTTAACCTCAACGAGTTTCCTGCCTTAGAAGTCTTACCTTAAAATCACCCAGTCCAGCCCACACATTCTGTAAAGGCCAGTTCCCAATTATCCCATTTTGAGATATTATTGAGAGTTGGTCAAGGTGATGGTCTCTTCTATGGCATAATTTTGCTTGAATAAAGATTTTCTGGAGGTCTCTTGGGAAGTGACATTTGTTATCAATAAATACAATAGTGGGCAATATATGAGAAGAAACCAGATGTTAAAATCAAGGTTGGCAGTTAACTTTCTCATGGTTGCTGCACATCATCACCTTTACTTGAATGATAATACTTTTTAAAGCCACAGTCATTTAATGCTCTCTTTTCTATAAAAGAATGAAGAAAATTGACATCCAAAGATGTTAAGAGTCATCAACATTGATACATGTTAAAAAAAATTAAAGAGAAAGCCAGAACTAGAATTATTTCACAACTGTTAATTGCTCTATTAAAATAATGCCTATCTCTGAAGATCTCTTCATCCAGCATCTATCTATATGTATATATTTTATAGTATAAACATATTTTAAAGTATGTCTCTAAATTATGATATGAAATTATGAAATGCTGTATGTTCTTTAAGTACTTTTAAAATGGTACAACAGATAAAAATGTTACCAAAATATACAAGACATTTATTTTAGGGATTTGAGCATAATTCTGGAGTACAATTTTCAAAATTTACAATAAGAATGACTTAGAGTTCATATTAAAATTATATATGTATGGCTCCTCTTTGATCTACTGAATATTTTTATAAGAGGTCCTAAGAATTTTATCAAGTTGTCAGATATTTTTAATCTAAGGTAAGTGTGGGAAATGATGTATTCTGGCTCTTTGGCTCACATACCTAGTTGCTCTTTTGAATCACCTGAGAAGTGTTTTAAAAATACCAATGCCTGGCCATACCCTAGACCAATTAAAGTATTTTGGGGCAAGAACCAAGTTATGCTAATGTGCATAGGGTTGAAACCCAGCATATCAGAGTTTCTCATTTATGTACATACATATCTTAGTAAAACTCACATCCTAATTCAGTGGATCTGCAGTGAGGTCTGAGATTCCGAATCTCTAATAAATTCCCAAGTGAGGCTGATGCGGCTGTTTGCAGACCACACAAAGAGGGTAGCAAGCAATTAGAACAATGATTCTCTAAGTGTGGGCTCCAGACCAGCAGCATCAGCATCCCCTGGGAACTTGTCAAAATAGAAGTCCCTGAACCCCCACCCTAACCTATTCAATCAGAACCTCCAGGTCTCTGGCCTTGCCTTTATGACGCCCCCTTCCCCCATGCCCTCGTAGCAACGGAAGGTTCACTGTCATTTATTTGACACACTGAGCTTCCACCAATAATTTTGTTTGAGTAAGAAGTTCTGAGAATAATAATTAATATATAAAATTGGTTATGTTGGTACATAATTGAAAACCTCACATTTACAGGAAAATTATGAATTTGGAATCAGAAAA
>NW_012107330.1:131813-139013 GCF_000951045.1 Mandrillus leucophaeus | reverse complement strand
ACCGTGGAATACTATGCAGCCATATAAAAGAATGAGATCATGTCCTTTGCAGGGACATAGATGAAGCTGGAAGCCAACATCCTCAGCAAACTAACACAGGAACAGAAAACTAAAAACTGTGTGTTCTCATTCATAAGTGGGAGTTGAATAATGAGAACACATGGATACAGGGAGGGAAACATCACATACTGGGGCCTGTTGGGCAAGGGGTGGGAGAGGATTAAGACAAATACTTAATGCATGCGGGGCTTAAAACCTAGATGACAGGTTGATAGGTGCAGCAAACCACCACAGCACACGTATACCTATGTAACAAAGCTGGACATTCTGCACATGTATCCCAGAACTTAGTATAATAAAATTTTTAAAAAAAGAAAGAAAGAAAGAAAGAAAGAAAGAAAGAGCCCAGAGAGGGATAATGTCTTCAGTTCTACTGTTTTGTTTTCTAGTTGTCAGGTATTTGATTTTATAAATGACTGGATTATTTTAAATGTGTCTTTTATTTATTATATTTTCAGTGAAGAATTGCCTCAGAGTATAATTTTTAATGCCAACCTAATCAGAACTCTGGTGTGGAAGTGAAGAAGGACTCATGAAAAAAGTCCTTTTGATAGTACTTAAACAGACAAAATCAGATCGTTATGTTAATTATGAATGATCACATTAATGCCTGCATTTGTGCCCTGCATGTACTGAAGCAGTGCACGCCCAGCCTCAGTGATGAGGAGGCTGAGCCCGTCCTTCCCTCTTCTTTCACTGTTTGCCACTTCATTGCTTTCCTCGTCTGTTGGACCCTGGGGAAGTGAGCTTATTTGGTCTTCACAGTGCCTTTATATTGGCCATTTTTCAGTTGAATTTTCCCCCAGCTGGCTGTGAAGGAATCAGATCAACCTTTTGCAACTTGATGGGTTGTTCTATATTCTGTCATCAAGAAGGCTGAAAAAAAGAGTGACAGCAAAGTTGACAATCTGTAGGCTTTTCCTAAAGACATGTTCACTTGCTGTATTCCCTGTCTGTAAAAACTTACTCTCACTTAGGTATACAATACTTTAAAAACATCAATTAAAAGCACTAAGCAGAGTTTTGATCATCTTTTCAATTTAATGGGTTTAACTTTTAGACCATAAATGGGTAAAATTATATTGTCATATTACCTCCTGGATTTGTATCCATGGAGGCACAGAAATCTTCATCACCGGAAAGTTATCCTAAATAATATCCCAAGGTGGCTCTAGCATGAAAAATTCTATTTTTAAAAAAACTAAATGGTTTATTCTGAGCATTATTGCTAAGTTTCTGGAAATACATTTGTGAAAGTACAAAATATGCATATATTTAGAATTTTTCAGGTTATTAAAATGATCTAAAAGAGGTTATAAATCATTACAGTACAGTTTATCCAAACAAATAGAGTATGTTTAAATAAAAAATATCAATAACATTTTTTCCTCTAAGGATGCACTTTTCTTTTAAATTGTCAACTTGAAAAAATAACTGTCAATTAGGTAAGTGGCAGGTTAATCAGTGTATAGATTAACAGTGATTAAAAGTAGTAATTGCATTTTATGATTGATTGATTGATTGATTGAGATGGAGTCTTGCTCTGTTGCCCAGACTGTAGTGCAGTGACGTGATCTTGGCTCCCTGCAACCCCTTTCTCCCAGGTTCAAGCAATTTTTGTGCCTCAGCCTCCTGAGTAGCTGGGATTACAGGCATGAACCACCACACCTAGCTAATTTTTGTATTTTTAGTAGAGACAGGGTTTCATCATGTTGGTCAGGCTGGTCTTTAACTCCTGACCTCAGGTCTACCTGCCTCAGCCTCCCAAGTAGCTGGAATAAGAATAAGTGCCACCACTCCCAGCCAACGCCCCCCCCCCTTGTTTTTAAATAGAAAAGGGGTTTCACCATGTTGGTCAGGTTGGTCTTGAACTCCTGATCTCAAGTGATCTGCTTGCCTTGGCATTCCAAATTTCTGGAATTACAGGAGTGAACCACTGTGCCGAGCCACATGCTACATTTTAAAAAGGAATAAAGTATTAAATTTGACTTTTTTCTTAAGCCTATTGGCGAAGGCCAGATCTTTAATGAAGGGGTGATCAAGAGATTGTTAAGCCAGCTTTGCAGCTCTTATTTCATTCTGCTTCTAGATAGATGCCAGCAGTGAGAAATTCTTTGGAAAGTATGATCAATATTCTGTGTGCTTTCAGGGATGATGGGGCTGGAGTTGCTTTCTCCTCACTTCCAGCCACTTACATTTGGGCTTTTATCTGACTCACTCCTGAAATAGCCCCTGATTACAGAGAGGAAGAAATGAGCCAGAGTGACATCAATCTGTTCTCTGAAGATATGAGCTAGCATCCTGTTTTGCCTGGTTTGAGCACTGTCCCAATAAAAGAGTTTTATCTTAGAAGTCACTGGACTCAAGAGCAGTATGTAGAGGAGTGAATCTTCTCCAATAGAGAGTTCCCTGAGCCTGTAGCTAAGGGGTTGACATACACCATCACCTGAAGTGGACATCGCTCATGCCCGGTAACCACAAGAAATAATAACTTCTTAGTAATGGTAGGGGGGTTGAAGATCCCACGAGAAGCTCCCATGAGTGAAAGCATTGGAACAACTTGCTATCCTAATTATACCAATTCCACATTACAGCTCTACCAGTGAAATCATTTCTAAACTTACCTCCCTCTCCACCTCTTACCTAATGTTGAGAAAGCCAAATTCAGTAGAGTGAGGAAAGGTTTATGAGGAGTGCAAATAGATAGAAAGAGATGGAAGAACTGAAAGATACCTAATATTCATGAAGCACTTGGATATTAAGTATTCATCACACATACTAGATACTACATAGACAAGAGGCAGTCAATGTTCAGAATATTCCAACTATAAATGAGATGTAAGAAGCACTCAAATTCCTGAGGCCTTAATTTGGTCACTCAGTGGTGACACCCATTCTGGACCCATATGTCCTCTGTCCAAGCAGAAGAACAAAGTGCTGGCTGTTCATTAAGCTACAGCTGTGGCCAAGAACACTTATTCCTGTCCCTCTCTAATAGAGCAAGAGTGTCGTTGGTCCTGGACATCTTCTATCTCTAGTTTCCTTTGCTTGAACCTCAACTCCGGTCTGATAAAAATGTCATCAATGAGAAAGGTGATGTGATGTGGCTGAGTGACAGAACATAGGACTATTGAAAACACAGGATTCAGGTAGTGTGTGGCCCTCCCATCCCACCTGTAGCCTATCCTGAGTATATTCACTTACCCATCTCTTTCATGCTGCTTATCCTTGAGTTCTTTACATAGATTTTAACACACCATGTTATTCAAGAATTTTAACTTCTCTGCGAAGTTAAACTTCTGTTCTGACCTTCAGGGTTGCTTGCATGGTAACTTAGTGTAGACCATCATTGTTCTCAGGAAATGCCCCGTTTGATAGCTTCTTATGCTATAGTCTAGCTTTCATTAAGATTTTTTAACAAAATACTTATCAGTTTATTTAGGTAACATCTGTCTTCCTTAGTAGACTATAAATACCAAGAAGTCATGAAATATTTTTTCAATGCCTCCTAAAATGCCCAGGACATACCAGGCATCCAACAAATATTTGTTGACTACATTAGCAGGCAAACCAAGACTTTTTAATGAATATTTTAGACTGAAAAAAGAATTGTGAAAATAATACAGAGCATTCTCAAGAATTCTTCATTTAGCTTATACTATTGTTAACACCTTACACAGTACAATTGTCAAAACTTAGAAATTAGCATTGGTGCACTATTAACTGCAAACTTTATTCACATGTTACCAAATTTCTATTAATATTCTTTTTTCCGATTCAGAATCCAATCCAGGAAACCACATTGCATTAATTGTTGTATGTCTTCTTGTTCCTCTAAGGAGCTGGTGACAGTTCCTGAGTATTTTCTTGTCTTTCATAACCTTGACATTTTGAAGAATGCTTTTCAGATATTTTGTAGAATATCTCTTGATTTGTGTGTCTGATGTTTTCTCATAATTAGACTGAAGGCATACATTTTTGGTGATGTACTACTTCTAATGTACCATATTCGATGATGTATGATATCAATTTCTTATTGCTGCTTATCGCTGTTATACGCATCAGAGTTATCTTAAATTACCTAACAGATATTTGCTACGTCTGTGTCATATATATGAATCTGGCTGTCATGATTGTTTTTTGTCTCAGGAGTCCATTGTTTTTTCTAGCCATGTGTAATTTTATTACACAAGGCACATAGCTTGGGTAGCTGAGTTGAGACTTAGGAGGATAGATTTGACACCTAGAATGGTAACACTCTTTCTTCTGCTAGGCCTTTAGGCCCAGTTTTGAGTTAATATAATTAGAAATTGAGCTGGATTTGAAGTTTGTTTTTCCTGTGATTACCCTCTGTCTGTGAAAAGGTATTAAATTATCCAGAGGACGCTTTGTGTTTAGTAATTTTTTAATTTGTTTTTTCAATGTCTTCTTTACGCTCAGCTTTAGGGCTGTCCTTTGTGCTGCACCTCAGCAAGGGTCTGTCTCTGGCCAGTTACTTGTGAGGGGTTTGCTAGCCTGCTTAAGGGATTGGTGGGCACTGGGGGGAAATTTTCTGTTGTTTGGACCACAGTCTCAGTCCTAAATAAGCACCATGTCTATGGGTCTTGGGGACATAGTCTTTTCCGTTTTCCCTCCCTTACAGTTCTGAGTCTAGAAGCTATTTTAGATCTTCCTCCAGAATTATAGAGACTTTTCCTGGTCCTTTCCGCAGCTGCAATAGCTATAAACTGATAACCCCAGCTTCACAGTGTTTACTTTCTACCTCCAAAGATTCATACTTTTGTTTCATACAGGAAACGAAAGTTGAGGTTCTACCTTAGTTTTCCCCCTCTCCTTAATCAGCTTTTATTTCCTCCTCCAGTTTTGGAATGTGAAAAAGAATGTCTAATGTCTCTCTCAATCTTTTCTAGGAACATCTTATGGTATTTGTGGGGAAACAAGAGTCTGTAAGAGGATATAGACCCCCAAATATTTGCATCTCCCAGGGACTTCACCCTCTCTCAGAGAATAATCAGCTGGTCTCCCCCAAGTCACCATATCTCTAGGTAAGTACTTTTGACTTGCATCTTTCCCAGGTAAGCCAAGGCACCTGCCTCTTCTACCCCTAAAGACACATGACTTCTTTCTAACTCTGGGTTAGTTGGTTGCTCTGCAACCTCAGTATGTTCAAGCAAAGTTGTGAACAAGTGGCTTGCTTGGCTATCTCTTGAAAGTTTGGAAGCAGTGTTCTTTCCACCTTTCTGTATCTGCAGATAGAAACCAAAAGTTTACACAACCCACTTTACCCTCCTCAGACATAGATTTAAAGATGTTTCACAACAGGAAACTTGGGTAGGAGCAACTAAACTTTAAATTGTATGGTATAGTAATGAGAACATATAACCTGAAGTCAGAAAACTTTGAGTTCAAATTTCTTCAACATCACTTTCTCTTTTGAAATCTTGGACAAATTTGGATCCAGGGTTGTCATTGATTACAAAGATGTACAATGATTACAAAGATGTAAGATTCACGCTGTCATTTCCACTAGTAATTACCAAATAAATGATCTTTTTAGGGAGCAAACCAATATTATTGTGGGTGAGGGGATGAGTAAGGGAACCTGCCCCTTCCATCCTCAGTTGAAGGGCTTCTCCATTTATCACCTATGTGGATACGACTTACCAGTGAGCTCCAACTTGAAGAAATAATGCCTAGGAAGATGAAAAGCAGTTGTATGGATGTAAAATATAAAATTTATGCTGATTAAATGCTTTTTTGTTTTAGAGTTTAAGAGAATTTAGCATCATGTGGTCATGACAAGGAAAAACAAACCTGGAAACTTGAGTTTGTAGTAATGGAAATCTCAATAGAACTTTAAAGTTATCACAGGAAAATGGAAGAAACAAGATTGAAGACAAAGTTAGGAAGTGATTGAAAACAGTTGAATAACATTGGTCTGGTAATTCTGAAGAGGATAGGACATGGACTGTGAAAAGGAGTTTGAGAGATGCTTCTGCCACTTATATATTGGGTGGCCTTTGGTAAATTATCCAATCTTTTGGAGGTAACAATTCTCATTTTGGAAAAGCCATTGTAATCCGGTTCTTCTCTTTCATCTACTCTTTCAGCCTCTGTGCTGAATCTACCCATTACCATTTGCTGTTTCTTTGAATACAGAGGCTCGTCTACATTTCCTGCTGATGTTCTCATTGCGCTAACTGCCCAGAATCAGGAACTAGATCTTGCTTAACTCTCCAGAATTTAGCACAATCACACATAGAAGTGCTCAGGTACTCAAGAATGCTTTTTAATGCATGAAAGAGGAAAGAAAGAAAGGAAAAAGAAGGAAAGAAAAAAAGAGGTGTTATATCTATCTATTAATATCCAATGATCTGTTCAGCTTCATCGTTAGGGCCACTCACATGCAAGATAAATGGCACGTATAAAACAAAATCTGAGGATAAGGAACAGAATGATGAGTTGGGGGGAGGGTAAAGCAACAATAAAACAGGGGATTTGCCTTATTTACACAGACTTTAAATAGGTGAATTAAAAAACCTGAGCTTTCAGAGACAGAGAAAACAAATGTGGAAATATGGAAGAGTGTGATGTTGAGGCTGTCCACCCTAGCTGTGCTCTCCAAGTAGGTAATTTTCACTACCAGTCACTCTGCACTGACTTTTCACATAATATCTGTGGTCATAAATGTGGAGAAGATTACCAGGCTACTAAACAGCAGTACATCCCAGGAAACTGGTTAGTCAATGCTTTAATTTTTGACTGCAATAGCATTCCATCAGGCAATTTACTATTAGAATTTTTTGACTTGCTGTATCGATAACAAACTGCCCCTAAGCCACTAACTCAGACCCCACCAAAGTATTGGAGATACTCCAAGAAATATTCCCTTTCGTCATCACTTTAAAAACAAAGATTCTGTATTTACAAAAATGTCCAGATAATTTGATCCAGCAGTAAGACCTGCTAAGTCTAGCCTTAACAAACTTTTCCATCTGAAATTTCACCAATCCCTAACTTCTCTTCCATCAAGCCACCCCAATCCTTTTTTTTAATTATTATTATTATTATACTTTAAGTTCTAGGGTACATGTGCATAACGTGCAGGTTTGTTACATATGTATACTTGTGCCATGTTGG
>NW_012107330.1:114515-125353 GCF_000951045.1 Mandrillus leucophaeus | reverse complement strand
AGTGAGATGAACCCAGTACCTCAGTTGAAAATGCAGAAATCACCGGTCTTCTGTGTCGCTCGCGCTGGGAGTTGGAGACTGGAGCTGTTCCTATTCGGCCATCTTGCTCCTCCCCCAAGCCACCCCTAACTCTTATGAGCCATACACAACTCTCTGTTCTAGAATCCTTCAGTTCTTACACGTATCAGTGAGTTTTAGAGTTTCTGTTAACAGAAGGACTATTATTGTTGTTGCTGTAATTCTTACTACAGGAGTTAGTCTGAAACTTAACTATATTAGGATAGCTCTGGAAGAATGGGAGACATTGGGAGTAGGCTTGAGTTGTACCTTGATGCTGTTTTTATAGCAACTATTTCAAAGCCCGTTGGAAAAGAAAAATAAAAATCAGAAAATCTGGGTCTAATTTTAGATTGAGAAAGCCGTGTGAGTTTTACCAACTAAGCTCACCTATCTCACTTAATTTTTTGAATATGCAAAGAAGGGAATGGGATAAAGAGATTTTTGAGGTAATTTCTAGTCATAAAATTATTTTGATATAATTTATTATATTGGTAATTTCCATATTTATACACTAAAAATGGGTTTCTGCACCAAATACTTGGGCAAAATATCTGTGAAAACATTTGTCGAGGCGCACGGGTTCAGGTGGCTTAATGTTATACAAAGGGACTGTTCTATTCATTGAGGGCATTGATTAGCTACTGACTTGACATAAAAAGTTGTAATTAATAAAGAAATAGCTATTAATTCTACATCCTTAAGTAAAAAGTGCAACCAGATTCCCATTTATGTGTATGTTATTTCTCTTCCTTATTTGACACCATTTGATCAAAGTATTTTATTGTTATGACTCAGACTATTCAGCAGGCTCAAATAAATATTGAATTCCCCAGGTAAAAAAGATTTTTTACCCTTCAAAGATACCTTGCCGGGTTCCAGCAACCTGCTCCTTAGGCAAAGGAAATGTCTTTTTATGCACATAATTTTGAGTTGATAGAAGGTAAATTGAAATGACATTTTAAAATTTAAAATTAGTTTTAGTAAATCCAATATTGACAGTGTACTACTTGGGAGCACCTAAGGCTTGAAAGATCAGTGATCAGTCCGTCTGTGGAGATATCTTGCTTTTTTAATCAAAAAGAATATATATTTATTTTGGTTTCTCAAATGTAAAATTGAGAATCAGAAATAACAAGTTGGTAAAAATAATATCATGCTTTTCTTTTTAACTTTTTCAGCGTACTCCTATATGATGCGATCTGATTCTCAAAATTATTAAAACTTTTAAAGTGAACTACAGTATAAAGTTATGTGTGCTAATCTTGTGTATGAGTTTTTAAAAAGGATAAACATCTGTAATGATCACCCCGATAAAAGAATATTAGCACAACAGAAGCTTTCCTTGTACTTTATTTTGTTAAACTCCTGTCTCTTAAAGGTGATCTCTAATGAGACTTTTAACATCATAAATTAACAATGTCTTTTTGTGTACTTCACATTAAGAGTTATATGGTATGTTGCTTTTCATCTGGTTTCCTTTACTCTATATTATGTCCATCCAACATATTTATATTGTTTTGTGTAGCAGAACTTTTAAATTTTTATTGCTGGGTTATAGTCTATTAATTAATAAAACATGATTCATCCTACCCTTGATAAGCAATTGGATTGTTAGTTTGAAATTATTATGAATAATGCCTCTGTCAATGGTCATGTACATCAATTTTTAAAGATATGAATAAGTTCCTTATATGTAATAAATTGTGTGTGTTTAATTTTAGTGGTTATTACCAAAAATTTTGCAGAGTTAACATTGTAATACTAATTTTATAAGCTCACCACCGGTGCCAGCAGTAATACTATTATCCTATTATTAGTACATTTTAAAAATATTTTTAATTTAAATATGAACATAATTATATCTTCTTTGCTTAGTTTTAATTTCCTTAATGTCAGTTATATGAGCATCTTTTTATATTATTTTATGTAACCTATCTCTTGAATATTTGCTACTTTTATCTTCCTTTCTAAAATTTCCAGAATTTCTTTCAGTTTCCAGAAATATTTTTTTTTGTATTTTCTAACATATTAAGCATAGTTATTTTAAAGTTTATTTCTCATCGCTCCAACATTTAGATCACTGTTAGATTTTTTTGTCTATTATCTACCTTGGATTTTTTTAGTCATTTGGTTTGTTTGTTGGCTTGCCTATTAATCTTTCACTAAATACCAGATATTCTATGCTTTGGGTAATGCTCTTTTACTCCAAAGAGGGTTAAATTTTACTCTGGCAGGTAGATAAATACAAGCAAAACATCATATTCCATTGGAGTATGTGTTTCCAGTTATCCCTGGGCTGGCCTGTTGTGGGCTGCCCTTGTTACTAGGGTAGAGTTCCCATTCATACTGTGTATTCTGGGGTCTCACTTGAAATTCTTCTCTCCTTTCTTCCCTCCTTCATTTCCTTCCTTTCCTCCTTCTCTCCCTTCCTCCCTCCTTTCTTTTTCCTTTTTCTCTTTTTCTTTTTTTTTTGTCGTTGTTGTTGAGACGGAGTCTTGCTCTGTTGCCCTGGCTGGAGTGCAATGGTGGGATCTTGGCTCACTGCAAACTTTCATCTCCTGGGTTGAAGGGATTCTCCTTCTTCAGCCTCCTGAGTAGCTGGTATTACAGGCGCCACCATGCACAGCTAATTTTTGTATTTCTGATAGAAAAGAGGTTTCACCATGTTGGCCACGCTGGTCTTGAACTCCTGATCTCAGGTAATCTGCCTGCCTCAGCCTCCAAAAGTGCTGGGATTACAGGCGTGAGCCACCACGCCCAGCCTGTCTTTCTTTTTACCACCTTGACCAGTCATGAATTCTAACTTCTTTGTACTGCGGCTGCCAAAATATCTTCTCAGCTTTTTAGCCCTTTGGGTATTGGTTTTTACTTTCTAGGAGTCTTACCTGGCACATAAAAAGCTTAAGCACTGGGCAACGCCTAATAGGAGAAATCATTGACGCCTTTCAGACTCACTTATTTTTGGCACTTGCATCTGGTATTTTGCCCCTAAGTCTTTGTCAACCTGGGAGCCTTCAACTCCAGACTGTGTCTCCCCAGCCCACTTTGAGTACCCAAGTCTTTAGGCCACCATGGCCTCCGTATACCTATAATGTGAACGGCAAATTTTCTGAGGCAAAAGCAAGTGAACAGGGGCTCCCCTTGGTATTCTTCCCTTCTCGTGTCTGCCCTGGCTATTTTCGTACGCCTCCAAACAGCGACTTAGTGTATTTTATTAATCCTTTATCATTTTGATCACTGGTAGAATTAATCTCTTAATCTTTAGTTTCATTATCATAATTGAAAGTGAGAATGCATGTTTAAAACGTGTGTGGCAAACATTATAGTGCTTATTTGAAACACAGAAGAAATAAATAATGAAGAGAAAGTAACATTTTCTTATGATCACAAAGCAAGACTTTTGTGGACCAGGAATTCAAATTCTAGTTTCAAAACTTTTGATCTCAGCACTTTACATCCTACAGGTTTGAAAAACAGCTGAACTTCCATGGTTCAATTTGTATCAGATTATATGTTAGAGGAAAATTAAAGATCCAACAATCTTAGCTTGTGACAGAATACAATTCTGAGTGTAACCTTATGAATGCCTACCTAATTCAAAGAAAGGAAAAATTCTCCTTAAATTGGCAAATACTGATAAAATCCACAATTAGGGGAAAAGCACGTATAGAAGAGTGTGGAAATAAAAACTACTCCTAACATCCCTTTAAATGAATTCTAACACATTTATCTTGTCCACAAGTGATAGGACAGAAATATTGACATAAATTAATGCATCCATAATATCCAAACCAGAGCTTTTAAATGAAAAGGGCGTACATTTTATGACATGTTATAATGCTTAATGTGACTTGCATTTACTATCTCGTAAGTATTTTACAATGACACTCTGATGTAGTTCCAGTGTTCTAGGGAAAGCAAGGAAATGGATGCACAGATATGGTTTCAGGAGTTTAACAAGGATAATGAGGAATTCATGACTAATGCCAGAAATGAAACTCAGAATTTTTGTGTCAATCTCAGCCTCAGACCCTTTTTGCTGTATTAAGAAAAGCTGAATGTATTCGAAATACAGCCTAAGAGTTCTGCCTTGCCCCATGCCTCTGAATTTGCCCTCAGGCATTTGAAAATACAAAATGAACTGCATAAGGAAAGGTTTCCGAAGTTTAGGATAAAAATACTGTGGGAAATATCTACTATTTAAAGCATACGTAGAATCTGTTTCTTGTATGATTTCCATGGCACTCACAGAAAATCATTCCCTCTGCATAGCTACTTCCTCTCATCAGGAATTTGGGGAGTTCCCAATGGGAATTTCACATCATCATAGGGAACATCATTTATATAGCTCTTAGTGCAAATGATATCCCTGAAGTTATCGATACATTAGCCTTGGGATTAAGGATGGTTCCCTTCCCAATAAAGGCCCCAGCACCTCCTCCCCTTATAGTTGTTGATGCTTTTCTAAGTACGTAAAATCCTCACAATGTTCGACAACTGTTCATGAGATTTTATTACATGCAAAACATTTATGAGATGTTTGAAGGCCTCCAAACAATTAGAATTTCAAATTTTTATAAAATACAGAATTGGAAAGATTGAGTCTCTTCTTTGTGTAATGTACTCTGTCAGAGAAACCCCAGATCAGTGATGCTTGGTCTTGAATGTGACAGAAAGCAGACCCTGTCCACTCAGTGGGTATTAATCTCATCATACCTAGATTACACAATATTCACTATTGACAAAAACAATGATGCAGTCATCATTTCACTGCCCTCTGATGAACAAACCATTTCAATCTCTTGACTCCGAATAGGTATTCTTCCAATTTGCTTTTTAGTGTCATTGCAAGTAATTACTCTCAAAATAGCTCAATAATGTCAAATAAAAGCTAGAAAATCTGAATTTCTTAGACTCCAATTGGAACATTCTACTATAGAAATCATAATTGATTTCATCTGCGGATTAAAGAGCCTGGCCAGAAAACAACTCTGCAAAATAAAACAGAATCCTCACATAAGAGCCATATATTTGGTCATTGTAGTCATAGAAACAGATATTCAAGGGTGGCATAACCCTTCACCTTGTAACTAGACTATGTGATCCTTATTTTCCAATAACTGATTTATCTAGAGATAGTAATATGTTTTATAGATTTGAATCATTAATCTTTGAATTATTATAGCAATTTTTTTTTCACTGAGCCTAGTTACAAACTATGTATAATTTGGTAAAAATTGAGCTCTCCCTTTCAATAAAAGCTTTCTTTCTTTGTATAGAAAATTGGATTACATTGTACTAGAAGAAACTTTTAGAACACTAGGCTAAGCAAGAACTATTTAACACTTTCCTTGAAACATTTGAGTATTCAAAAATTGCAATTTCATAGGTCTGCTAATTCTCCTATGCTAATTCTGCTAAAAAAGAATGATTCAAATAATTGCTACTTTTTTTTTCCCCTTAAGTGTGGCTCACTTGTAGTATGCTATTATTCGGTCACAATAAAAGGTTAAAAAAAAGCATTGGTAAATTTCTGAAATTAGCCTTCTTATTTTGCTTATGAATTCAGAAAAGATCAGGATTTTTGAAAGTGCATTTTGTTCAGAAATGAAAATACTTAAGAAAAGGGGTGGGCGGGGGGAAGGCATAATTGTAGTTAAGATTTTACTAGCAAATGTTTAATTTGGATTGAATAAATATATTTTGTGAGCAACAGATGCACAAATGAGTTTGTGCTTTAACACCAACTGCTTTAAATCTAATTTGTATATAACTTTTGAGATCTAAATGTCTAGGTTTTATCTTATTTTTATTTTGACCAAAATAAACACTGCTTGCTGCTATGGGCTGAATATCTGTGTTCCTCCAAAATTGAGGTCTAATCCCCAAAGTGAGGTATTTAGGGGCAGGGTATTTGGGAGGTGATTAAATCATGAGGGGTGGAGTCCACATGAATAGGATTAAGCATGGAAAGAATCTGAAGAGACTAGAGCTCTCTATCAGTCATGTGAAGATACATCACGAAGGCAACTTTCTTCAGACACCAGATATGCTGGCTTGGACTTCCCAACCTCCAGAACTACAAGAAATACATATTTGCTTTTTAAGCCCACACAGTCCATGATATTCTTCTTTGTAGCAGCCTGAACTAAGATACCTGATTTAAAAACTTGAAAATTTGTGACACAGTGGACTCAAAATAGCAAATGGGATCCTGCTAGACACAATATGCTTTGTTGGAAGCTGATCAAAAACAGATTATTTCATATCTTTAACTGGGAGTAATTTAATGTTTAGTGAGATAGACAGTAGATATCAACCTCCTTTTAAACAAAATCATTTAAATCTGTGTCCCAAGGGGTCATCATTGCTTTGAAAGTCCAACATTCTTGAGAATAAAATAATAACAGCAACCGAGGTACTACATAGCTTATTGCAGAATTCAGATATGAACTGGGATTGCTCTGAAAAATATTGGCGTGTTTTCCTATATGAAGACAAGTATTTCTTAAACTGTAGAAAGTATTTATAGAAATGTTTGAGGGCATAGTCATGGCAAAAGAAAATTTCACTCTAACTTCAAATATAGCCCAGCTTAACACGAAGAAAGCTATCATCTGATGAATAATCATTTGTATGTGCTTAGCAGCTTTTCTTAATATTTTGTAAATACATTAGTCTGGTAGCCTCTTTCATGGGTACACAAACTTTCTTTATTTATTGTGAAATACTCACCTTGCCTAGTGATGGCTAACTAGTGAGATGCAGTCACAACCATGAGCTCTGTATTTGTGTTTTTACATTTTGTCTAGCCCTTTGGAGTTTCTTTATTAATTTAGACCCAATAGCTCAATTTCCTCCTTATTAACATTCTCTCAATACTTTTGCATTTAATTTCAATCATGAAAATATTTTCTTGTGTGTGATTATTGTAGCCGGAGGTTTCTTAGGTCTTCATATTTTCAATGAGTCCTGTAGAGGGTGATTTATTTTTATGTATTTATGTATTTATTTATTATTTTGAGATGGAATCTCACTCTGTCATCCAGGTTGAGGTGCAGTGGCGCGATCTCAGCTCACTGCAAGCTCCACCTCCTGGGTTCACGCCATTCTCCTGCCTCAGCCTCTCAAGTAGCTGGTACTGCAGGCGTCCACCACCATGCCCGGTTAATTTTTTGTATTTTTAATGGAGACAGGGTTTCACTATGTTAACCAGGATGGTCTCGAAATCCTGGCCTCGTGATTCGCCTGCCTCGGCCTCCCAAAGTGCTGGGATTACAAGCATGAGCCACCGTGCCCAACCGATATATATATACACACACACATGTATATATATACGTGTATATATATATGTGTGTGTGTGTGTGTATATATATATATATTTTTTTTTTCTTTCATGATTTACTAAGCTAGTACTGAGTGGTCCAGGCTGGAAATAAAACACTGCTTTCTGTCCTCCACAAATGGTGGAAATTTATTCAAAATCTTTCTTCAAGATGTGTTTTATCACCTCTACTAAACTGTAAACAAGGTACAGTGTATCCTGATATCTTACTGTTTCTTCTTGGGATCTAGTGAGAGAACTGTATCTATTTAACATTAAAAAAACAGCCAACGTAAGATTAACCAATGGAGATACCATTAAATATTAATCTCTTTAACCCTTTAGCTAATATTTCACATATAAAATTTTATTATATATTCCATATATTCAGGTTTTGTGGTATTTAAAGTCATGATCACATTGTCTCATGTTAGGATTTCCCCTGTTGTTTAAAGATCTGGACCTTTCAAAGTACATGAGTTTATCAAGATCATGTTAATTTAGATGTTATGGCCAAATTTTGGTGATTTGGGTTGTCCAAGTGTGCAAATATCAGAATAGGGATAGTCTCTTATCTTTGTTCTGCCTAATGCCTGCAGTAAGCTGTTTACTCATTTAGTTTTTCTTTATCCACTGTGCTCTATGCCTTCTTCCTTCCTTTTTTCCCCCAGTAATTATTTTAAGGGTTTATTATGCACTGAGGACAGAACATCGAAAAATGGTTTAAACAGGGGCCAGACTTTCCAGAAGCTCAAGAGGTAATGAGAGATTCCAACTCTGTAGTCAAATCTGTTCTGGAATGCAATAGTCTCTATGGTGGAGTGGTTTAAAGGAAGATGTGTTACCTCACTTACTAGTGAAGTTGGGAAAGATTCCATTAAAAGATGCCACTGAAAACAGGAACAGGTCTTGAAAGGTGAATAAATTTGCTTAGGATGGAGATTGTATGGAAGGTCTTCCAGGTGGGCGCACAACAATTACAAAGCAGCAGAAGCATGAAAGAACACAGGACGCTAGGAGAAACAAGCCACAGCTGATGTGTGGGCTGGCGTGACCTTGTTCTCTGATCACCGTGGAGGAGTGGAAGGGAGATGACACAGAGGGGGATGCCAGCATGGAACATACTAATAGAAGTTTCCTTTTGACATTCGACTCTGAAACCAGGTGATTTATAACTATTTTTCCTATGAATTGCTCCAGGAACATAAAAAATGAGCTGAGATTACTAAGCAAATAATTTTAAGAATAAGAATAACACAACCACAAAACATACTTTCAGGACTGACATGCCATTCTTCATTTTAAAAGCAATCCTCTAAAATAAATTACTTAAAAGCAATTACTTAAAAAAGATAGAATATAGGTACGTATGACCCTTTAGCTTAGGATGCATGGCTCTCTATTCCATCCACACATTGAGCAGAAGCAGATAATCAAATTTGTTTTGCCCAGCAAACGTTCTTAAAAAAAAAAAAAATGGTATCCTTTCTCTTGATATATGGGTTTCCTTTGCTGTCAGTGGTGGTTCCTTGTCAAGATATATCATTAGAAAATTTGTGTTCTCGTCAGTCTAATCCCCTTGGAATATCAAAGAACCCATGGAAATCATCTACCCATTAGAATTAAAGGCTAAGCATCATTAATAGGTTTCACGGACAGGTGTATTTCCTAGTTTCTTCCACTTTTGGCTGTGGTATCTAATTAGACAGCAACATTTGTGCTCTGAGAAGAGCTTCAGGATGGTACTCACTGAGATAAGAGCCTTATGGTGCTGGAAATTCCTGTTGCTACAGTGAATAAAATAAAATTAGAAATATCATAGTGATTATATGCATGTACACTTCTCTTCAGGAAGATTTAGATCAGTTTTTTTCATGCTTAAGTGGTACATGATATCTTCTAAGGGAGAAATATATCTGTATGCGTGTGTGTGCCTAAGTACATATGTATATGTTTATAAAATTCAAACCTGAGAACAAATACGTAAATTCTAAGTTGAGAGCACTTCATTAAAAGACAGATACTGATTTCTCTTTCTGGCCACAATAGGATAACAGACACTGGACTTGCCATCACAAAACAGCTAACACTGGACAATATACATATTACAATGGTTTTTAGATTTTGGACATTGAGCAATACAGGACAGGGACACTTTTGACAGAGGATATCAATGGGGTGAGACCACAGTTTCCCACTTTATTACCTAGAGGGAGTTTGCAAACTAAAGTATAAGTATTAGGATTCCAGGTGGAGGTCAGAGGTAGCCCTTTTTTAAAGACAGTACTAGATTGCCTTTGTAGGATTAACATTAGCCATAAGATTAGAAATCATGGTTTAAGTGTCATGCAGCTGGATGCTACAGGATTCTGACCCTCCCTAAACTGTTCCTAAGATCATTGCTTGAGATATTTTGGAGACCCTGCACTTGATGGATCAGCTGGCTCCACCCAGGTCAATAAACTGGCTCATCTGATCTTGTGGCCCCCATCCAGAAACTGACTCAGTGCAAGAAGACAGCTCTGACTCCCTATGATTTCATCCCTGACCAATCAGCATTCCCGGCTCACTAGCTTCCCCCCAGCCACCAAGTTATCCTTAAAAACTCTGCACCCCAAATTCTTGGAGAGACTGATTTGATAAAACTCCGGTCTCCCGGAGTGAAAGAAAGAAAGGAAAGGGAAAGGAAAAGGGAAAGGGAAAGCAGAAAGAAAGATGGAGCAGAGAATCTAAAATGAGGCACAGCAGGTAGAGATTACAGCAGTGTAAGAGAAGAGAGATCTGCAGAGGATAACCCTCGCGTCTTCACCTGATATCCAATAATATCTGTTCATCTGGGGATGAACACATGGGCTGTTTCTACCTTCTGGCTATTGTGAATAATGCTGTTATCAATGTGTGTATATATGCACTTGTTTAAGTGCCTCGTCCCAATTTTTTTTATTTTTGGCTACAATTTCCGGGTCATATGGTAATTCTATGGTAACTTTTTTTTTTTTCATTTTTTTTTTAAGAGACAAGTTCCCACTGTCACTCATGTTGGAGTGCAGAAGTGCAATCATTAACTCACTGTAACCTCTAACTTCTGGGCTCAAGCAATCCTCCTACTTCAGCCTTCAGAGTAGCTTGTACTGCAAGTACATGCCACCACACCCAGCTAATTTTTAAAAGTTGTTTTGTAGAGACAGGGTCTCACTATGTTGCTCAGTCTGGTCTCAAATCCTGGCCTCAAGCAATCCTCCCACCTTGGCCTCCCAAAGCATTGGAATTACAGGCATCAGTCACCATGCCTGACGTATGTTTTACTTGTTCAGGGCTGCAAAATGTTTTCTACAATGGCTGAATGATTGTACATTCCCACCAGTAATGTATTAGTGTGTCCATTTCTCCACATCCTTGCCAGCAGTCTGTCCGTCTGTCATTCCTTCCTTCCTTCCTTCCTTCCTTCCTTCCT
>NW_012107330.1:24929-113452 GCF_000951045.1 Mandrillus leucophaeus | reverse complement strand
TCAGGTGATCCACCTGCCTTGACCTCCCAAAGTGCTAGGACTACAGGCATGAGCCACCGTGTCCAGCTAAGGACAGAAGGATATCATTGATACATATAATTGGTGGCTGGGAGAAACATGACTGAAATAACCCATAAGAAAGTATTTGCATATTCGAGGGGTAGGGTGGGCCTTCTTTGACAAAAGAAAGTTTAACAATCAAGGCATAATTATGTTTTCAGTAATGAAAATTCTAGATTTTCTACACTTGAACCAGCTAAAATACACTAAATTTTACTATATATCAAATATTCAAGATAGACATATTTTTAAAAATCTACTAATATTAAATATTTATTTTAAGTATCTTAATGGTTTTAAGTATCTTTAATGGTTAAATAATTTTCCAGGTCACATGGCTAATAAATATTATGGCTAGAATTTAAACTCAAAACTTTTTACTTCCAAAGTATATACTATGAACTGTCAACCAAAAATTCAACAAACTGAGTTTAATAATTGTAATTATCTTTAATTAGGGATTCATGAATTAAACAGCATCCCATCTAAAAATAGAAAGGTACTCTGCTGTGTGTGGCAGAACAGTTGGTTTTTGTAAGGTAGGCTTTGTAGGAACAAGTGAATAGCATAGTGCAAAAGGTGGTTTGGTTAATGTTAGGTTACTTTCCTTATAGGGTTAAAACAGTGGGAACTTTCTTAACATGTAGACTCGGATCAACTGAACCTCTTACGACTGGTTACTGTGAATTTCTTGTTTTTACGAAAATTGTCCTGTTTCTAAGTTCAGCTTGATTGCATGGCATCTAACATCATTGACTCTATAATGTATCAGTTTGGTCTATGGGATCGTAGTGCAGGAGCTCGGTCCAAAACAATGGTCTCTCATTTTTTTTTGATATAATCACAATCAAAGACTTGAACAATGAGAAATAAAACGGAAAGGTTGAGGTTATACTGGGAAAACTCTTATAACCTAGTCAATAGATAAGTATTTGTAGGAATTTGAGCTTGATGGTCATTTGAATAATACAATGGAAAAAAAACACGATTGTGGGATTTATGGGAATCTCATAGATACTCACATAAATGGAGATGCCAAAAGAAGAAACAAACTTTAGATGAAGAAAGGTACAATAAAGTAGAATATTTGCTCCGAAGTAATTTCTACTCACCTACCCTCAAAGATATATTACCTTGGGTTGTTTCTAAAATACAATTGGGAATGAACTTTTGATTCAGCAGATTTAAATAAAACATTGTAAGAATGACTTTTTTTTCTTTTTAAGACGGAATCTCACTCTGTCGCCCAGGCTGGAGTGCAGTAGTGGCTGGATCTTAGCTCACTGCAAGCTCCGCCTCCCAGGTTTACACCATTCTCCTGCCTCAGCCTCCTGAGTAGCTGGGACTACAGGCACCTGCCACCTCGCCCGGCTAGTTTTTTGTATTTTTTAGTAGAGACGGGGTTTCACCGTGTTAGCCAGGAAGGTCTCGAACTCCTGACCTCGTGATCCGCCTGTCTCTGCCTCCCAAGAATGACTTTTTAAGTATATGTATAAGGAAGATTCGTTTGCCCAGATCAGTGGTCCTCAAACTTAAGTATGCTGCAGAATCACCTGAAAGTTGTTGAAAGAGATCACTGGGTCCTGTCTCAGTGTTTCTGATTCAGTAGATTGGCTGTGGTGCATAAGAGTGTGCATTTTTATCAGGGTCCCAGATGCTGCTGCTGGTCCTGAAATCAGCCTTGGCCTACCCTAGTACATTTCAATTGCAATCTTTCCCCAAGAGCTAAAAATCCAGTGACCTGACTTTTAGTTACAGTTGTCTGATTACTTGTGTGGTTATGGGAGAAGCACTTAATTTCCTAGGTCTCATTTTTCTCAATATCTCAACTGTGAGTGTTGGACAAAATGACCTTTTACATTCCCTCAATCTTAAGAGTTCCATGTTTTGTTTTGTTTTTTCTCTTTTTATTTCAATTGTCTAAATCTTTCTTGTTACTGCTTGCTGTTACATGACTTGAAGCCAATTTAATCATTAATATGTGAAATACTTACTGAGGCCTACCTCATACTAGACATTAGGTTGTAAGATGAAGAATGTGTCCCTGCTTTCTAGGAGCTGTATCTTACGTAGCAAATCCCCAAACTTACCATGCATCACAATAACTTTGTTAAAATTAAAGACAACTGGGTCTTCTCCTAAGAGTTCTTATGTACTAGGTTTAAGTAGAGCCCTGATACCTATCATTTTAACTAATCTCAGATGATAATGCTAAGCAGCCAGTTTCAGGGACTAGTGGCTTTGTGGAGGAGATGGGCATGAAGAGAGAAGACTGTATAAGGTAAGGGAGCCAAGAGAAATTGAGTGAACAATTATAATCTCAGCCCAATCACTCGTCATTGACTCTAGAATCTTGAAGAAATGTGTGTTAGCCAGATGTTAGTGATCATGTGCAACACTGAAAGTGGTCAGTCTACAGTACAAATTGGGGACCTGGCTTTTGGGCCATGACTCTGCTATTACCTTTTCCTAGAATCCTGGATAAATTTTCCCACTTTTTGAGACACAGTTCCTCTATTTGTGAGATGTGGGTGTTGGGATTGGTGGCATCTAAGATACCTTGCAGTTTTTATAGCTGATAGTTTTAGAACACAGGGCTATGCCTGTAGACACGTCAGATGGGTTCTAATGACCAGCTTTGAGACAAGTGTCCAAAATGGGCTTGTTTCTGACAATTTTCTTATTTCTCCTGTAAGTGGATTCAGAGGAGGGAGAAGGGTAGCAATCCAGTGGCATACAGTTCTGGATCATTAGAATCCACCAATCAGTGCCTTATGGTAAGAGATGACTGTATATGTCTCTTTATTGTGGTTCAATACCATGTACTTTCGTGATATGTACTTTTCTTTACAGGAGCCTAAAATAATGAAATAATCACCATCAATACTATGCTTCCAGCATATTCGCTCGTCTAGTACACAAATTTAAAAACAAGAGAATTTAATTAAGGAACCACTTTCCTGTGAGAGCTGTGCTGAAAACTCTAAAATGCCAAGGGATAATGTCAATTGAAATACAAATGTTTCAGCTTAAACAGGCAAAAAGCTACTTCTTCCCTTACTCTAAAAAAGTGAAACTTTGTCTATTCCTAACAGAGCTCTCTGAGATATAGGGTAGTATAGAGATACTATACAACCATTCTGTGGGCAATATTTGAGGAGTAGAGAGATTCTAAACAGTAATGCAATTCTTTTCAGCATGATTTTTTTTCTTATGAAAAAGAAATAAATACGTGATCCTGTTAAATCTGTAAACGTTTTAATGCAAAGTGGTATTTAATTATACTCTAGTCTTTAAAAAACAAGGCTGTATGTCTAGCTTGTAAAACATAAAAAAAATGATTTCAAATGAGATTGGGGGCTGGTATTGATTATAAAAAAAAAAAAGGAAACCCCTTCAATTTTCTATATGGTTAGAGTTCCCAATGGAATTTCGATTTGATATATTAAAGGTGAATTACTAAATGGTTGAAAGACGGTTGTTATTATTATTATCATAATTACAACTAATATCTTACAAGTGTCTATTACTTTGAAGACCATTATTATCTTTTTATGATATTTAATGTAGCCATCCTAACATTGAAGGGAAGTAGAAATTATTGCACTTATTTCAAAAAATGAAGAAAATGAACCTTGGAGCATTTAAATTCTTCATTCAAGGTCATGAAGGTTATGTGGGATACAAAATTAATTCTGCTATTGGCAACCCCCTTTAGCCTATATTGGAC
Source organism: Mandrillus leucophaeus (assembly GCF_000951045.1). NCBI lineage: Eukaryota > Metazoa > Chordata > Mammalia > Primates > Cercopithecidae > Mandrillus > Mandrillus leucophaeus. The sequence goes on along the minus strand of NW_012107330.1, from coordinate 109,662 downwards.
TTTGCTTATTTTCTGGGCAGTTCCCATCCTAGCAACAGTTCTAGAAAAGTTATGCATCTATGATGCTGGATGGTAAACTACAACTGCACATAGGAGTAGTTGCAAAAAAGAATATAAATGCTTTCCTTACATCCTGAAGCCAATGTTCACCATGACCGTGAGCCATACATGCCCTTAGCAGGAGAGCTCGCCGAGGCACTGTTGCCATAGAGAAAACGTTTGCTTGTGGATTTTCTAAGCTACCCATGAGAGTCTATGGTGAGTTGAGAGTCACTTGAAGAGCAGACCCACACCGAGAACCCCCATAAATGCAATTAATTGTCTGAAGCTGTAAATGTAAAATGGTTCAAATGTAGTGTCAATGTTGATTATAATCTTATTAGTTAAATGCATTCAGGTGTGTCTTCTCATGTTGATGAACATCACTTATACTACCCATGAATGGAAAAACTGTAAGGGCTGAAATCAGCACAGGGATATCCTCTTGATTTTTCTTATTCCGTCTCTCCTACTGAATATTTGCAGACTCCTCAGACTGTGGCACAACTTTCATTGGGTACTGACAGTCCATTCTCTTCTGTCTTCATTCTACCTTCGTGCTCTCAAAGTTAAGCTACCATTTACATGCTATTTTAATATGTGTGAGAGCCTGCTGATTGTCATGAACATATATATTAAAAACTGCATCTACAATGTCACTCCTGTTCTGTTTTTATGCCAGACTAATAAATAATTCTCTCTAGTACTACTCCAGCGCGCTGCTTGTATGCCCTTCTTGCTTGCTCACTGCTGACTCCATGGTGGCTTAGTCAAACAAATTAATCTTCTTTGCTCTTCTAGTCAACATGATTCTTCTCATGGGTTCTACTGGTTTTCCTGAAGAGTCTTAAAAGATGGCATTAACACAACACCATGACATGTAATATTGGAGAAGCACAGGTCATGACATGACAACCCTCCTTTCAGAGATCTCCAGTGGGGTCCCCATATCTGGGTAAAAGCCATCATCCTATCATTACCCAGCAAGCCCTGTCAGCTCTCTGATCTTAAAACCTTCTACTCCCCCTCTAGCTCAGTTTGCCTTTCTTGCTAATGATATGCACAAAGGTATTTCTGCAGTCTTAGCATTTGCTCATCTCTCTGTCCAGAATGCTTTCCACAGACTTATACATAGGCTACTTCCTTTCTCTCTTTTAAGTTTTTGTTTATATAACATTTGCACATTGAGATGTTGTGTAATACTACCATTAAAATTGTATCACGTGTACACACACACACACTTTTCGTATTAGCCTCTTATCTACTATAGTTTCCTTGATAGAAGTTATTTTTAATGTATCATTTAATTCTTTTTTTATCCTTTCTATCTCTTCTTACCAGAATATAAGCTCTTCCGGGGCAAGAATTGCAATGTGTGTTTGTTTGTTTACTGCTATATTCCCAGGTCTGAATCAAGTGCCTCGCCAATAAATACTTGCTATATGAAACAACATGTCTAGGCAGTTCCCTAACACTGTTCTTTTTGTGAAGAATGAAGAGCAATAAAATGGATAACAGGAGTTTCTAACAATCTGGACTAGGAAACCAATTTTTAATACAAGGGTTTGTTGACCCTCACGTGGTACAAAAATTTTCTATTTATTGGGAAAGTACATAAAATGCAGTTGTCTTTCATTAGTAATTTAAATCAGTTTTTACTTTATTATTCTCAAAAATATAACATACAATTTAATCTGTTTCCAGGTACTATTTGGGTTTGCACAAAGATCCTAAAAAGACTTTCTGACTCAGATGTACAAAAGTTAGGTCAACAATCCTTATTGTCTTGAAAATGGTTTTTTTCTTTATTTTTTTTTTTTTCAGTCATTCATTTTGTGTATGTAGCTTTGTTTGCTTTTTTTTTTTTTTTTTTTTTTTAATTGACAAATATGACTTAGTTTCAGTTCTAGGGCTAACATCCCTGTAAGTCTATGTGGAATAAATAGTCCCTATTTCTTAGGGATTTTTGAAGGATTAAATTTTATAGTATTCAAAATTATGGTTTTCAACAACGGCCTGCCCTAAGCCTCTACCTCAGAAACATAATTCTGTTAAGCAATAATGGCGGCAGACTTCACTTCAGGCTTTACCTACCAGGGAAGATTGACAGAGTCATGGGAAAGGATGGGTCCTCCTTGAATATAAGTGTTGGTAACATTTATATCCCTGCTACATTAAATGTGGCAGGAAGAGCAAAGATATTGGTATGACCTAGATCCAGAGGTGAGCCTGGCTCCCAGTCCCACTGGCCTGATGAGGTTACCTATATAAAACTAAGTTTTCTCATATATAGTGTAAGCATAGTACTTTGTAGGACTTTTGTTAATGTCCAAAAATTAATATAAAGAAAGCAAATTGCTAAAAAATGATAAAATACAAATACGTTAATTAAAATGAGCTAACAAGGGTGCACACATAGCAGTGGCATGATAAAATGTAAGGTATTTTGTGTAGTTAATTGTTGTATAAAAATTAGAATCTTTTCTTAGCAGGAATTATAAAAGATACTAATAAACTTCACCATTCTAAGCAAAACATTGTTAATAATGTGGTGTTAATATCTTCTGAGAAGAAAGTTGGAGGCATCTCATTACTCAACTTAAAACTATAGTAACTGAAAGTTAGTATAGTTAGTATAGTTATGGCAGTGACCGAAACAGCATGGTACTGGTACAAAAACAGACACATAGACCAATGAAACAGAATAGAGAGCCCAGAAATAAGGCTACACACCTACAACTATAGGATTTTTGACAAAGCTGACAAAAACAAGCGATGAGGAAAGGACTCCCTATTCAATAAATGGTACTAGGATAACAGGCTAGCCATATGCAGAAGATTGAAACTGGGCCCCTTCCTTCCACATTGTGCAAAAATCAACTCAAGATGGATTAAAGACTTAAATGTAAAACCTAAAAATATAAAAACCCTGGAAGATAACCTAGGCGATACTGTTCTAAACGTGGGAATGAACAAGATGCCAGCATGACAAAGATGCCAAAAGCAATTACAACAAAATCAAAAGTTGACAAATGGGATCTAATTAAAGAGTTTCTACACAGCAAAAACAACAAAAAGGGAGTGGTAATCAGATAAACTACAGAGTTGGAGAAAATATTAGTAAACTGTGCATCCATCAAAGGTCTAATATCCAGAATCAATAAGAAACTTAAATTAACAAGCAAAACCAAACAACCCCACTAAAAAATGGGCAAAGGAAATGAGTAGATGCTTTCCAAACGAGACAGACGTAAAACCAACAAGTATGTAAGACATGCTCAACATCTTATTAGAGAAATCCATACCCAAAGAATATAAATCACTCTATCACAAAGAAACATTGCACGTGTATGTTCATTGCAGCACTGTTCACAATACCGAAGACAGGAAATCAACCCAAATACCCATCAATGGTCAACTGGATAAAGAAAACGTGGTACCTATGCATCATGGAATACCACGCAGCTATAAAAAAGAATGAGATCGTGTCCTTTCCAGAAACATGGATGGACTTTGAGGCCACTTTCCTAAGCAAATTTATGCAGGAACAGAAAACGAAATACCTCATGTTCCCACTTACAAGTGGGAGCTAAACAAGGAGAACACATGGACACAAAGAGGAGAACAACAGACACCTGGGCCAACTTGAGGGTGGCAGGTGGAGAGTGGGAGGAAGGAGAGGATCAGAAAAAATACCTATTAGGAAATAGGCTTATTACCTGGGTGACAAAATAATCTATATACCAAACCTCTGTTTATATAATAAAACTTCCCGTGTACCTCTTAACCTAAAATAAAAGTCATAATAAAAAAATAATATCTTCTGAGACCGTGAGAAGTTTAAGAATCAGAAATGTTACTATGCATATCATGCTATGTGTTTATCCCATGAATATCATTTTACATTTCTAGAGCTAATTTCTTAAGTGCTGTATCACTTTAAATGATTGAATAAAATCAATTGATGCAAAGTTAATTATTAAATTTCTGGATTACTTTTTAGTAATTTTCATTGTTATAAACTAATATCCCTAGGACAACTTTGTTGTAACTGTTTGCATATCTTGAAAATGTTAATTCTTTCAATAGGAAAAATTCACAAGAATAGAATTTTTTAAATAGGAAAATCTTTAGTGATTTTGAAATATATTTCCAAATTTTTCCTCAAGAAAAGGAATGCAATTTGGTAAATTCTCTTGGTAAGAGAATGAGAAACTTCATGCTCACAACTGTGCCAATATTTTCAATTCTTTTCCAGTTTGATAAGTGAAAAATATTACATTGTAATATAATAAAATACTAGTTGTATTAGAAAATTGTAATATAAAGTATTATGTTAAACATCAAACATGTACATAAAATAAAATAATATATGGAAGTCACCCTTTATTTTCCAAAAATCATTACTAGAATAGGTAACAACTTTCTGTGACACTTGGCCATTTGTGTGTGTGTGTATCTTTACATTATAATACACAAAGGAGATCATTTGATGTATGTTTTTAAATGACTTGCTTTTAATTAACAAAATGTCTTGGCAACTTGTGACAGTCTGTGTTTGTGTCTGTGTAGTCGTGTATATAAACATTTGCAGTAAATTACTACACTGCTTTCCATACTGTGTGTGTAGAATACTTGTTTGTTCTACCATTATATATTTTAATGTTGATTACAATGTTATTAAAAACTGATATGTTATATGCACACATATAACATCAGTTTTTATGGGTATGTGTGTGTGTGTGTGTGTGTGTGTGTGTGTGTGTGTGTGTATATATACCATATCAGTTTTTAATGTTTATATGTTGTGCAAGCATATTAATATTATTACTTATGATAGATAATGCATACTCCACAGAAACATTACAATTTAAACTTCAATGGAAATATATAAAAGTATGAACTTCACACCTTTACAATTATTAAATTATTTTTCTATTTGCATTTTCTGATGTCATTTGAAGAAGAACTTTTTATATGTCTACTTAGAAGGCTGTGTATATGGTGAATAAAAGCACAGGCTCTGACCACATTACATCAGTTTTAATTCTAGTTTCTTTGCTTCCTAGCAAAGAGAGTCTATAAAATGTAACCAGCCTTTCTGGGTTTCCCAACTGTAAAATGGAGAGGAAATTAGTATCTAGCTAGTAAAGTAGTAGTGAAGACAAATGTAAAGCACTAGAGAAACAACTGGCACAAAATTAGCCCCACGATATTTGGTTAGTTTTTAATATTTATCTGCCTATTCATATCTTTTGCTCATAGTTTTTTAAATTAAATATTGTTTATTTTACTAGTTAGAATGCTATAGTATATGATATACTTTTACTGTACCCAAAACATGAATTTCCAAGGAAACCGTAATTATTGGGCGTCCCATCCATGTAATCATTTCCTCTCTGATCTTTCGGGAAAACAATCTCACCTATACATCTTTCATCTCCCATCTCCTCCTCCTCAATCTTCTTCATGAAATGTTTTTTCGTTGCCTGTGTCTCTCTTTTTATTTTTATTTTTTTTTTAACTTTTAAGTTCAGGTGTACTCATGCAGGTTTGTTACAGAGGTAAACTCATGTCATGGGGTATTTTTGTACAGATTATATTGTTACCCATGTGTTAAGCCTATTACCCATTAGTTATTTTTCTTGATTCTCTCTCTCCTTCTATCCTCCACCTTCCAGCAGGCTCCAGTGTCTGTTGTTTCCCTATGTGTCCACTGTTCTCATTAATATGCTCCCACTTATAAGTGAGAACATGTGGTATTTGGTTTTCTGTTCCTGCAGCAGTTTACTAAGGATAATGGCCCCTCCAGTTCCATCCATATTCATGCAAAGAACATACTATTGTTCTCTTTTATGGCTTCATACTATTCCATGGTGTGTATGTACCACATTTTTGTTATCCAGTCTACCATTGATGGGCATTTAGGTTGATTCCATGTCTTCGTTATTGTAAATACTGCTGCAGTGAACATACACATGAATGTGTCTTTATAATAAAACCATTTATATTCCTTTGGGTATATACACAGTAATGTGATTGCTGTGTTAAATGGTAGTCTGTTTTTAGGTCTTTGTGGAATTACCGCACTGTTTTCCACAATGGTTGGACTAATTTACACTCCTACCAACAGTATAAAGTGTTCTCTTTTCTCTGTAACCTCACTAGCATGTTATTTTACTTTTTTAAAATAGACATTCTGACTGGCATGAAATGGTATCTCACTGTGGTTTTGATTTGCATTTCTATAGTGATCAGTGATGTTGAGCTTTTTTCATATGCTTGTTAGCTGTATGCATGTCTTTTTTTGAAAAATGTCCTTTCATGTCCTTTGCCCATTTTTCAATGATGTATATCAGGACTACCTTTTCAGTTTTTACAGTGTTTTTCAGAGTATTTAGGTTTCCATTTATTCTGACATTTAAGTTATATTTTCTTAGAAATGTAACCCTTTGTCTAATTCTCAAAACATCTGTTACCAAAGAGTTATACCAATAACTAAATATTTTAAAAATTCATATGTATCAATGGCTCTTTCCATTTCACTAGTGTCCTCAATTTTATAAACATGAACATATCCCTAGCAAAATGGGATAGTTTTATCTCTGTTTTAATGTTTGTTCCAATTATTTTTTCTTTCTATTGCATTTTTGCGGAGCCTCTGAAATAGTTATAAAAGTAGCAGACTTCTTTACAAGATTACAGATTTTAATTCTAATGATATTTATGCTCTTCTATTATAAACATACGTTTGACTTTGGAAAATAATTTTCATATTTATTTAGCTACCTTGAATTCTTAAAACACATTAAATCTTATCACTTCGTATATGAAATATCTTATTAGTATCCAATGATGTGCTTCTGAGGTTTCTTATTCTATGTTTAGATACATTAATAGATTAGTGGATTTCCTTACACTAAACCTCTCTTGCATTACTCACATACATCTACACTGGTCATCATATATTGTTACTTAATACTTTACTGAATAACATTGCGTATATTTTCTAACGTATTTTGCAACCATATTCATAAGTGTTCTGCACACCCCTTATTGATCCTGTTGGCAAAGAAGGAATTCCCTTCTCTAAATAGTAGGAGATGGCTGGTGTATGATACCCACCACTAGATGGATTAGTTTGGGTGGCAGTTCACTAGTTACGTATACTCACTGCATGGGGGAAGAGAATACCACACAGCATGCAGGTCCATGCAGTGGTTCCATTTGGGTGGTGGAGGGCAGGGTACATTAACCAACAGGGACTCTGGAGGCAGACTTTGTAGTAACCAGAGGGTCAGGAGGCTCCTGGTTCCATGAAAGCTATGAGATTGATTTGTTGGAAAAATTTCATAGGCTGGCAAGAAGGTGAAAATCAAGAAATTGCGGCTGGTGTGGCTGATAAGGCAACTGGTCAGAGGAGGCTCATTTCCAGCTGGGTGGGAGCCCTATCTGGGTAGAGCAGGGATGCTCATGATCAGGCCTTTGGGGATCCCATGAGGCTAAAAGATATCAAGGACAGACTTGAAATTCTAGATTTTACAATACAACAAGAGATTGATCTATTTATTCTTTTGTAATACTTGTGACAGAATTTGGTAATAAATGTATATTAGCCTAATAAACAAAAGCGGTTTCCATCTTTTTCTGAACTTTTTCTAGGATATTCTTAAAATATTATTTCTGATATTAGAATGTTATTTATACATATAGAAAATGTATACATTTTCTAGAAAATTTTAAATAATAATGGACTTATTGGTTCTTTAACATAACGGTACAACCATCTGATTCTGATAACTTTTTGAATGCTTGAATCACCTTTGCAACTACTTTTATGTGAGAATATTTAATGATTCTAAGATTATTAAAATGTTTTAAATTTTGCTTAGAAATAATTTACTCTAGATTTAATTTTTTGCATAGATTTGCAGGTGGCGTTTTTATTTATTTTTTATTTATCTTATGTATAACAACAGTATAGGAAACAAAATACAGCTTTTATTCCTAATCTTGTTTCTATTTTAATCTCTTTAAATTAACTGGGTTCATGAAGACTATTCCTTTATCTTTCCTACAGACTGGTTTGGATTTATGTATATTCACATATTCCTTTTTATTTAATTTTAATATCTTTTTTTAGTTCTTATATCATTAAAATTACATTGTTTTTCAATATTTTAAGAAAAATTCTAAATTGATTTATTTATATCTGTTAGAGGTTGAATTTTGTAGAAGCTGAACCTGAGACAGAAAATTCTGTGAAAGTGGTATAGTGAAAAAGATACCTGGGGGCGGGTACTCTTCAATACCTCACTGTCAAGTATAATGTTAATTGTAGGGCTTTGGTAGATGCCCTGTGTCAGGTTAAGAAAGCCCTCTTCTATTCCTTTGTCTACATCTTTGCCCTGCATTTTCATTCAAGTGCTGAATTACAATGACTGATTTTTGATTGTTGGACCAACCTTTGAATTTCTGATATAAATCCCAGTAGGTCATGGCATATTCGTCCTTTCATGTTGTAGGATTTACTTTTTTCTTCTGTACTCAACGAAAGCAGAAGCTGGTGAAGGTACACTTAAGGCTGCAGTAGTTAATCGATGTCACTGTGCTTATTACTGCAGGCTTCACCTACCAGATTTTAAACTTCTTGAGAGTAAAGATTGTTTCTAGATTTAATTTATTTGGCATGTTTTCACATCTTAGTGTTGGACAAAAAGAAGCACAGTAAGTATTGGTGGTTTGGCTATTTTGTATGTATTTTAATTTAACCTTTTCAAGTTGTTATGAAAAGTTTTGTGCTTATCATATCCTTTTTTTTATTGTATCCAGAAGTCTTGTCTACTGCTCTCAAATAAACTTGGCAATTTCAAATGTTTTATGTATGAAGATTAATAGTCAGAAGAATGAGGATGTCTGACATCTGAGGTTAGAGGCTATGGTTTTAGGGATATTCTTTGCTTCATCTGAGTTAATTAGTAGCAACATGGATGTCTCACAGGAAAATCCAAAACTCACACTTATTTCTTAAGGGTATTAACAAGTCCTAAATAATTTGCCTGGAACTTTTTGTACCCCAGGTCATCCTTTTCATACACAGAACTACATAATTCAAGGAGAATTAATAGCAAGGAGACAAATGTATAAAACGGAGATGCAAAAATTGCAAATAAAACTACCAAATTTCTGTCTTTCTTAAATGAGATTGGGGTTGTATAACATACTAGTCTATATATTTTATTCACTTTCTTAATAAATATTTAATAAAAATCTGTAATCTAAACTGAATGATAATTTTTATTAAAGGATATAAATACCATAGCTACCTAGAACAAATATTAGAATTTACCGGGATTATTTGGATTATAACATACATCTTCCCACCGTCCCCAAAATAATACATTTATTTTACTCAGTGGACTGACTATTTCAATGATCCTATCATTTTTTTTAAAATCTTGGGACTTACATAGTCAGTGTTCATTATGACATTCTTTTCTTCTAAAACCCAGATTGTACTGAGAGTGTATGATTTTGGTTAAATGAAACTTATTTGGTTATATTATGAAAGTACTCAATGTCTGCTAATGAAATATTTAATTAAGAAATTGAAACTAGATAACACAAAGAAACTCTTTATAATTAAATTATGACTATATACTTCTACACAATATTTACATCTAAAAAAGAATGTGTGTATGTATATATATGTGTGTGTGTATATATATATATGTGTGTGTGTATATATATATCTCCTGCAATTGCATTATACAGCAGATTAACTTGAGTTTTTTGTCTCCTATTCCCATGCAAGTGACATTTATATTATAAATTATAGAAGGAGATTTGTTGCTATATAAAGTAACTCTATATATTTTGACAAATTATATTTTAAGTATTTGTGGTTGTAAGAAATCCAAGCAAACACTGTTATTGTGCAGAATTTACCTGAGAATAAAACGCACTGGGATGGTTCTGTGGGGGTCTTTGACTTCCAAGACCCTAAACTAGTAGATGAGCTGAAGGGGAGATTGAGTGGGTCAACTAGTTCTGAAGCCTTCCTAGTATTTCTGTCCATTGAATACTGCAGAAAAGTGGCACATTTCATAATATGATTAAGACCCAGTGAAAACTCTTCTCTTGTATATTAAAATATAATCTAAATATTAAAAGAAGATGTTATTTTTTTCTCATTGCTCTTTATGCAGTAGATGCTAAAAGATGCAGCTAACAAAGAGAATTATTATAAATCTTCATTGTCCCTATTTATCTAATGTCTGTTCTGGCCCTAGGAACTACAGTGTGAATTAGTCTCCCTACCATTATTTTAGGAACCACCATTTAACACTGTTGCAGTTTTCTTGGAGCCAGACCAAACAGAAAGAATTCTTTTTTCAGAGAAGAGATGCATGAGAACATGGAATGAGAACTTCTTAGGATAAATTGTAGCTGGCTGAAAAACAAAGTGATATAGATTTCTGTCACCAAAGAGGATTCTTGACAAGTGAACACCTGTCTCGTAATAAGTGTTCATCTTTTATCTCTGTACTCCTGCTAGAAAGTGTCTTTCTAACCCCTTTTGTTCTGACAAGGTAGGGGTCAGGATAGTGTACTCTCATGCTTTTTAATCTTTCTTTCCATTTGCTACTCTTCATCTTTTCTGGCTAAATTATATTTTGTGCAAAATGGCCAATTAATATTTCATCCAACATTTCAAGTCCTGTTTAATATTTTAAGCATCTGTTCTTCTAAGTTTCTTGTGTAAGGACAATTCTTTTCAGTAGCTATTAATAAGTAGTAATTAGCCAGAAGGTAGCAGACTTGGTATGAATATTTAGTGATAATTAAGTCCCTGATCTTAGTCTTAAAGTGTGAATGTGTAACCATTTGAAATGTTTAAGGTGGACTATGAAGCACATGGACCCCCTACTAACAGTGGAAAAACGGAGAGGAAAGGGTGACAAAGAACTGCAATGTCAACACCTGATTCTGAGGGTATTACTGGGAAGCTTTAGCTAGAAATGTGGAACCAAAAGAGAAAGTAGGAACATGACATTTGGTTGGTGCAATGAACATGAGAAATATGCAAACAGAAGTAAAATCTTAAGAAAAATATTTTTTTCCAGTGGGCAACAGGATTCTGTGAAAGAATAACTTGACTGATACTTTCTATCACAGAAGTCCTTGACTTGAGATCAATAGAGAACTGGAAATGATTGAAAGCTCTGTAAGGTACTTCTGGTATTTTCACCACTTCAGAAATCCTAACAAAGTATACACTTAGCCATGAGAAGTTTATACACACTAACTATAAACCCAAGTGTTTTTGCTTGCTTTAGAGGCACGTTACTATGATATGGGAATGCAGCTTACATGACTATCATTTTAGTAGACTAGTGATGGCAGGAAGTAATGTAAGAGGTAGTATACCTTTCAAAAATACATTCTCCTTCTCCCTACCACATTCACGGGAGGCTTATGCTACCCAGGTCTTTGATTTTAGAGTCAGCATGGGAAATATTTAGGTCAGGGATGCCAGACAATGGACACAGGGTCTTAAAAATGAGTTTATACAGTTTGATGTTTTCCTTGCCTCTTTGCTGTTAACATGAGGAAAATGTACTTTCTCTAGCCTGCTGTTGAAATACACTTTTGGAGTAGAACTTGCTCCAAACAGGTCTTTAAAGCCACTTAGCTTTGCCCACCCCAAACAACAGCCAACCCACAAACACTCAAGAAAAGCAATCTTTATAGTATGATACTGAGATATTATTTATTTATTTTTTGCACTGTTTTTGGCAGCTGTACCCAGTGAGTGCTAAGAAATTAGGCCAGAAAATTAGACAAAACCTAAGTTATTTGATAGATAAATAGGAAGTCGTTTTGAAAGACTTTTAGGAAGACTCGAAATTCCCATTTAGATAAGTCATTTCACTGAATCTGCGGAACATATATTCTGAATCAGGATGGTGGCAGAAGTTTAAAGATGAGAGTGATAGAGGAAAGGGAATGTATATACAAATTCAATGCCAATTATGCTTAACATAATAGTTATTTGACAGCTATTTGGAAGTACAGAGGTATTACCTCTCAGCTCCAAATTTATTGTCTGTTACATGCTCTGTGATAATCAAAATGGGCACTGTAGAGCATTTCTTCTTTACAGCAGGAAAGAAATCTTCTGTTATAGAAAGGAAAATATTTCTCCTCCTGGTTTGCATGTGCTTCTTGCGCCCTTTTCTTCCTCCTGCTATACAGATACAATCCATATTATGCAGTTCCTCGGTAAGTTGGCAGCCTCATTTCTGGCCTGGTTACCACCACATCACAGTTCTCTTAGGAGGGACGTAGTGCACCCCAGGCCTTTTGTTGTTGTTCATTCTGTGAATAGGCTCCTTATTCCTTAATTCCCTGTATGCACTCATCCATGTGCCCTAGTCTACCTGCATCCCAGAGGTATATCAGGAATCACCTGACACCGACAGAGCCCCACACCACTCAGCCATTTAGAAACCCCTGAGTGTGGACTTCCTCTGTGGACCTTTTCACAAGGCTTTGTCATCTCTGCCCCATAGTGTTGTCACCCGCTTGACAATCCCAGCCACAATTTTTACCAATCTATACCCTGAACAGGCATTTTCTGCTTACCTGGCAATTGTAAACCAACTCTGGCCAAGTTCAACCCAGAGAATTACTATCATCTGGTGAGCTGCCACCATACCTACTCCATTAATGTCTGAAACACAATATTGGGAAGAAAATTCCACTTCCAAGTTTGTCTCTTCTTTCGATTCTTTCAGTCCTAGGGTATTTTTTAAATAATTATCCTTACCTTTTACTCTTCTGATATATTATGTTAAATTTTATGTTAAATTTTACCATTTAAAATGAATGTGTAGTTTATTTATCCTGATTGAATTCTAATTGATACGGATCATTGCTTAATTAATTGTAGAAATTAAGAATAATGTCAAGGAGGATTCTAAGATGTAGAATCGTTGACTGATAATACATGAAGTAGTAGCAAGTAGGAAAATAAAATCAATTCCAGTTTAAATCTGGATAATGGGAAACACTCGGTGAACATTCTGAGGTAATTGGCCATCAGGCAGTGAGATAACATAACTAAAGTTTGATGGAGAGAGGACAGATAGGAGATATAAATTACTGAGTCATCAGCATTCAAGAGCAAGTCAAAATTATGAGAGTGGAAGTGATTACCCAAACAAAGTATGATGCATGATAAAAGCAGAAACTCAAGGACAGAAATCTAGGGAACTCTAATATTTAATAATTTCTAAGAAAAATGTAGAAGTAGCCATGAGAGGAAATTAGATACTTCCTCAAGCATGGAGTGATTAGTGATGCCAAATATTAGAGAACGCTGTATTAATATGAAGTATGAAGAGACATCCATTGAATTTGGCAATTCAATTATATTAAAACATGTTTAGTTCCTTTTCTAGAATAGTAACTAAACTCTCATGAGTTGGGAAGAAAATGTCAGGTGAGATGACAGAGACCTCTAGGGTATGTTGTTCTTTGTAAAATTTAAGTGAAAAGAGAAAGAGATAAAACATTATCTTCTAGGGCACATGGCACAGAAGGACAAGAAGGATTTAATTTTTAGGGTGAGAGAGCTATAAGCATGTTAACAAAGGACAAGTAGTTAGAGGGAGAAATTTTCAGATAAAGGATACAGTAGTAATCAATAGAACCCAATCTCCGGGGAACAGAAGGTGGGGTTAAGAGCACCTGTGGAAGGTTTAGCTTTGAAAAGAATGTGATGCCTAATCCTTTGAAATTGGAGGCATGGGCAATGTTTTTGATGTAAAAAAATATGTAATATGGGGTAGTAGAAATCAGAGAATTCTATGCTTAATGATTTAAATATTCTGGATGTAAAGTCATCTGTGGAGATTGATGAAGTTAGGAGAAAGGTAAGGCTCTTTGGAGGAATTAGAAATCGAGTATGTTGAGGAGCTTAGGTTAGAAATGTGTGACTCAATAATATGTAATAAGAACAATCAGTGGCATGTGTAGGTATGTGCTTGTGTTACTATGTGTGTGTCTCTGTGTTTCCAACCAGTACTCATCTGCTCATGTACATCAGTAATATACCTTTGTTTTGGCCAAATGGTTTTCCACAAATATTTTCCCCAGCCATCCTTTTAACTGGGAGTAGATGAAAGAGACTATGTCAATGCATAAGTAATCTTGTAGTAGAATTCTACACAGTACTGAAAGTCAGTTGCAAATCTCCATCTTTGGAGAACTTTAGAATCAACAGAGAACAAAGGAAAGAGCACGGGCTTGGTAATAGGAAAGTCCTGGATTACACTCCTGATTCTTCCTCTTTCAAGTTGTAAGGTATTGTTTCCTTCTGATCTTGGCTCAACCAGGTCATAAATATTGAAGTTATTCTTAAATGTGTAAATTTCTACTACATATCTAGGCGGACTCTCTAGAAGTCTTTTCTGTGTGTGTGTATGTGTGTGTGTCTGAGTTTTCTAATCTCTAAAATTAGGATAATTCTTACTCCATAAAGTTGTTTGGAAGATCAAATGAACTAATTAATATGTATGTATATATACACATTAATTAGTAAATGAACTAATTAATATATGTATATATATAAATATATACATATATACACACACATACACACACATACACACAAATTTTATAAAGTAAGGATAGTAATGAACTAATATATAAACATATGTTAAAGAATATTAAATATATTAATATAATTAAATATGTATATATGGTTCATGGTTTAGTGCATCTACAAGAGACTTAAATTAGTGACTGAAATTAATGGAAAATGTAGATTTCACTATTTACCCCTCACTTCATTTCTTTAATTCAAATATGTAAAGAAGTCCACATGCACATTATATCAACCCCTTAATCTCTTTGATATTGACTTTTACTTTTCAAAATTATTACTGTTATTTAGGACCCAAAAGTTTAAATTAGCAATTAATTGTTCATACTGGCAAGCATTACCAAAAAGCACACAGATATCGTTGAGGAGATACTCATGGTATATGGCATTGTGTTTGCATATACCATAAACTTAGTGCCTTGAGTTTTAAATATTCTTCAGGAGACAAAGGCAGGTCATTCAGTTTATACCAGAAGAGAAGTGAGATGAGATCCCTTCATGAAGTTAGGGAGCTCATCTACATGAATAGTGCTAAAAGAAAATGTCTTCACATGGTGTTTGAGATTTGAATTTTAATGACCTGTATATTCTGTGAAAACTCAATAATAGCAAATTTTATTTAATGCCTTCTCAAGATAATATTGTCCTACTTTCTGATGCTAAAAGTTGGATCCACAAACATGTAGCAGTATCTGCACTATCAAGAGCTTGTTAGAAATACAGACCCTGTCACTCTTCTCCAGGCATACTATCAAATTATATTTTTAAACAAGATCCGAGGTGATTTGCATGCATATTGCTGTAGTTTTCTGTTGCTGCAGTAACAAACTTAGTGGAACAATGTGCTGTAACCACAAACTTAGCAGAATAAAACACTTAATACTATCTTATTGAAGATCAGAAGTCTTAAAATCAAGGTGTCAAAAGGTGAAGATTTTTTTTCCTGGAAGCTGTAGGGGAGTATCTGTCTCCTTGCCTTTTCTAGCTCCTGAAGGCTCTTTGCATTCTTTGGCTTGTAGAGTCTCCTCCATCTTCAAGGCCAGCTTGTAACAGTTCAAAACTTTCTCTCTCTTTTACCCCATTTCTATAATGACATCTACTTTCCTTGCTGTGACCTTCCTGCCTCCCTGCATAAGGGCCCTTTTGATTACATTGGTCCTACCCGGATAATCCAAGATTCTTAGATTAACCCTACTTGCAATGTCCCTTTGCCATATAGAGTAACATATACACAGCTTCTAGGAAGTGAGACTTGGGCATATTTGGGGGATGGATGGGCTTTTATTCTGTCTACTGTAAACATTAAAGACAGAGAGAGCACTACCTTAGAAACCTGAAAGAAGCACATGTAAATGTTATCTACAAAAGCTCAAGTTCAACTTAGGTACTTTGGGATTTTCATTGAATAAGATCAGCTGAATAGGGACTCACAAACAAAAATTACTGGTCAGTTGAAGAATCAATACAGTATGTGAGAAAGTCAGCAGAAAGAGCAAATAACAGAGAGAACAGAATGCAGAATTGGGACATCATAATGCTTATAAATGTGTATTTAAAGAGGTAATATTCTAAATTAAAAAATATGAACATGAATTACAAAAACAAGTTGTCATGTTAATAGAGTGGTCCAGCAAACTCAAATATGCCGTCACATGCAAGAATCTTGAATGGAGAAGCAAATGTCAATTTCCTACATACTTTTAATCTAATATAGAATGAATTTATCTAAATCTAAAAATATCATACATGTGAGTTATGTTTATTTTACTACATCAAATACCACCTGGGGGTTCTCTATCTTTCACACAAATGAAGTCAAATGCAAACAACAACAACAACAACAACAAAAACAAAACCTATATACAGATCACGTAGGACTTTTAGTGTGGTCTGTGGTTTGGTGCAAGTCTATGAACAGTTTGTTACTGGGCCATGACAAGATGACATAAAAATTGAAAGTGTTTTAAAAACTTTTGTCGTAAGCCTAACTACAGTCTTCAAAGTGCATAATCAGGAAACTTGTCTCAATGAATATGAATGAAATCAATGTAAATGTTGTCCATCTTACAGCGTACATTGTGTCTGATATAACTACTCGTGTGACAGTTTAAAGTGAATCTGTTAAATGAAACCCAAAACTATAAAATAGCTTAAGAATTTACTTGTGTACACAAGTTGTTTTTATAAACATCATTTGTATCAAAACTTTTTAACATGTATAGTTATATATGTATAGTTATATATATAGTTTATATAACACTATAGTTTTACAGTATTCATAAGTTAGGAAAGTATTTTATAGTATTCATAAGTTAGGAAAGTATTTTTATTATATTTTTCACCCTAATTTTTATATGATGAAACAAGCTCACTTTACACTTTTCTCAAGAATTAGTAAGTTCATATACTCTGGAAAGCAGTTTGGAGATTTCTCAGAAAACTTAGAACTACCATTTGATCCAGCTATCCTATTACTGGGTATATATCCGAAAGAAAATAAATCCTTCTACCAAAAAGACAATATGCACCCATATGTTTATTGCAGTACTATTCACAACTACAAAAATCTGGAATCAATCTAAGTATCCATCAATGGTGGATTGGACAAAGACAATGTACATATACACCTTGGAATACTATGCAGTCATAGAATAGAACAAAATTATGTCCTTTTCAGCAATGTGGATGCAGCTGGAGGCCATTATCCTGAGTGAATTAATGCAGGAAGAAAAATTAAATACCACACGCTTTCACTTATAAGTGGAAGCTAAACATTGAGTACTTATGGACATAAATATGACAACAATAGACACTGAGGACTACTAGAGGGAAAAGTTTGAAAAAACTGTTGGTTACTCTGGTCAGCATCTGGGTGATAGGATCATTTGTACCTGAAACCTCAGCATCATGCAATATACCCAGGTAACAAACTTACACATGTACTCCCTGAATCTAAAATGAAAGTTGAGAAAATAACGAGTATGCATTTCTGAAAAATGGTTTTTTTAAATTTTTACAGGTATATAGTAGGCGTATATATTATGGGGAACATGAGATACTTTGCTGAAGACATGCAGTACTTAATAACCATGTCAGGAGCAGGGCGTGGTGGCTCACACCTGTAATACCAGCGCTTTGGGAGGCTGACGTGGGTGGATCACCTGAGGTGAGGAGTTCGAGACCAGCCTGGCCAACATAGTGAAACCCCATCTCTACTAAAAATACAAAATTAGCTGGGCGTGGTAGTGGGCTCCTGTAATCCCAGTTACTCGGGAGGCTGAGGCAGGAGAATCGCTTGAACCTGGGAGGTGGAGGTCGAAGGAAGCTGAGATTGTGCCATTGCACTCCAGCCTGGGCAACAAGGCGAAACCTCCATCTAAAAAAAAAAAAAAAAAAAAAAATTACATGAGGGTAAATGGAGTATCCATCATCTCAAGCATGTATTCATTATTGGTGTTATAAACAATCCAATTTTACTCATTTAGTTATTTCAAAATATACAATAAATTTTTGTTGCTTGTAGTCACCCTGTTGTGCTGTCAAATACTAGATCTTATTCATTTTATCTAGTTGTGTTTTTCTAGCCGTTAACCATCCTCCCACACAACTACCTTTCCCAGACTCTGGTACCTATCCTTATACTCTCTATCTTCGTGAGTTCAACTGTTATAATTTTTATTTCCCACAAATAAATGGGAACATACAACATTTGTCTTTCTGCACCTGGCTTATTTCACTTAATATAATGACCTCCAGTTTCATCCATGTTTTCATGAAAATGACAAAATCATTTTCTCTAAGGCGGAGTGGTTCTCCACTGTGTATAGGTACCACATTTTCTTATCTATTCATCTGTCGACAGACACTTCGGTTGTTTCCAAATCTTAGGTATTGTGAATAGTGCTGCAATATACATGTGAATGCAGATATCTCTTCAGTATACTGACTTCCTTTCTTTTGAGTATATCCAGCATCTCTTAGGAACTTACACAAATTTACAAGAGAAAACCCAATTAAAAAGGGGGCGAAAGACATGAAAAGACACTTATTGAAAGAAGACATACATGCATCCAACAAGCTTGTGAAAAAAAACCCTCAACATCACTGATTGTTAGAAAAATGCAAATCAAAACCACAATGACGTATCATCTCACGGAATACTTACACACTGTTGGGGGTGTAAATTAGTTCAACCATTATGGAAAGCGGTATGGCAATTCCACAAAGAGCTAAAAACAGAACTACCATTCCATCCAGCAATCCCGTTATTGCATATATACCCAGAGGAATAGAAATCAGTCTACCATAAAGACACATGCATGTTAATATTCATTGCAGCACTATTCACAATGGTAAAGATGTGGAATCAACATAAATGCCCATAAATGACGGATTGGATAAAGAAAGTGTGGTACATATACACCGTGGAATACTATACAGCTATAAAAAATAATGAGCTCATGTCTTTTGAGGGAATATGGGTGAAGCTAGAGGCTATTATCCCTAGCAAACTAATACAGAAATAAAACCAAATACTGTGTGTTCTCACTTATAAGTGGGAGCTAAATGATGAGAATATATGAACACAAAGATGGGAACAGTAGACACTGGGGCCTACTTGAGGGTGAAGGGTGGGAGGAGGGAGAGAATCAGAAAAAAATAACTTTTGTGTACTAGCCTTAGTACCTGGGTGATTAAATAATCTGTACAACAAACCCCTGGGACACAAGTTTACCTATATAACAAACTAGCATATGTACCTCTGAACCTGAAATGAAAGTTCAAAAAAGGAATAATCATTAATGATATCGGTCATCTTGACATTGCACATCTGTGAGAAGATATCTCCAAACCCTTAAAAAATTGATAGATCATTGTGAGTTTTATTTTCACCAAGAGATTTATGTATAGGAATTGTATAATAAGCCTATTTATTTCATCAAAACACTTTAACTAATTTGACAAGGTTAATTGTTGAAAATACAGCGAGTGATAAAATACTGAAAATGAATTTTAAAAATAGAGCATCACTTGCTACATTTTGAGGGAAAGTTTGAGAGATTCATATGAGATTACTGAAATTGCTTTAAAACTGTTTCTATTCTCAACGCAGGACTGCGAGACCGGTTTTTTACTGAGTGTAATCAAACAAAATACTGAAACAGTTTAGATATACATTATTGTCTGTGGATAGCACTACTGCCAATGCAAACTAGATTAAGTTAATAAGTGAGTTTGTCTCATTAATATTTGCTATTAATATTTACCCAGAGAGTGTTTGCATGCTTTTAATGTGGAGAATAATCATCTCCCTCATAAATTTTTATTTAGTTTCATCTGTATAATGACAAAAACTTTGTGTATATTTTCTCTATTAATTGACTACTCGCATTTGCAATAAATGACTTAAATAGATATTTAATTATTTCCCTATGTAGTGTTGGTTGTTATTATATTACCATTTAATATGCCTTGATGGATATAAAACATGAAAAATCTTGGGTTTTATTTCATAGATTTTATTGTTTAGTTTTTCTAGTAATTCATTTAACTTTTTAAAATGTTTTGGACTGTGATGGATTGGGATTTTTAGAGGTGGTTGTTTATCACCAATAGTTTGATTAATGGTGATCTAGTGGATTTTAGTAAGATAATTACAAATACTTGAGGTGTGACCCCACAAAGAGCGGTAATGGACTCAGCGTTCAATAGCTATAGAAACAGTTACATGGATATTTCAGAGGAAAGATGAAGAATAAAATACTTTCAGACTACAGAGATAAAGGACAGAGAAACTTCATTGTATTTCTTTGAGAACCTAAAGGAAAGAAAAAAAAAAAAAAAACCAGAAAATGAGTAGGATTTAAAAGAGCACCTTCAATTTTCTCTCACTTTTGCATAATGACTTTGCCAATAATAGTGGTGAAGAACTTTGGTTCTTTAGAAGAAAAGATACAGATTACAGCTGATTGCATTGCAATGTTTTTTCCATCCCACTGAAATTACTCTAGGGGTGACTTGTATAAAAATTGATTCTTCCTGGTAATGCCGAGATGTGTATTTGTTTAGTACTAATGAAAACAATAACACTAATGTACTTTTGAATTTAGTTGAAGAGATGAATAAAACCCTCAAATTATCTATGAGAAGGTTCATTACGTTTTTCTTTTGAGGTTACACTTATATTTTTTTCTTACATAGAAAAGCAACACAGAATCAGAACTCATTATCTATGTGAATAACTATTATAATATTTTGAAAGCCTATTAAATATAGACACTTTATATTCACTCAACTTTTACATACATTAGATATGCTACATGTATTATCTCAAATTTATGTGAGGATCCTTCTAAATAGACATATATCCTCATTTTGCAGATGGAGAAATTTAAGCAGAAAAAGTTAAATAACATGCCCAAAGCCACCCAGGTAGACTGTGGTAATGCTGAAGTTAAACCCAGCTCACTTTGATTCCAAAGACCATGCCCTTTCTACTCTAATAGATTGTCACAATATCTTTCACTGCTGTTATTTCCTAAATAACTTTTCATAAAAGCAAAATGTACACATTAAAGAAATCTATTTAAAAATATCAAATGAAGAAAAATCTCTATTTTTCAACATGACTATTTGGCATTTTGTGTGATTTTGTTTCATGGAAGCTGTTATGGGACTGGCTTTTCTTGATGAAATTTGCTACGTGAAACTAGATCAATGTAAACTACTAATTGGATGATTTATATCTTAGTCTACTATTGTGAAAAAAATGGCAGTTGTATAAAGCTCTCCAAGGAGACATGTTTTCCAAAGGCAATAATTGATATGAATGAAATGTAAGCTTTGGATAAAGGTTACAGAGATATTTGATTGTTCTGCGTTAAGAAATCATTTTTCAAATTAGCATTAAAAGAAGTCATTTTTTCCCATATATCTTCTACATATATGGGTGATTTCTTTTCCTGTAAGATATGGTAGTTGCTTGTGTGGAATATCTAGTATGTTTTTTCTTGTCTACAAAACCATGTGGGTATTTTTCCACTGATTCTCCTTTTCTTTTCCAGCAATATTTCCTTGAAGTCAACAAATGAGAAAAGTGCTTTGATTTTCCCTTCTCACTCACTCAGTAAGTTATCAAGAGTCACCAATGTTGCCTAGCACATTGCATTTTCCTCATTCTATACACAGTTTATCTGATGGGGCTATAATCTTCTTTTGGGATATTAGGGCAAGGATTTAATTCTGACTCTCCAATGTAAGTAGCCAGTAGCCATATATGCCTACTGAACAGTGGCTATCTGTCTGATCCAAATTGCTATTACCTAGAAGCATACACTATGTATTGGGTTTGAAGTATACATGTAAATAGATAAATGTTTAGCCACTTCATTATGTAAATAAAAACATAATGATGCTATTTTTCTTTAATTTTTATTTCACCTTAGTGAGGAAAAGTATAACTGGCACTTCTTTGGACAGCAGTTGGTTGGGGATAGTGATGAGGATTAATGCAGGATTGAACTAAGTTTAGCAGGTCTAGATAAGGATGGAACAAATAATCAGAATTCATTATTAGCCTGTTGATTCAAGCAACTCGACTAATTGGCCACAGACAAAAAAAAAATAATAGAGGCAGAACGTGGTGGCTCATGCCTGTAATCTTAGCACTTTGGGAGGCCGAGGCAGGGGGATCGCGAGGTCAGGAGTTTGAGACCACCCTGGGCAACATGGGGAAACCCTGTCTCTACTAAAGATACAAAAATTAGCCAGGCATGGTGGCACGTGCCCATAGTCCCAGCTACTCGGAAGGCTGAGGCAGGAGCATCGCTTGAACCCAGGGGATGGAGGTTGCAGTGAGCTGAGATCACACCATTGCACTCCAACCTGGGTGATGGGGCAAGACTCCATCTCATTAATAATAATAAAGGTAATAATAATTAGAAAGTAACGTTTTAGTAGCAGTAATTAACATTCGGGTGATTTTCATTCACATGGGGATATTTGAACATTTTAAATGAGATTATAATATAAAGTTCACTCCTTCATTTTTCTTTGAAAAAGGTGGTATAGGGTTCTCTCAATAATTTACATGAGAGCAATTCCTGGTTACTTTACGTAAGATCTGCAATATAAAAGAAGGTCCCCAAAGCCACAAATAAAACTAATTGGAAGAAATACTATGCAAGAGTGCGTAGAAATTCTAACAGGTCTCAGTAAATGCATTATAAAAGCTGAACTTACAGCATTCATCATGCATCATGTGTCATGGTAGTTTTTTTGCGGGGAGGGTGAACATAAAAAGTAAAATCAGGATATGACAATAACTCCCAGAGAACATACTTTTTTTTTTCTTTTCTTGTTTGTTTGTTTTGTTGTGTTTTGTTTTTAAGACAGTCTTGCTCTGCTACCCAGGTTGGAGTGCAGTGGCACAATCTTGGCTCACTGCAACCTCTACCTCCTGAGTTCAAGTGATTCTCCTGCCTCAGCCTCCTGAGTAGCTGAGATTACAGGCTTCTGCCACTTCACCCAGTTAATTTTTGTATTTTTAGTAGAGACGGCGTTTCGCCATGTTGGCCAGGCTGGTCTTGAACTCCTGACCTCGGGTGATCCACACGCCTCGGCCTCCCAAAGTGCTGGGATTACAGGCATGCACCATCGCACCCAGCTGAGAACACACATTTTGTTTTCTTTGAGCATTCAAATAAAAAGTATGAAATAAATAATTTTTAAAGCATCATCAACATTGTCGCCCTTATGCATAATATAATGACAGAAAAAGTTGGTAAAAACTTGGAGTCTTTGGAAGTAAAAAGGTAAATGGTGTCTGATATCACTGAGAATTTTTATTTGTCTTGTTGAAACATACTTGGGGTAACTTTTATGGAAACTGATTCATCAGTGTATTATGTAGATGCATATTTTCTTTTACAAATGAAAACTATAACTTTGATGTGTACTTAAACTTAGCTGAATAAATTATAAAATATACATTCAAGTGATCTACATAGAACTTTCTGGTTTAGTTACACTGGTTTTACAGACAGTATCTATAATATACATATAAGAACATAGCTAAGAAGGTATTATACCATCCTTTCACAGATGACAAAACTGAGGCACAGAAAAGTATCTGATTTGTCCAAAGATTCCACATGTTTAGCCTGATAATACTGGAAGTTATATCCAGCTCTCTGATTCCAAAGTCCCTTCCCTTTTTACTATGTTATGCTTGTCTTCTATATGAATGCTACTTATGTTTAAATATATTTTCATGCAAGTAAAATATGAATAATTGGAGAAAGTCTATCATGTTTCTAATAATCTTCTAAGTTAACATTTTCTAGTTAAAGAGATTGTCTATTTTAACTCAATCATTTGACATTTTACTTTTTGATTGCATGGCCATTGTACTTTATTTTAAGTTCTAGCGTACACTTACAGGATGTGCAGGTTGATTACGTAGGTAAACGTGTGCCATGGTGATTTGCTGCACCTATCAACCCATCACATAGATATTAAGCCCGGCATGCATTAGCTATTTTTCCTGATGCTCTCCTCTGACCTCCCCTGACAGGCCCCAGTGTGTGTTGTTCCCCTCCCGGTATCCAGGAACAGAAAACCAAACACCACATGTTCTCGCAGCTGAACAAAATTGTTCAGCTCCCACTTAAAAGTGAGAATGTGGTGTTTGGTTACACTGTTCTATGTCTATGTTGTATGTTGCATGTATGTCTTCTTTTGGGAAGTGTCTGTTCATGTCCTTTGCCTACTTTTAAATGGGGTTGTTTGTTTTTGTTTCTTGTAAATTTGTTTCAGTTCCTTGTGGATTCCAGATATTAGACCTTTGTCAGATGGATATATTGCAAAAATATTCTCCCATTCTGTAGGTTGCCTGTTAATTCTGATGATAATTCTTTCTGCTGTGCAGAAGCCCTTTAGTTTAATTAGATCTCTTTTGTCAATTTTTGCTTTTGTTGCAATTGCTTTTGGTGATTTCATCATAAAATCTTTTGCCATGCCTATTTTCAGAATGGTATTGCCTAGATATTCTTCTAGGATTTTTATAGTTTTGGGTTTTACATTTAAATCTTTAACCTATCTTGTGTTAATTTTTGTATAAGGTTTAAGGAAAGGGTACAGTTTCAGTTTTCTGCATGTGGCTAGCCAGTTTTCCCAGCACTATTTATTAAATAGGGAATCCTTTCCCCATTGCTTGTTTTTGTCAGGTTTGTTGAAGATCACATGGTTGTAGAGGTGCGGTTTTATTTCTGAGTTCTCTATTCTGTTGCATTGGTCTATGTGCCTGTTTTTGTACCAGTACCATGCTGTTTTGGTTACTGTAGCACTGTAGTATAATTTCAAGTCAAGTAGCATGATGCCTCTAACTTTGTTCTTTTTGTCTGTGATTGTCCTGGCTATACAAGCTCTTTTTTGGTTCCATGTGAATTTTAAAATAGTTGTTTTTCCGATTCTGTGAAGAAAGTAAATGGTAGTTTAATGGGGATAGCATTGAATTTATAAATTGTTTTGAGCAGTAATGCCATTTTCATGGTATTGATGCTTCTTATTCATGAGCCATAAGCATGAAATGTTTTTCCATCAGTTTGTGTCCTCTCTGATTTCCTTGAGCAGTGGTTTGTAGTTCTCCTCGAAGAGGTCCTTCATGTCCCTTGTTAGCTGTATTCCTAGGTATTTGCTTCTCTTTGTGACAATTGTGAATGGGACTTCATTCATGATTTGGCTCTTTGTCTGTTGTTGGTGTATAGGAATGCTTGTGATTTCTGCACACTGATTTTGTATCCAGAGAATTTGCTGAAGTTGCTTGTCAGCTTAAGAAGCTTTTGGGCTGAGTTGATGGCATTTTCTAGATATAGGATCATGTAAATGGAAACAAAGACAATTTGACTTCCTCTCTTCCTATTTGAATACCATTTATTTCTTTCTCTTTCCTGATTGCCCTGGCTAGAACTTCCAATACTATGTTGAATAAGAGTGGTGAGAGAGGGCATCCTTGTCTTGTGCCGATTTTTAAGGGAAATGCTTCCAGCTTTTGCCCATTCAGTATGATATTAGTATTGCCATTGTTAAGGTATCAAACTGACTTTTAGAAAATTTGGAACATAAGGCAAAATTTTATCAATATGCTCTACTAATTTGGAGATTTATATTTCTCTCTGACATACAAAGTAGAAGTCAATAAAACTTCCCAGGGGAACATATTTTCAGCAAGGTGCAACTTACATGAATAAAGTGTAATCTCTTGTTAGAGGATATAGAGACATGGAGTTGTGAATTACATAACCCTTTCCAAACATTCTAATAAAGTGATTCTACTTCCTGTAAATGTTTTTCTATGTGGGTGATTTATTTAGTTCTATAAATAAATGTATAAATGAATTTAAAATATACTTTTAATTTTTATATTTAGCTGTTTGTCAAATATTTAGTATATTTTTATTTGCTTTAAGAGGTACATAATATTTCTCTATTTCTCCATTTCTTGTTTCATACATTTATTCTAATATTCTAATATTGACCTTTTAAGGTGTTCTATATAAACACAACTCAACCCATAGTACTCCTCTAATTAATATTCTCCAATGGTCATGCCATCACCTAAATAACGAAATCAAAGTCTTTAATTTAGTTTTGTAGGTCTTTCATACTATGATTTATGCTTAGTATTCTGACCTGATTTCTCACCATTCCCTCCTTTGCCTTTTATATAGCCCTGAGCTCTCAACCATGGTGTTTCTGGCCTTAGAACATTTGCTTAGGTTACTCATTTTTATTCATTCATTAAACACATTTCTTGGACACCTACTCTAAGCAAGAAACTGTGGTTGTTGTTAGTAACTTAAAAATGAAAACATTGCTTCTGCTGTAAGAAAGCACATTATTTTGTGTTCTTTGGAATAATAATAATAATAATAAACACTACAGTACAACACAGAAGCTTCTCAGCCCTCAAGAAAACATATTGCACTTCCTAAATATCCCTGGTCTGTTTCTCCTCCCTACTTCCTTTTGTTTCATCTTCAAGTCAAGAAATCAGGTCATTATCATATTTAATCATCTGCCATGCCATGAGGTCCATTAGGGGCTAATGGAAACACAGAGTATGTGGATGATAAGGCCGTTTTCCTCGCTTAGTAGACAGTGTATCTACAGAGATATAAATAAACTATCTAGAGATTTATTTAATGTGAGGATCAGCAAACTTTTGTCTATTCGGATCAAATTTTAAATACGTTTGGCTTTTAGTCTTTGTTACAACTGTTTGGCCCTATCCTTGTAGGGCAAAACTAGCCATTGACAACAGATACATAAATAATGGGGATGGCTGTGTCCCAATAAAGGTTTACCAGAAGAATGGGTGACAGAGTGACTTTGGCCTTGGGGCTACAGTTTATCCACTACTGACTTAATGGATAGAAAATAAAACGTATAGTTTAAAAAATTATTCATGTAAATATTCAGAGAAATCAAATGCATTCTGTGTTAGCCCAGTCAAGAGAGCATACCTGGTTGCAGTAATTACTAAACAGGCACTTCCAGAAAAAAAGTCCAAACCAGGCTTTCTCCACAAAGTAGAATAACAAGACCAAAGTCTTATAGATAGTTACACAAATAGCATAGTTGACCTTAAAAAAAAAGTCAAACATGGAAAATTACCAGAATTAAATTTAGAGTTGTCCATAGAAATGGTACCATAGGATACACACACACACACACACACACACACACACACACACACACACACACAAAAATAACCACATGTATGTATATATGTTTAAATATAAACATACATATATATATATATGGAGTCTGACAAGTCTCAAGATGTGCAGATGGCAGACTGGAGACCCAGGAAAGCTGATGGTGTAGTTCCAGTCTGGAAAAAAAAAAAAAAATCAATGTACCAGCTATAAAAGTCTGACAGGCAGGAGGAATTCCCTCTTATTCAGTGGAGGGTCAGCTTTTTGTTTTACTCAGGCTTGCCTATATTATGGAGGAAAGTCTACTTTATTCAATATGCCAACTTGAATGTTACACTCATTCAAAAATACCCTCACAGAAATGCCCAGAATAATGTTATACTACTACATGGGCATCCCATAGCTCAGTCAAGGTGACATATAAAATTTATCATCTCATAAAGCAAGTTGGCATTTCTGAGGACAGTTTGTGTGACAGGAATCAGGAAAGTCTAATTGCCTTTTACAAAGCACCACTTCACCATAACACATGCCTTTTTCCCAGCCAACCTAGGGAACAGAAACCAACAAATTGACGCTAAAAGTTAAAGTTACTTAATACCACTTGAAAATTCATGAAATCAATTGTAATTAGTTCTTCTAGTTTCGTGATATTTCCTTTTCCCCAATAGGGTATGCACGCACACACACAGTCTAATTGCAAAATCACAAATCTATATGATGACAATGCTTTAGTCTGTTTTGTGCTACTATAAAAGAATATCTGAGACTGAGTACTTTAAAATGAACAGAAATTTATTGGCTCCCAGTATTGGAGGCTGGGAAGTCCAAAGTTGAGGGTCAAACATCTGGTGAGGGTTTTCTTGTAGCATTGTTCCATGGTGGAAGGGCAAAGTGAGGATGAGAGAAAGGAAAAGATTGAAATCTCAGCCTCAAACTTTTTATAATCAGCATTAATCTCTTCATGGCGATAGAGTTCTCATGACCTCAAAACCACTCAGTAGGTCCCATCTCCCACCACTGTTGCACTGGGGGTTAAGTTTCCAACACATGCTTTTAGGGGGCACATTCAAACCATCACAGACGTATATCAAAGGTTTTCTATGTTGTGAAGAGCACATTGCCTTGTCGTACCAGGCTTTGTATAAAGCAAGGTGCAGAGATATTATATATGTCATTTTAATCTGCTTACTTTTGTATTTTATTAGCAGAATTTGTTAATAGAAAACATAAAATAGATATAAGCGTAACTACTTTTTTATTTAGAGATCGGGTGTGGCTCTATTGCTGAGACTAGGCTGGAGTAAAGCGGTGCAATCATAGCTCGCTGCAGCCTCAAACTCTGGGGCTCAAGCGATTCTCCAGCCCTGGCCTTCCAGGTAGCTAGGATTATATGCACGCACTGCCATACCAGCTAATTTTTAACATTTTTGTAGAGACAGCATCTTGCTATGTTGCCCAGGCTGGTCTCAAACTCCTGGCCTGAAGGAATATTCCAGCCTAAACCTCCCAAACTGTTGGGATTACAGGCATTAGCCACCACAACTAGCCAGCATAACTATGTCTTTATTCTAAACTTATTGTGACATAGTATTATCATGGTCGTTGTTGTTCTTTTTTTTTTGTCATTCTCTTTACCATAGAAAAAGAAGAAAAGTCATTTTATTTAGACCATCTACTCCAATGACAAGTGTGAACATTCCATTGCTTAAGGAAAAATTCATTAGAATGAATAACTGGCGGTATCAAATACTGCTTGCTTTCACATTGCTGTATCTCTGCCACCCAAACTAGCCACCATCACCCAGTTTCACTGAAGAGGCAAACGCATTACGTATTAGAGTAAATAAAATGTATGGAGCCATCACTTAAATGTGGTATCCTTTTAGATTGACACGTATCTATGAAACTGAATTTCTGATGCTAGAACTCTTGAAATCCATTTATTTAATTCTCATTGGCCTGAAAATTCCTTTATATCTTAGATTTGTTGAGTCATGTTTATAAAAGCGACTGACATCTACATCCAATCATTATTTTTCTGGCAAACAATATGCAGTTTGGGATTTGATGAAACAGCTCTCTTTTATAGGGCTTTTGACAAAAAGAAAAAAAAAACTTTATAGATTGAAGCATATCTAAAGTCATCAATTTCTGATCCAGTTATAAATATGTCAATAGCATTCTTCTAAGTAAAAAGTGAGTATTATTTCTTTATCTTTTCTTTCTCTTCTTTCAAAACCTCTGAGGCTGTCCTTAAAGGAATGTAAAATTTAAAGGAGAAAATATGGTTTGCAATTGAGATTTTCTGTTAACATTCAGTCTGCATTGGTTGTATTCAATGCTTTTATTTTTCTTCTGGCAATAGCAGTAAATTTATGTGTTGGTGACATTTCAGAAATCCCATCTTGGACTATGACTTACACTCTGTATTGCATTATAAATACTGACTTGCTTTCAAACCCCATGTGTGTTTCTCACATAGAAACCAACGTGACAGTGAAATTATTATATAACTTACTTTGCAACATTTATTACCCTTGCTGGATATATATATATATGTATGTGTGTGTGTGTGTGTGTGTGTGTGTGTGTGTGTGTGTGTTAGTTACATTCACAATGGCCTCTGGGTTTTGAGGTATGTATATTTTTTTTATTACTTAAGTTCTATACTTTTTATATATTGGTGAAATTTTTTTCTGTGCTTAATGTCTGCTATAGAAAAAAATGCACATGTAACTGGGAATTAAGATACCATATTTCAAGTTAGAATCTGATTCTGTCGGAAGGGGAATCTTTTACATTTGCTGCTCTGGATTTATGTATGCTATGAATTTTGGTAGGAAAATGATTGTTTTTCTCTCTAAACTTATTATTAATATTGTTTTAATGTTTCTATTTTATCCTGTTGGGTTTCAAACCTTTCTTCTGTAGTTTTTGGTCATTTTGTTCTACCTTTTCTGTTCTTTTTGTCAATGTTCCATTTATAGCATGCAAGTGAAAATTCATATCATGTCAGTGATAACACCGATTTTGTCCTTTCCAATAAATAGTGTTGTGCCTTGTTAAGGTATCCAAGTTGATTTTTTAGTGTGAAATGAAGTCACAAACATAAAATTTCAATGTGCAAAGGCAGTAGTTAAACAGAGCTATTTCTGTCAAAAATGTGGAGATACTGGAGATGTAACAGGTGGGTCAGAGCTCTGCTTGAATATTTGTTTTGAATCACTTTGCTGAGAACATAAATGTGGAATAGTCATCTTGCCTTTATAGTGTATAAGGCACTAGTAATGAAAATGTCTAGTTTTTCTTTTTGTCTCCAAACAAGGGCTACTATAACAAATTACTACAAACTCGGTGGCTTAAAATGACAGGCATATATTCTCCCACAATTGAGGAGACCAAAAGCCTGACATCAAAGTGTTAACAGGGTTGATTCTTCCTGGGGGCTCTGAAGAATGATCCCTGTCATGCCTCCCTTCTAGCTCCTAGTAACTGCTGGCAATCCTTGGTGTTGCTGGGATTGTAGCCATGTGGCTTCTGTCTCTCTGTTTTCACGTGGTCTTCTCTGTGTCTCTGTACTTTACCAGTTCTATAGGGAATACCTGTTTCTGGACTTAAGGCTCAACCTAAATC
Source organism: Mandrillus leucophaeus (assembly GCF_000951045.1). Classification (NCBI taxonomy): domain Eukaryota; kingdom Metazoa; phylum Chordata; class Mammalia; order Primates; family Cercopithecidae; genus Mandrillus; species Mandrillus leucophaeus. Next base: position 78,597 of record NW_012107330.1, on the reverse strand, counting down.
AAGGGTGATCCCATCGTGAGATCCTTACCGTAATCACATGTACAAAGACTTGTTTCCCGGCCCCTCACCCCACCCCAGAGAAAGTCACACTTGCAGCTTCCAGGTAGATATGTCTTTGGGGCATTATTCAAACTAGTAAAAATCTACCCTCTGGCCTCCAAAAATTTACGTTTGTTTTAAATGCAAACTACATTTATCACCTCTCAATATCCTTGATAGCCCCAACCTATTATAACGTGAACTCTAATTCCAAAATCTCATCTAAATGAAAGTCCCTAATCTCATCTAAGTCATATATGAGTGAGACTCTGAGTAGGATCCTTTTGAGAGTAGAATTCTTCTCCATCTGTGGATGTATGGAACTGCACAAGTCATCTGTTTCCAAAATACAATAGTGGCCCAGGTGTAGAATAGACACTTTTATTGCATAATACAAGGAACATGGTGGTCACTGGTTACAAGCAAGTTCAAAACCCAGCAGAAAAAAATTTTGTTGGATTTCAAAGCCTGAGATCGTCCTCTGTGGCTTGATGTTCTGTCCTCTGGGATGCAGGTGGTCCTTCTAACATCTGTGTCACCCTAAGAGCTATTCTTCCTTTTTTTCATAGGATAGTACATATGCAGCTAAGTAGCACCATGATCCCATTTCCTGCTTATAGAATTGTAGAAGTTCAACGTTCTTTTGTCATTGTTTCCTATGTCTGCCTCTTGCAGTCCAAGATGGCAATGTTTCTGTTGATATAATATTCTTAAAAACCATGTTGGTTGGCCAGGCGCGGTGGCTCAAGCCTGTAATCCCAGCACTTTGGGGGGCTGAGACGGGCGGATCACGAGGTCAGGAGATCGAGACCATCCTGGCTAATACGGTGAAACCCCGTCTCTACTAAAAAATACAAAAAACTAGCAGGGCGAGGTGTCGGGCGCCTGTAGTCCCAGCTGCTCGGGAAGCTGAGGCAGGAGAATGGCGTAAACCCGGGAGGCGGAGCTTGCAGTGAGCTGAGATCCAGCTACTGCACTCCAGCCTGGGCTGGAGTTAGTGTCTGGTGTATGTCTTGTGGTATAAGCCATCAGACAATAGTCCTCCACTATCTTTCATGGATAAGCTCATTTCTATTTCTGGCTTCTGCTAAGATATTTGACTAGATGCATGAGTCACATCCTTGGAGTCTTTAGCTAAACATTGTTAAGCCCTACACTTGAACTTATTTCCAGGGCACACTTTCTGAACAGTGAATCTCCCGTAGATTCTGACACCAATTCTCTAATATCAACTGAGTGTTCTACAATTCAATTCAATTCTGACACTAACTACCTGGAATTAGTGCATACCCCAGAAGTCAAGGGTTAACTCTTTCAATTCCAATGTTAACTCCTCAGAAATAGCCTCATATCCTATAAGTTAAAGGGCAAGGTCCTTAACAGGGCTGCTCTTACTTCAGATACCAGCCATGAGAAAGCATCCCCAGGCTACCGGCATTTCCATCTGACTTGGCTACAAATCTGGGAGTTTCTGAAAGCTCCGTTCAGTTTCTTGGGCTTGTAGCTGCATATCCTCAATCTCTGTCTCTATCTTCACATGCCTTTCTCCTTGGTGTCTTTACTATTCTATAAGGATGTCTATTAATGTATTTAGGACCCACTCTAAATCCAGAAAAATGTCATCTTGAGATACTTTACATTAAATAAATTATATCCACAAATACCCTTTACCAAATAATACCATATTCTTAGTCTCCAGTGGCTATACCTTTTGGAGGAACACAATGCAGTTTACTACAACTCCCCACCTTCCTCTCTTCTCTGTCTTATTCTCTCTCATTGCTACTCTTGCTTCCTTTTTCATAAAAATTTTTGATATACTAAAGTAATATCTTTCTTTTTTTTTTTTTTTTGAGACGGAGTCTTGCTCTGTCGCCCAGGCTGGAGTGCAGTGGCCGGATCTCACTTCACTGCAAGCTCTGCCTCCCAGTTTCATGCCCTCTTGCCTCAGCCTCCCGAATAGCTGGGACTACAGGCACCTGCCACCTCGCCCTGCTAGTTTTTTGTATTTTTTAGTAGAGAGGGGGTTTCACCGTGTTAGCCAGGATGGTCTCGATCTTCTGACCTCGTGATCCACCCATCTTGGCCTCCCAAAGTGCTGGGATTAAAGGCTTGAGCCACCGCGCCCGGCCTAAAGTGATATCTTTCTTGAAGCCAGTGGTTATTTATGTCAAATTTTACTTATAACTAGGAAATCTGGCTAAATTTTTCAAGGTTCACCACCTCTCCTATAGTTCAAACACTGACATTTGAATTTTGACCCTTCAGTCCCCTCCTTAAGACATTAAAACTTTCACTGCTATGGTTGTTACATTTATTAATATCTACTTTGCACTGATCACCATTTTATAATCACTTCATTCCACTATACCTTAAATTAACCTTGTTCATAAATGCTTGAACCTATCTGTGTGTTCATATAGATAATAGTTTCTAGTATATAATGCTATTACATATCAGTGCCAATCAAATCCACTAATTGTTTATAGAATTCCTAATACGTGCAAGGCCAAGTGCATACAGCTTGTCAAACTGTTATCCAGGGGTCTGCTGATTTAAAAAAAAATCATTGAGGGAGCTTGTTGAACCAGCAATTTACAGGCACAACATCAGATCTCTCCAGTAATAAACGATGAAATATGGGAGTTTTCCTTTTTGTAATTCTCATTCGTTGTGTATGCATGCATCATCACACTTAAAAACAAATAATGTCATGTATCATGTTTTATTTGGAAGAGTGTTGGTAACAAGGACTGTATCATATTCATCTTTATAGCAAAATGTTGCACTGATGCCATTCATCTTTGAGAATCACATGACATATGAAAACATAGAATCAGGATGGCTGCTTGTATAGGGATGCATATCAAGGATTGTGAAATAATAAGAATAGTGGTCAAGGTATTCTATAATCACATTGCTTGAGTTTGAAGCCCAGTCACATTCTTACTTCATATTGGACAAATGTGACCTCCTAGGTAGAGAAATTACAAAGTATTTTCCTCTGAGGTTTGAGAAACACTTATATGGTAATCCATATAAAGCAGAAATCTTTATTAAATTTTCAGTGAGTTGCAATACCATATACAATTACTAATAAAGAAGTATACAACATGGTTATACCATAGACTGATTATTTCTAAGTTTTTCTATATCATGAATGTGAGGAAGGTGATCAGCAATATCTATAATAACAGAACAGCTATGGTTAACATTTGTTTTTCACATACTGCATAGTAGAAACTCTGCTGGGTTTTAGACCCATTATTTCTTATCCTCATAGAACTTCGATGTAGTTGAGAATTATGATTGTTGAAGGTCACAGATAGTCACGTGGAAGCAGTATGTGAAGTTCAACTACATTCCTTCAAAGTGCATGTCTCTTCCTTGTATGCCTGAGATTCTTTAGTGTTCATATAAGATGATATAAGTCCCTTTGTGCTCAATCTGGCAATGTATTGGTTGACTTGCATATGAGTCACTTTCTATAGTATTAGGAGAAGTAAACTTACAAGAGTATTCCAGGAAGAGACTGTGGTTCTAACAGGCTTCATGGAGAAAATACCATTGTAGAAATAAGAACAACAGGTTTCTGGGGTTCCAAAAAATGTTTTCACCTCTGATTGGGGTGTCCACCTTTGCTTAAGGAAAATGAGACACCTGAAGTCTATTTGGAAAACTGCCTGGATTTTTTTATGGTGAACACGTTATATAAGTAACCCCATTGGTTGAGTTTGATGGGTTCTTATGTTCACTTTATTGAAGAAGAAACTAAGGCTTTGGAGAACTATGCTTTTTTATAAGATACTGCTGGGTTCTGAATGTTTGTGTCCTCCCCAGGGTTTATATGTTCAAATTCCAACCCAAGGCAATGGTCTTAGAAATTACGGCCTTTGGCAGGTAATTAAGTCATAAGGGGACAGCCCTTATGGACAGGATTAGTGTCTTTAAAAAAGAGACCCCAGAGAACTGCCTTACTCCCTCCACCATGGGAGAATACATCAAGAAGCTACAGTCTGTGAACCAAAAAGTGGGCCTGCACCAGATGCCCCATCTGCTGGTACCTTCATCTTGAATTTTTACCCTCCAGAACTGTGAAAATAATAGCTTATTATTTATAAACCATACAGTTTATGCTCTTTTTGTTATGGCAGCTTGAGCTGACTAAGACAGCTACATGGCTCATGTAAGGTACAACAAGACACCTGGGACCTTGCTATTCTGATTTTTAAATTGGCAATCTTTCTTCTGTCACACGTAACATATCCTTCCTTTAGGCTATATTCAATTTTGTAGGACTTTTGCTGGGATTCATCACATACATTCAACCCATATGTGCTTGTCTTCAAAGTTTGTGATAGAATTTATAATGTTACTGGAAGGAAGGTCAAACAGGGCTAATTTTTGTTGCTTAATCAAAAGAATAAATGCACTTCACTTATCACCCTGGACTATGTTCATTCATTTGTTTAGAAAATATTTATTGAGTATCCCCTTTACCTCAGACAATCCTTCATGAAAGCAGATAAACGGATATCTATCTGGCCTTCAGGAAGTTTAAAGCATACTGGAGAAGACATATATAAATAAAATAATCGCATAATCTAGTAAAAACTCCATAATTGTAAATCATGATAAAGATTACATAAATAGACTTTTAGGGTGAATAGGAGGAATTGGACTTGGTGGTGGAGTGAGGGAAGGTTTTTTCCAGGAGGAAAAGCAAAGTGAGGCACCTCCAAGCAGAGGCCACAACGTGAGAAACAGACCTTCTAGAAGCTTCAGGTCAGACTTGGAGGCTACAGGCAGGCTGGAGTGCTGCCTACAAGGGTCACCTGATGCAAAAGAGACAAGAGAAACAAGTGACACCTAGACTTGTTCAGGCTTTCTATTCTGTATCATGCTCACTTATGTCAAAAAACGTTGCACTTATCTGTAGAGAGAAGAGAAGGCACTGGAGGGTGTAAAGCAGGGAGTGAGAGGAATAGAGTAATGGGAAGATTGCTGTGCCTGTGCTGGAGAAGCCAGATTAGAAGAAGCAAGTGTTGACCTTGAAAGTCAGGTCAGGGAGAAAATAATTATAGCTTGAACACGTGAGAGAAAACAAGTGAGGGTCGTTCAGGTGGTAATTCTACAATCAACAGGGATAGGTTATATATAGGGCCTGAAAAACAAACGAGGGGTTAAGGGTGATGCCACAGCTTCTGGCCTTAAGATTAGTGGTGACATTTGCTAGTATCATGAGAATAGGAGCAGATTTCAGATGAAGATTGACAATTTAGGTATGTTGAATAAGAGTTTTAATTTTAAAGATTTAAAATTCTAGTTACACATTAGACATGTAGGTATAACTCAGAGTTTGAATTTATTTTCCTTTCATTTTGCCTTAGAAGTAATAGACGATAATCATGGGTCTTTTAACATTGGATGGAGTTTTTTCTTGTAGTATTATAGAAGAGAGCTATGCAGACTCCTCGTCAGAAATGATGTGTTATAACTCAGTCTTTTTTCTTAATCCACAATTCTTTGGATGCTTATAATTGCAAATAACCAAAAACCCAACTCTAACTTATTAAAAAAGAACTATTTTACTTATGGAAATGAATAAATGCAGAGGCAGGGTGGGCTTCAGGTGCCATTTGATGAGTGCTCCAGCTCCATTTTCCTGAGGTTTCCTCAACCTCTGTTTTGTCTTCAGACTCAGGCTGGTATTCCTTATGTAAGAAAAGGCCTATAGCGGTACCAAAGTTAACCATCTGAACACCATGTCATCCAAAGCAAGAAAAGGGCATCTCTATTACAAAACTTCTCAGAAGAGTCCTGAGAATAACTATCTTAGCCTTGGAACACATGTGTCAGGAGCTAAGAATGGAATAAAATCGCTCGAAGCCACACAGATTCTACTATACACAGGGGGTTATCTGAAAAAGGAAAATGGGTATTAGAGAAGCAGCCAACAGCTATTCTTAACAACATTTTTGGGCAGATAAACATCCACGCACAAGTTTCTGTAACGTATGCCTTTTCCAATATGTTTTCATCAACCTGGGATTTGCTCATTTTCTCTCAAAATAAAATTTTTAAAAATGTATTATCTTGCTATAACATCTAGTTCTGATCTTTAGGCTCACCAGATGACCTGTCTTCTTCATCAGGCTCATAGACAGCTTCTCACAGTTCAGTATTTATGGGCAAATAAAACTTAGTCCAATATATAATTTTTCATAAAAATTACCTTTTGGAGAAGGAACAGTTGGAAACAAACAGGTAAGTTGTCTATAACACACACACAGGATATCCTATGGGCAATAATAAGAACGCTTCTCTGTATTGTTGGAGTGAGTTCTTCAGTCCACTGTCTGGGCCTTGTTCTGCTCTTGCAGGAAGAACTTTCCTGTACATTTTAATCTTCTCCATGGTCACAGGTACTGCACTTTGGGGAGGCTTTTCCTTTAAGAAATCTTAAAAAGCAGTCCATTTCCATGTGATAATGATTATTCAGAGGCCCGGAGATCATCCCATAGCTTGAAAAATTGTAAGCCATTGGAAGTCAGTCTTGAGGTTATTGGTGATACACTGTCCTTAAGTATTCAGCAGGCTTCAGGTCTACTTTGGTTGCCCTACAAAGGCAGCAAGGAGCCCCGCTCAAAAGTTAGTTTGAATTGTTGAAACTGATGTTGCCACACATACAAGAAGGTATGAAAAGGATATGTATACATTGGGGCTTTTGTGGGAAGGGTGGGCCAGGCCTCCCAAGCTGCTCCTAACAAAGCTTTAAAAGGGCCAGGAGAGAGGCTGGCTGAGGTGGTTTATTGTGGTTAGGGGTTGCAGCTCTACCAAGGGTTCTCACAGGTGAGCCACGGCTTGCATGGTTTAAACCTCCGCTGGCTTCAAAAGAGGCGGCAGCCATGCTTTCTCATCGACTTCCTCAGAAGTGGGCCACAATGGAGAGAGGTAAGGATAAGGCTTAAAAGATGTCACCTATCAAATATTTTCTTAAAAATGCAGTCAGACTTTTTATCTACACTGTTATATTCACTCACAATGTTTTTCATGTACTAGAGGTCATAGACTTATCTGGCCAGTATTTGTAGCTACTAATGAGCTTGAAGTTTTCTGTCCACTCTCAGCAAGTGCTTCTATCTTTCCAATCTTCAACTGAAATGTGTTTTGGGGCACATTGAACAAAGTGGGCCTAGGGAAACAAGGTAAAGGTAAATTGTCCTTTCAACCCAGGCAGCTTCCCAGCTTTTTTTTCTCACACTGAAGTCATTATTTCCTACAACAAACAGAAATTACTTCGCTGGAGTTGTGAGAGGAGACTTTGGGGATTCAGCTTTTCCTGTGTCGCAGTCTTAAACCCATCATAATTTTAACTTTACTGTTTCCACTAGACAAGATTTGAGGTAGAAAATCTAGTTCTTAAGTCTTAAATGTTTCAAAACGTTGAGTGTCGCCAACATGGAATGCAGGCCACAGGCAGAAAGGTCTCTCACAGCAAAGGTGCGGATCTTCCTCTGCTTTGAACAGTTTCAAAGCAGCTTACCTCTGTGATGAATGAACTTACTGAAAGTACCAAAAATAGCAATCAGGTAGCACTACCCTGACTTTTGAGCCATGTCCCTTAATGCAGTGTCCTTTCTAAGCACAAAATCCATGTCCAAACTTACTTTTTTCTCTTAATTGATACATGATATTTGACATATTTGTGGGGTGCATGTGATAGTTTGTTACCTGCACAGAATGTAATGATCAAGTCAGGGTATTTAGGGTGTCCGTCACCTCAAATATTTATTATTTCTATGTGTTGGGAGCATTTCAAGTCATGTAGATATTTTGAAATATATAATATTTTGTTCATTATAGTCATCCTACTCTGCTATGAAACATTAGAACATATTCCTTCTAACTGTATGTTTGTACCCATTAACCAACCTCTCTTTATCTTCCCCACGCCTCACACACACCTTCTTCAGTCTCTGATATCTATTGTTTTGTTCTTTATTTTCAGGAGATCTACTTTTTTTAGCTCCCCTATGTGAGTGAGAATATGGGATAGTTGTCTTTCTGTGCCTGGCTGATTTCACTTAACATGATGACCTCCAGTTCCATTCATGCCACTGCAAATGACAGGATTTTATTTTTTTATTGTTGAATAGTACTTTGTTGTGTATGTATACCACATTTTCTTTATCAATTCATCCATTGATGGATACTTAGGTCGATTTATATCTTTGCTACTACTAATAGTGTTGTAATAAACATAAGGCTGCAGATATCCCTTTGATACACTGATTTCCTTTCCTTTGAATACATACCCTAGTAGTGGGATTGGTTCTATTTTTCGTTCTTTGAGAAATCTGCATAGTGTTTCCCACAGAGGCTGTACTAATTCACGTGCCTACCAACAATGTATAAATGTTCATTTTTCTTTCATCATTAGCATCTGTCATTTTATTGTCTTTTTAATAACAACCATTCTATTTGGGGTAAGATGGTATCTCATTGTGGTGTTCATTTGCATTTTCCTGATGCTGAATGATGTTGAACATTGGTTTATATACCTGTTGGCTATTTCTAAGTCTTTTTTCAAGAAATGTCTGTTTATGTCGTTTGTCCACATTTTAATGCAATTCTTTTTGTGTTTCCTTTTCTGTTTGTTTTTTTACTATTGAAATGAGTTATTTGTATATTCTGCATATTAGTCCCTTGTGTGATGAATAGTCCGCAAATATTTTCCCCCATTCATTCTACAGGTTTTCTCTTAACTCTGTTGAATATTTTCTTTGCTGTGCAGAAGCCTTTAAATTTAATATAGTCCCATTGGTCTATTTTTGTTTTTCTTTCCTGTGTTTTTTAAGTCTTAATCATAAAATTTTTGCCTAATCATGTCCTGAAATGATTTTCCTATGTTTTCTTCTAGTACCATTATCGTTTTGGGTCTTATGTTACGTCTTTAGTCCATCTTGAGTTGATTTTTGTACATGAAAAGAGATGGGAGTTGAGTTTCACTCTTTTGCATAAGGAAATCCAGTTTTTCCAGCATTATTTATTGAAGAGGGTATTCTTTCTCCAATGTATACTCTAGGTGCCTTGTCAAAAATCAATTGGCTATAAATATGTCGAATCTGAGTTCTTTTTTTGTTTGTTTGTTTTGGTTTTTGTATGTTTGTTTTGTTTTTTGAGACGGAGTCTCACTCTGTCACCCAGGCTAGAGTGCAGTGGCGCCATCTCGGCTCACTGCAATCTCTGTTTTCTGAGTTCAAGCTATTCTTCTGCCTCAGCCTCCCGAGTAGCTGGGACTACAGGCACCCGCCACCATACCTGGCTAATTTTTTTTTTTTTATTTTTTGTATTTTCAGTAGAGACATGGTTTCACCTTGTTGGCCAGATGATCTTGATCTCCTGACCTCATGATCTTCCTGCCTTGGCCTCCCAAAGTGCTAGGATTATAGGTGTGAGCTACTGCTCCTGGCCTATCTGAGTTATTTATTCTGTTCCTTTAGCCTGTATGTCTGTTTTCATAACAATGCCATGCTATTTTCGTTACCATAGCCTTGTAATAAACTTTGAAGTCAGGTAGTATAATAGTTGTAACTTTGTTTTGCTCAGTATTGCTTTGGGTATTTGTGCTCTATTTTGGTTCCATACGAACTTTCAGACTTTTTTTTTTCTATTTATGTGTAAACGGATGTAAATAGCTTGACAGGAATTTCATTGAATCTAACAGACTGGGTAGTATAGTCTCTTTCAATAATATTAACTATGCTGATCCATGAATGTGAGATGTTTTTCTATTTGTGCATATTCTCTTGAATTTCTTTCAGCAGTTTATTTTATTTTATTTTTTTCTTGTGAAAGTATCTCACCCCCTTGGTTAAATTTATTTCTGAGTATTTTATTTGTAGCTATTATAAGTGGAATTGCCTTCTTGATATCTTTCTCAGCTAGTTCATTATTTATGTATAGAAACACGAATGACATTTTTAGTGTTAATTTTGTATCCTGCAGCTTTACTGAATTTATCAGATCTAAATTTTGTGGTGGGTTCTTTAGGTTTTTCTAGATAAAAGATCATGTCCTCTGCAGAGAGAGACAATTTGACTTCCTTTTTCCAATTTGCCTGATTTTTTTTTTCCTGTTGCCTGATCACTCTGGCTATAATCTCCAATACTATGTTGAATAAGAGTGGAAAAAAATGGGCATCATTGTCTAGTTTCAGTTCTTAGAAAAAAGGCTTTTAACTTTTCCACATTCATTATTTGGTCATCATATATGGCCTTTATTATGTTGAAGTATGTTCCTTCTATACCTAGTTTATGGATTTTTTTTTCTTTATCAAGAGGGGATATTGTATTTTATCAAATCCTTATTTTTCATGTATAAAAATGATCATTTTATTGATGTAATGTATTATAGTTATTGATTTGCATATACTGAGCGGTCCTTGTGTCCCTGGAATAAAACCCACCTGAACATGGTGTATTATTTTTTTATGTGCTGTTGGATTCAGTTTTCCAGTATTTTGTTGAAGATATTTGTGTCCATGTTCATCAGAGATACTGATCTGATGTTTTCTCTTTTTTTTTTTTTGTTTTGTTTAAATGTGTCTTTGGTGTCAATGTCAAGATAATGTGGACTTACAGAATGGGTTAGAGAGAATTCCCTCCTCTTTAATTGTTGGAAGCGTTTGAGGCGAACTGGTGTTAGTTCTTAATATTTTTGGTAGAATTCAACAGTGAAGCCATGCTATTTCTTCCAGATTCAGTCTTGGTCAGTTGCATATGTCCAAAAATGTATACAATTTTTCCATATTTTCCAGTTGGTTCATATATAGTCATTCATGATAGTGTCTGATGATCTTCTGTATTTATGTGTTATCATTGCATGTTGTTTACTTTCTATATATTTGTATAGTTTGCAAAGCTCCTCTTGGTATTGATTTCTTGTTTTATTTCATGTTATCTCAGAAGATATTTTAAATAATTTTAATATTTAAAAATTCACCAAGACTTGGTTTTTGGCCTACTGTATGGTATATCCCAGAGAATGTTCCATGTGCTGATCAGAAGAATGCAGCGGTTGTGCAAAATGTTTTGTAGGTAAATGTCTGTTAGGTCCATTTCGTTTAAAGTTCAGTTTAAATCCAATGTTTCTTGGTTGAATTTTTGTCTAGATGATCTGTTTAATGTCAAGAATGAGATGTTGAACTTCCCCACTATTATTGTATTGGAGTCTATCTCTCCCTTTAGATCTAGTAATATTTGGTTTACATATCTGGGTGTTCCAGTATTGAGTATTTTTTATATTTATAATTGTTACATCCTCTTGATGGATTGATCCCTTTATCATTATGTAATGACCTTATTTCTCCCTGTTTTTGACTTAAAGTGCATTTATCTGATGTAAGTATAGCTACTCCTGCTTGATTTAGATCTCTGTGGAATAGCTTTTTCTATTCCTTTACTTTTACTCTCTGTATGTCTTTACTGATAGAGTTTCTTGTAGGCAGCATACAATTGCATCATTTTTAAAAACTACATGCAGCCAGTATACATCTTTAAAGTGGAAAATTTAATCTCTTTACATTCTAGGTCATTATTGATATGTGACGTTTTAGCCCTCTCATATTAATTGTTTTCTGGTTGTTTTGTATATCCTTTTTTTCTTTTTTATTTCTCTGTAGTTTATCGTCGTGGTTTGGTGGTTTGGTGGTTTCGTTGAAATGGTAATATTTGAGTTTTATCTTCCTCATTTATGTGTTTGCTGTACTAAGGAGCCTTATACTTTCATATGTTTCCACGATATATCATCTTTACATTTCCAGGTTTGGGACTCTCTAAAGCATTTCTTGTAGGGCCAATCTAGTGACAAAAAACTTTCTCAGTTTTGGCGTATCTGGGAAAGATTGATTTCGTATTCATTTATGAAAGATAACTTTGATAGGCATATTATTCTTGACTGACTGATTTTTCTTTCAGCATTTTGAACATATCATCCCTTTCTCCCCTGGCCTGTAAGGTTTTTTTGTTTGTTCATTTTTCCTGAGAAATCCACTGTTATTCTTTCTTCTGCTTAATCTAGTCTGTTGTTGCAACCCTGGAATACATTTTAAAAAATTTCATATATTGTTGAGTTCTGGGATTTTCTTTTTTTAAATGGTATCTATATCTTTGGTAAATTTCTCAGTCATATCCTGAATTGTTGTTTTCTGATTTCTTTACATTGTTTATGTGTTCACATGATTTCACTGAGCTTTTTTATTTGTATTCAATTTCTGGCATTTCATCATTTCTTTTCCTGATTTTTTTTTTTTTTTTTGAGAATTACTATCCTTTGGATGTGTCCAGTTTTCCTGCTTTCTCACATATGTGGCATCTTTACATTGATATCTGCACATCTGGTGAAATAGTCACTTATTTCATTCTTTGGATTGTCTTTCATGGGGGAAGACTTTACTGAATATGTGTCTATGTTGCTTGAGTATGGTATTTTTAAATCTGGGTACATACAGTAATACAGTCTTTGAAATATATATTCAGCTGTGAACAGCATCAGTAGTGTTTGTGAATTCTTTAGTGGTTTGGGTATAATTGTTAGTGGAGGCTGTGGTGAACCTTTGCTAGAGATAAAGATGCCGGGTAGGCCAGTCCTTGAATCCCAGTAGTGGCAGCTGCAGGCCAAATATTTCTTTCTCTGGGCACCTAGATGGTTTATGCAGGCACTGGTGTTGGCAGGTCCAGGTGGCCTGATCCTTCGGCTTTCAGGGAGTTCATTCAGGTGCCATCAATGGAAGTGGTGGGACAGATGGGTATGTAGGTCCATAGGCCCCTGAATAGCATGTGTGGCATGAACAGTGGTAGTAGCACTGATGTGGCAATTCTTAGGCTCCCAGGTGGCACTTGTTAATGGGGCTGTGATGGGCTAGGCATGACAGTTTGCTGGAACCCAGTTGGTGCATGCAGGTAAGTGCTAGCAGTGGTGTTGGTGGCAGGCTGTGTGGGCCCATCTTCAGGTCCCCAGGAGGAGTGCACAGATGCTAGCAAAGCTGGACCGGCCAGGGTGCTCCCCAGGTCCCTGGGTGGCATGCTCAGGTACTGATTGCGGATGACACCAGGCCAAGCCGGCCTGAACTCACGCCCTCTGGTGGTGCACATGGGTGCAGGCTACAGTAGGTAGGGTGGGACAATCTGCAGTGGTAGATAAAGCAAGCCTGTTCTTACAGTATATGAAATTGTGCAGCAGTCCTGCTGCTGGGAGGCAATGAGTTGCTGTCAGTGGGAGCAGACTCAGGCAGGCAGAAACAGCCTTCAGGTTCTGGGGAGTCTATATTTGGCTCCCCAGTGGCAGCAGCAGCTGTAGTGGTATTCAGGGATATCCCATACTTAGGACATACTTAGAGCATATATTAGAGCACAGAAGCCACACTGCTTGTTGTCAGTAGCCCCATATAGGCAGCTTTCAGGCTCTGAGAGTTGCTCACTTTGGCTCCTGGCAGCAGCCACAGCCATGGTGGTGTGCAGGAGGAGTTTGCCCACAGAGCACAAACTGGAGCACAGAGACTGCTGCTGTTGGGAATGGAGTTGCTGCCAGCAGCTGCAGGAAAGCAGCTCCTAAACCCTGGGGAGTTTCCACAGCTTAGGTTTCCTTTGTCCTAGGGCAGCCTCCCTGGTGTGCTGTGCCACCCTTTCCCTGGGGTGTAGAACTCTGTGTGGCCTACAGTTCTGGGGACGCTGCCACATTGTGGGGTCTACCTGGTGTTGCACCACTGCAGCCCTCCAAGTGGACATGGGAAATTTCAGTGAGGACTCCCAAGATGTGGAGACGCAGGGGCTGTTGAGCACCAGGGCGGGATGCCGTCTGATGGAAACTGGACTCTCAAAATGACATTGTGCTGAAGTTTCTTAGGTCTCCAGGAGTGTGTATGACCTAGCATGTATTCCCTCTCTGGAGCAGTGCCTTTGTAGGATCTCCAGGCAACTGCCGATACTAATAATCTAAGGGGCTATGTGGGTTCAGGGGCTCTCCTGTACCTAGGATTGCAGGAGTCCTCCGTGGGAATGTGGCTGCTGAGGATCTCTCACTTACCCTTTCCTTGCACCAGGGGGTTGGGGGCGGTCTTCAGGAACCCAGCTGATCCTGGCTACACTAGCTAATTCTTTTATCCTATCCTTCTGTGCCTCAGATGTTTTCTGTCACTTCTCTGCTGAATTCCAATGTTCTCTCTTATATGTTCTTTTCGAGAGTGATTTTCTATTCATAATTTTACTTCTTTCTGGAGGAGGCAACTGTCAAATGCCTGGAGTTAGCCATCTTTAGACTATTCACTCCATGTTGTGATCTTTTCCTAATTTAGTCTTGAGGTCTGTCCATGGACAGTGGCCATAAGCCAAGACATCTACTCTCTATAAGAGCCCTGAGGGGGAAATTAATTTCAGGTGTATGTGTCAAGCGAGACACACGAGGAAATGAAAAAAAAATGCATGAAACTGAAGAAATGCATTACTTAGAGATCTCAGAGCTGTTGGGGTAGCTAATGGGAAGTCCAGAGGCAGTAGGGGGCTCCACTAGCATGAGCACACCTAGGGGACTATGCCTTTCTCAAGATCCATGGGAATTACCTTTTTGGCTTTCTAGTGTGGTTTGTGGAAGGGCTAATTTAAAGAAAACACATCAGAAAATGGGAAACTTATTTACATGACTCTGGTGTTAATAATTAAGTATCTCTTGTGATCAGTAGTTGTAGGATGTGTTGAGTTTTGGGTTAGTGATATGAGGAACAAGTGGGCTCTACTGCAGACAACCACAGGGAAGGGAAATTTTAGTAAGGGCAAAGGTGACAGGGTCAACAGGGATTCAAACAACTAAAGTGGATGCTGAGCAGCAACTACATTAGACCCATTTATGACAAAACTTTGCAGAGACCACTCACTAACAATTGTATCATCAATGTAGAAAAATCATCAGTTTCTCATTTGAGGTAGAAAATTCTACACTCTTCTCCTGCATAACATAATTGAGGACAGTCTATTAACAGCACACCACTCCCAGTCTTACTAATATTAAGTGGGGTGGTTTTGCTTTTATGAAAAAAAAAATAATAAACCTTATTCAAAATGAATTAAACTGTAAATTAAGCTATAAAGATAACTTTATTGTCTTAAATAATTGAAAGAGATTATTGTCTTAAATAATTGAAAGGCAAGCTTCAGACATATCAAGAATTCAGTTCCATTTCTCTGCTATTCTGTGGACACTAATCTCCTGAATGTTGCTTTTTTCCAGGCCCAGTACTGAACAGTGCCAGGTAGAAGTACTAGGCCTTATAGTGCCCAAAGCAACAGAGTGGCAAATTATGATTTTCTCAATTTTCCCATCACATATTCTCAGATTTCAGGTCAAATGCCCATCCCAAATGGCAACTTATGGCCAGTATGGCAGAAGACACTGTTGGAGTTTGCCTTATTACCTGTTCCATTTCTAGAACCTGGGGTAAATTCTACCTAAAAACAATGTGAATCGTCAATAAAATTATCCAGACAGCAAACTGGTATCCAGCGGACTTGGTACTACATAAAAATATTTGTCCGATAAGAAGATAGTACATTTTCAGGATTTAAACGTTTAATTGATTTCCATGTTAAGTTACATGAGACATAATGGCCCCTCATTTTGTTTCTGGTGTTTACACAGGTTCAGCCTGTGCTAGATAATCTCTCCAGTATGCTCCTTTCCTGAAGTGACTTCCAGGGAGGCTCTGGAATTTTCCTTTATAGTTGTTGGTAGGAAACATCTGACCTACCTGGAGATAGACAAGACTTGGGCCAGGAAAAGCAAATGAATGACCTTTAAAGTCCCTCTTGTCCATTCAGGGGCATAAATATTACTATCCAGATTATCCATTAATGTATGAAAAACTGTTTTCTGTGGTTTCTCCTGAAAACTTTTTATAATCAGTTGTAAACTTTTAATTCAACCGACTTTTCTTTCATCAAATAGTTTCTTCTAAGAATTGTACAAAGCTTCCAATTTTGTAAGGTTATGCATTTAGGAAGACTTTTTAAATATTGGAATGAACTCCTTTGAAAGTTTATGCTAAAGTTGTGTCCTTCTGAAATAAACTTTTTCTTCTCTTTTAATGGTTCTTTCTGTGATGAAATTAGAATAATTACTTCGGTTAACTTTTCCACTTCTAAATTAGAGCCACCTGGATAAACTATATGTTTCTTTTTGCCAAATGCAAAGCTTTTTAAAATGTGACTTTTTTTCCTACTCCCTTATAATCTCTGTATCATCAACTCTGAGGAAATCATTGACTTCATTTCTGTTACCCCATACCTTCAGCTCAAAGTCAGTATCAGTTCTGTGTCCCACTTAGATGTGGATCATAACAAACATTATATTTCTCTAGTTCAAAAATATTTCTTCCCTGTGTTATTTTCCTTCTCTTTCTGCTGTCTGATAAGAGATAGACAGTGAATTGCCTCAAGCAAAGGTATTCAAGGTTGAATCCTGCATAAGGGTGTCACCGAGAAGGCCACTTCAAGGGACGTCTTTTCCTCATTAGCGCAAAGGGGCCATATGCTCACCAAGCTGTGCATACATATATTTGCATCTGTCCAGAATGAGACACCTTTTTCAGTTTGAATAAATACCCTGTCCTAGAGTTTTAGGTCTAGTTGTACAATTTTTCAGAGTTCCATATCAGTTAGAGATTTTTATGGCAAACAATAAAAATTTACTCTGGTTAACTTATAGGACAGAAAAGGCATTTGATGTAAGATATTGGAGTAGCTTAGAAAATCGTTCAGAATGACACCACCAGTGTACCACGGAAACATCAGCAGCAGGAAAAGCAGAATTTGGCAAGAGCTGACATTTCTGTTGTTTTGTCGTAACTGTAGTTTTACAGTTATAACTTATCTGGGGAGATTATGATGAGCCCAGTTTGATCATATGTTCATCCTCTGGCCAAAGATGGCAGACAAGAGTCAGAGGGACGTGATCAGAAGAGAAGGTCTGCTTTATTCAATGTCTTACCAGGACTTCATTAAAGAGAGGAGTTTTTCGTTAAAGTAAAAGGAGACACTGTTACCAAAAGAATGGGGAAGGAATGCTGAGTATATAAGAATAGTAAAAGTCTGCTTGTGGCAGACATGAAGACGTGCAGCTCAGCGTCTCCTTCAAGAAATGGCTCATTGCCCAGCTCTGCGAAATGTGGAAACTTCTAACATCTCGAGGCCCATCTCAGCTTTTGAGTGCTAGTTACTCAGAAGTGGCCATGACTGACAGTGGCAAAGGAGAATCTTCTAAAGGGAAAAGCTTTAGCCACTACACCTGGGCATCCTCTGTGTGGAAAGGAAAGTGGTTCAGGATTAGAACATATCGACTCATATAAAGTTGCAAATAACCTGGCCGGTTTGTCAGGGCTCTAGAATAGAATCTTTGGAAGATCAAAGATAAAAAGGTCTAAGGTAGAGACAAAAGGATGAACATGTAAGAGTAGAGACAGTGTGTGAAGATCACTGCATCACATATTAGTATCCAGCAGAGAACACACTGGAGAGACACCGCCAACCAAGTACAATAAATGAGTCAGCCAGTTGAGGTCAGCAACCATCCCAGTGCTTGCTCAATGACTTACTAATGCCATAGCCATGAAGTCAGAGATGGAGGCTATGCAACAGCCCAAAAGCAGAGATTCCCACAAACCAGGGCCTGAATAACTACAGCTATTTCTGAGTGTCCAACCTACCAGCCACAGAGACAATTTGTCCCCCATGTTACTACTATTCAAGGAGACTAGCAAGCCATTTGGTGGCATTTATTTATTCTTGAAGGAACACTTTCTGTTCTTACAGATACTTATTGCAGATACTGGTTTGCCTTTCCTCCCTGCAGAGCCTCAGTTAGCACCACCATCCACAGGCTTCCATAGTGCCTAATATGTAGGCATACAGTTCCATCCAATGCAGCTTCTGACCAGGAGAGCCACTTATAGCAATGGATGAGCAGTAGTCCCACGACCATGAGATCCACTGGTTGTCTCATACACACCAATCAGTGGAAGCTGCCTGATGGGGGGATGGAATGGTCTGTTGAATGTGCAACTGAAGTACTAGTTGGGAGGCAATACTCTGTGAGCCTGGGGTTCCATCCATCAGGAATTAGAAACCTCTCTATGGCATTGTATCTCCAATAGGAAAAATACATAGATCTTCATAGGAGATACATAGGGAATCAAGCGGCTGAATCAGGAGTGGCCCATGTACTAGCATTCTTAATGGCTTACTGGGAAATTGTGTGCTTCTCATTCCTACAATTCCTGGCTTTTCAAGTTTAGAGGCTGTGATACCCAAAAGGGGTACACTGTTGCCAGTAGACACAACAATTCTTCTGAACTAAAAGCTATGACCATCATCTGGCACTTTAGATACCCATGTCTAAGAAACAGAAGGTCATGAAATGAGTCATCATCTTATCAGACCACTGAACAGGATTAGTAAAAGAAGATAGAGCAGTTCTTATGCAATAGGGGTAGTAGAAACAGGTGTGGAATACAGGTTATCCACTGAGTACTTCTGGGTACTATTTTGACCAATTGTGTCAGGTTGATGCAAACTAATTGCATTTTTTGCCATTACTTTAATGGTGAAAATTAAACAAATGGCATAAATAAAAATTAAATTAATGCCATTCATTACAGTGATGGCAAAAACTGCAATTTCTTTTGCTCCAATCTACTAACAATGAAAGAGTAAGGGCAGGAAACTAGGCTGAGAAGAATAGGTTTACCAAGAACTCAGATCCCTCAGGAATGAGGTTTCTGAACACAGCATAAGGTATTCTCCCCACTAAGATAAGTAGATGTAATAGCTAAGGAGAATGTGAGTTTGAATGGATAGAGGAGGAAAGAGATGGGCAAAGTACAGTTGCAACCCTGAAATGAGAAGTTAAAAGGAGAATGTAATTTTAGCCACTAGTTTTTATTGCCTCAGTTTCCTCCCAGGAGTAGCTATTCCCCAAATGAATATGAATGAAGTGAATCTGTAGGGCATGGGGATGGGTAAGGCAGACACAAAGAGAGAGAACTCAAGTTCTCCTTCAAGTAAGGACCTGCTTTTCTGAATTATAAAGAGTGTGGTCAGCTAGCAGCTTCCTGCTGTTAACTTCAGGTGTGCTTTACCTTCTGAGTTGAGGTCATGTGCTCCTGCTGGTGACCTTAGTCAGTGACTGGACAAGACCATGACACAGGGTCTAGCAATGTCTGCTCACTCCAGAACTACTCTAATATTTGCGCTAGTCCCCACTGGGCTCGATGAGATTTTGTCATGTTTGCATCACAGGCTCTCAACACGGCATGCCCAATCCTGTTCATCCCTTTTACTTTCACAGATGTGATCCCCCATAAGCTTTCCCCCTCCTAACTCCATCTTACTGTCATTTTCTGTAGAGCCAACCAGCACACCACTAAAAATATATATTTTTTAAATTTTCAGGAGGCAGTTAATGATTCAGAATAAGGTAATTTTGACTCTTAGCAAACTGTTCTTCCTGTTGCAATGTCACACACCTCGTGCCTTTGTTTCGTTTGGAAAAAAATGTAACATTTCTCTAAAATATATCTAAAATATGTTCTCTAAAATACATTCTCTAAAATACTCCCTACGACTTTTACAATTTAGGATGACGCGGTCTGTATCAGCATGGAAGCATTATGCTCTTTTCTTTTTTTAAAAAAAAATTTATTATACTTTAAGTTCTAGGGTACATGTGCACAACTTGCAGGTTTGTTACATATGTATACATGTACCATATTGGTGTGCTGTACCCATTAACTCATCATTTACATTAGGTATATCTCCTAATGCTACCCCTCCCCCCTCCCTACGACAGACCCCGGTGTGTGATGTTCCCTTTCCTGTGTTCAAGTGTTCTCATTGTTCAGTTCCCACCTGTGAGTGAGAACATGCGGTGTTTGGTTTTCTGTCCTTGTGATAGTTTGCTGAGAATGATGGTTTCCAGCTGCATCCATGTCCCTATAATGGACATGAGCTTATCCTTTTTTATGGCTGCATAGTATTCCATGGTGTATATGTGCCACATTTTCTTAATCCACTCTGTCACTGATGGACACTTGTGTTGGTTCCAAGTCTTTGCTATTGTGAATAGTTCCGCAATAAACATACGTGTGCATCATCATTATGTTCTTTTCAATTGTAAAGGTTATAATGTTTACATAATCTAGCTATCCCATAAGAACACAGAAAGTTCTGGTAAGCCAAGCAAGATGGGCAGCAGTGTCAATGCCCAAACATGTTCTCTTATTTTCTTTTCTCTGACCTTAAAAATAACTTCTTGAGAACATTTAAAATAAATTTTTACATTCAAGCATGAGTTTTAATTATGGTTGATTCTGGGTTACCTCAGATGCTTAAAAAAAATGAAAAAAATGTTTTTTAGTGGAAAGAACTCAAGTTTTTAGTCAGAATCAGCAAAGTTAAGTCCTGGGTTTTATCTCCTTATCCAGCAGGTGACATTGGGAAAGATACTTAATCTTTTTGTTCCTTTACTTTCTAATGTATAAAATACAATAATTATGATCTCTAATTCAAGTTTTTTCTCCATGGCGTAAATAAGATAATGAGGGTTTCTGGAACACAGAAATCAAATCAAGAAATAATAGTTTCCTGAAATTACAGTAGGCAAGTAGGGGCCAACATCTGGAAAAGGAAAGATGCAGTGAACTCTCACACCTAGTATGAGCCAGGCATGTGGTTATTTGCATTGTGTGTATGACAAAACTTTCTTCAATGTAGGTAATAACCTTGTGAGTTGACTATAAATATCCTTACTTTGTGGCTAGAAAATATAGGTCTCTGAAAGGTGAAATAATTTGCCTAAAATGATATGCTACTCAGGTAGTGAGGATAGGAAAGTTTTCGAATTAGCAACAAAGTCATTAATAATAATTAGATACCAAAAGTGAATAAGAATGGTAATGCTAGATTGAGGTGTGCTTTCTCATTTCTGCTCTACCCTTATGTATATGGTGAACACATACATTCACTGTGTGTTTTTATGAGAGGTAGAGATGGAGCTTGCTTTTAAAGGACCACTTGCCTGTGGGTATAAAGTTAATCAATGAAGGCATTTACTACAAAATCGCATTGCTTTTAAAGATATATCAAAAAATCAAAATAACGTGGAAATATTAATGTATTGGAGATTTTACTGGGTCCACATTCATTATCAGATGTAACTAACTTTTTAAAAAATGTATTATACTTTAAGTTCTGGGATACATGTGCAGAATGTGCAGGTTTGTTACATAGGTACACACGTGCTATGGTGGTTTGCTGCACCCATCAATCCATCACCTACATTAGGTATCTCTCCTAATGCTAACCCTCCCCCAGCCCCCCAGCCCCCCGATAGGCCTTGGTGTGTGCTGTTCCCCTCCCAAGGTCCATGTGTTCTCATTGTTCATCTCCCACTTCTGAGTGAGAACATGTGGTGATTGGTTTTCTGTTGTTGTGTTAGTTTGCTCAGGATGATGGTTTCCAACTTCATCCATGTCCCTGAAAAGGACATTAACTCATCTTTTTTATGGCTGTATAGTATTTCATGGTGTATATGTGCCACATTTTCTTTATCCAGTCTATTATTGATGGGCATTTGGGTTGGTTTCAAGTCTTTGCTACTGTGAACAGTGCTGCAATAAACATGTGTGTGAGTTGGTATCTCATTGTGGTTTTGATGTGCATTTCTCTAATGACCAGTGATGATGAGCTTTTTTTCATATGTTTGTTGGGCACATAAATGTCTTATTTGAAAAGTGTCTGTTCATGTCCTTCGCCCACTTTTTGATGGGGTTGTTTGATTTTTTTCTTGTAAATGTGTTTGATTTCTTTGTAGGTTCTGGATATTAGCCCTTTGTCAGATGGATAGGTTGCAAAAATTTTCTCCCATTCTGTAGGTTGCCTGTTCATTCTGATGATAGCTTCTTTTGCTGTGCAGGTCTTTAGTTTAGGTCCCATTTGTCAATTTTGGCTTCTGTTGCCGTTGCTTTTAGTGTTTTAGTGAAATGTTTACCCATGCCTATATCCTGAATGGTATTGCCTAGATTTTCTTCTAGGATTTTTACGGTTTTAGGTCTTATGTTTATGTCTTTAATACATCTTGGGTTACTTTTTGTATAAGGTGTAAGGAAGGGGTCCAGTTTCAGTTTTCTGCATATGGCTAGCCAATTTTCCCAACACCGTTTATTAAATAGGGAATCCTTTCCCCATTGCTTGTTTTTGTCAGGCTTTTCAAAGGTCAGATGGTTGTAGATGTGTGGCATTATTTCTGAGGCCTCTGTTCTGCTCCATTGATCTATATATCTGTTTTGGTACCAGTATCATGCTGTTTTGGTTACTGTAGCATTGTAGCATAATTTAAAGTCAGGTAGCATGATGCCTCCAGCTTTGTTGTTTTTGCTTAGGATTGTCATGGCTATACGGGCTCTTTTTTGCTTCCATATGAAATTTAGAGTAGTTTTTTCTAATTCTATGAAAAGTCAATGGTAGCTTGATGGGGATAGCATGAGTATCTAAATTACTTTGGGCAGTATGGCCATTTTCATGATATTGATTATTCCTATCCATGAGAATGGAATGTTTTTCCATTTGTTTGTGTCCCCTCTGGTTTCCTTGAGCAGTGGTTTGTAGTTCTCCTTGAAGAGGTCCCTCACATCCCTTGTAAGTTGTATTACTAGGTATTTTATTCTGTTTGTAGCCATTGTGAATGGGAGTTCACTCATGATTTGACTCTTTGTTTGTCTATTATTAGTATATAGGAATGTTTGTGATTTTTGCACATTGATTTTTTATCCTGAGACTTTGCTGAAGTTGCTTCTCAGCCTAAGGAGATTTTGGACTGAGACAGTGGGGTTTTCTAAATATACAATAATGCCATCTGCAAACAGAGACAATTTTTTTTTTATCTTTAGAAATAACCTATTAAAAGTGATTGATGAATGGACACCTACCTACACACTGAAATACTAACAGTTCTCAAAATATGCCAAACTCAGTCATGTCTCCTCCTCTGCATATGGCTCACATCTGTGACTTCTTAGAAAGAACTTTTCTCCCTGATTTGCTTG
The DNA here is from genome assembly GCF_000951045.1 of Mandrillus leucophaeus. Classification (NCBI taxonomy): domain Eukaryota; kingdom Metazoa; phylum Chordata; class Mammalia; order Primates; family Cercopithecidae; genus Mandrillus; species Mandrillus leucophaeus. The sequence goes on along the minus strand of NW_012107330.1, from coordinate 55,409 downwards.
ACCAAGACTTATGCATGCTGCAATGCAAGCATCAGCTCCTCGTAGGTTTTTTTGAATACTATCCCACCCCACTTCCCAAACCATGATAAAATCAAATTAACTGGGCCCAGTGCCTTTTTCAAAGCATACTTTATGATAAAATTTAATCATTATTGTACAATGTTGTTCGAGAGCAGGAAATAGATGTGTATTAAATGTGTTTGAAGATGTTGGGAGAAGGAGCTATTACAGCTGTAACTGACTCAGACTGACTGGCTGAACTATCAGATTCAATGATCTTGACCAACACTCTGTAGTAGACATTGTGAGTGCTCCACTCAGATCTCTTTATATCCATTTCTCTTTTATTTGTCACCCTCCCCCCTATTTGCTATGCTTGTGTTTCTAAAGGCCTATGCTTGCCTCCCAGAGAGAGAGGAGGACAAGGCCTGGAAGGTCATGTCCTCCTCCTCTTTCTTCAGTATGGCCTTTCTCAGAGACAGGCTGAAACCTAGAGTGGAGTGTAAGAGCCCAGCTCCCTCTTTTAATGAGGACAAGGCCTTAGAAATTCAGGCTGAAGCCAAGACTTCCCTCTGAAGTTATCCTGTTGCCTGGCTCTTCTCCTTCCTTGTCCTCCTCATGCAGTCTTGTTACTGGTTTCTCCAAGGAACACTTCAGTAATAAAATCTTTGCACATGAAAACATGTATTACGATCTGCTTATTCACAATCTGCCTTGGAAACATGAACTGATCCTTTAAAATTATTGTTTATTTTCTCAAAAGCAATTCTCATCTAAAGACCACAGTAATACAAGGGGCTCATATTGTAAATCAACAGTGACCACAAATCCTGCCTTTTCATTCTTTCATCCTAGACAGAATGGGTATCTTTTTTGCATGGTTTAACTGTATGGCATGTTTTTTCACATCACTAAACAATGTACTGCTCTTGCTTTATATATCAGATTTTGTACCACCCACTTCCTAGGAGATATTAAGAAACAACTCACATTTAATTTTGCTGTAGAAAGCTTCCATCCCCGTCCTCCAAAAAGCTTTGTGTTTTTGCTTAGTTTTTTACTTTTTTAAATTTTGGTCACCTCTACAACTTAAAGCCCAATTCTTAGACCATTATCTTTTCATCTGTTGAAAACTTTTGAGACCTGCATTCCTGGTATCGTCTCTTCTTCAAGGGAAATTCCTTCTAGACTCTTTGATCTGCTCCCATTTGAACTCTCCAGGGCACCTTGCTGTCAGCACAGGACTTGCTTTTCCTGCTCTATTGAATTTACATCTTCCTTTTAATTAAATGAATCTCTTACTTCATGAAACTGTAGATTCAAGTAATTTCCTAAGTGTACAAAGAAGGTAATTGTATTTTTATGTTGAAATTATCTTTATCCTGTCTTCTCATTTTATTGTAGCTTGACAGTACATTCTATTCTAGGTTGAAAATATTTTCCTCTCACAATTCTGAAGGTATCTTTTCATTGTCTTTTTATATTCATTGTTATTAAGAAAAAGGCTGAGCTCATTCAATTTTTCATATCTTCATAAATGACTATTATTTTTTCTTTTTTGAGAATTTTAGGGACTTTATCCTTAGCGTTCTGCAATTTAAAATTTATCCATAGAACTTTTATTTATTTTTATGCATCTTGCCTTTAATTTGACCATGTATTCCTTCAGATATTAGAAATTTTCATAAATTAATTACTTAAATTAATTATTGAATAAATTTTTCCCCATCATTTTTTTTTTCTAATCTCTCCTTCTGAAACTTCTATATGGTGCATCCTCTTTGCTTCTAATTTCTTTCCTCATTTTCTGTGTCATCTTTTGTTATATCCTCTAGACATTTCTTTACCTTACTCTCCTGTATCATTTATCATTTTTTTAATTTTGAAAATGGTATTTTAATATCAGGTTTTATAACTTTTCTGTTTCGTAATATCCTGTTCTTGTCTATACATAAAATGTATATATTTTCCTACACCTATTTTTAAAGTTCTTTTTCTTTTCTTTTAATTATCAGTGCTTTTCATGTTGCAGAGTTTCTTTAAAATTCTATGGATCCTTCATTTTGGATTTATATTTATGTGTAGAGCAACAGAAGGGCCAACGTGCTCACAGTTTGTAGACAGGCTATTGACAGGGAGGCTCCTGAGTGGAGCTGGTGACTGTGCCAGGGGAGCCCTTAATGTCAGATTAGGGAGGGCTCTCCTCAGCGAGGCCTTTACACAGACATTAAATACAGGAGAATATTTTGTCTAGCCCTAGGTTCTTGACCATAAGTTGCTTTGTGTGTTACATGAATTGAAGTACTCCCATGGATGTGTATTTATTTATGCCCACAATTTAAGTTTGGATGCTCACTCTGGCCCACACTTTAGCGAAGATTTCTGAATGTAAAGTGTCTCTGAAGCTCTGCTGGCAGCTAGGCATCCTCTGTGACTATTGCCCCAGGACGCATGCCCAAGGCTGGGACTGAATCTTTCAATAGTACTTCTGACCCTTTCCATTTTCAAATAATTGTTGAAGTTTTTTGTCCCAATATATGCTATATTTTTCCTCTATATACATACCTATGATAAAGTTCAATTTATAATTTATGAACAATAACAGATTGGCAAATTAACAAATAAAATGGAACAGTTATAACAATATGCCAGGATCACTACTCTTGGGCTTTGGGACCATTCTCTTCTATGCTCTGTTAAGGGTTAACGTCATTTTATACATTCCATTTTTATCTTTTTATGGAATACTGGAAAGGAGAAGCGATGATGTAGTGTTTCTATCTGCCTTCTTTACTTTTAGAAATTTACAACTTCTACCATTACTGTTATTACTACTATTGATTCTAGTTATGGTACCACTATTAGCATGTAAGTGGACCTAATATTGGTTTATAGTATTGTTTTAGCCAGATCAGGCTGCAGTAACAAAATACTATAAACTGGTGGCTTATAAACAACAGACATTTATTTCTCATAACTCTGCAGGCTAAGAACTCCAAGATCAAAGTTCCAGCAAGTCTGGTGTCTGGCTGGCTTCTTGGCATGTAGGTGACTATCTTCTTTATCTGCCCTCACATGGCCAAGAGAAGCACACTGTTTTGTAAGGGCACTAATCCCATTCATGAGAACTTCACCCTTATGACCTGATCACCTCCTAAAAGCCCCACCTCCCAATACCATTACATTAAAGGTGGGGTTTCAATATATCAATATTGGGGGAACACAAATTTTCAGTCTGTAGAAAGTATTTTGTGGCAAGGACTTTTTTTTTTTAAGTCCTTGTGTATTTTCTCATTTTTTAATCCCCTGACCTTAATAACGTATTACTATCTCCAGTAAACAAAAGGAAATAGAGATTCAGAGAGGTACTGATAGAGCTCGAATTTATAATTAATTCTCTTTGACTATAAAGGCCATGCCCATTCTATTATGTTAAGTTAAGGTTATTCTGTGCTTCACAGTAGGTAATGTTTGTGGTTTCTTTTAATTGGTTGCAAATTTGTGACCTATTAAGTGACATCATTTTTGTCTATATACATATCTATGATAAAGTTCACTTTATAATTTATGCACAATAAGAGATTGACAAATTAACAAATAAAATGGAACAATTATAACAATATGCCAGGATCACTACTCTTGGACTTTGGGGCCATTATTAAATCTAATAAGGGTTAATCAAACACAAGTACTGCAATAAAGGGACTGTTGATCTGATAACCCAGATAGCTGCAAAATGATTATCAGGTTTATAGAGTACAGCCTGGATATGTTTTACAAAGGGATGACTTGTGTCCCAGGTGAAATGAGGAAACAACATGACATTCAATCCAACTACTCAGAATGATGCACAATGTAAAACTTATGACTTGTTTCTGGAATTTGTCATTTAATCTTTTTGGACTGTGGTTGACCTCAGGGTAACTGAAACCACAGAAAGCAAAACCATAAATAAGAAGGAACAGTGGGCCAGGTGTGATTGCTCACACCTGTAATCCCAGCACTTTGGGACGCCAAGGCGGTTGGATCACCTGAGGTCAGGAGTTCGAGACCAGCCTGGCCAATATGGTGAAACCTTGTCTCTACTAAAAATACAAAACTTAGCCAGGCATGGTGGTGGGCGCCTGTAATCCCAACTACTCGGGAGGTTGAGGCAGGAGAATCACTTGAACCCAGGAGAAGGAAGTTGCAGTGAGCCGAGGTTGTGCCATTGTACTCCAGCCTGGGCAACAAGAGCAAAACCCCATCTCGAAGAAAAAAAAGTAATTGTACTTATGAGCATTGAGTTTCAAAGCAGGTATTTTATATCCTTCTTTTGATGATATAGCTTAATGACAAAGAAAAATAAAAAATAAGTCTACAAGGGACATGTAAAATAACTTTTTTACTCAGACTTAAATTTAATTTCTTCCTAATTTTATTTTTGAGACAGAGTCTCACTCTGTCTCCCAGCCTGGAGTGCAATGCCGCAATCTCAGCTCACTGCAACCTCCGCCTTCCGGGTTCAAGCGATTCTCCTACCTTAGCCTCCTGAGTAGCTGGGATTACAGGCATGCATCACCACGCCTGGCTAATTTTTGTAGTTTTGGTAGAGACGAGGTTTCATCATGTTGGCCAGGCTGGTTTCTAAATCCTGGCCTCAAGTCATATGCCTGCCTCAGCCTCCCAAATTACTGAGATTACAGGTGTGAGCCACTGCTCCTGGCCCCTAATTTTCTTTTCAATTCCTTAGTTGTGACCTTGTGAAGGTTCTTAATCTCTATGCACTTTCATATTCCTCATTTTCAAAATGAGAGAATTGAAATAGACAGTTTAATTTTTTCAAAATGTACCCCTTTTGTTAGAAATACTATGCAGAAGTCTAACATTTAAAAAATTAGATAAAAGCAGAGCTCCTCTGATTGAAGCAAGGTGGACGCAGGTGTGAGGAAGAGACAGGAGTTCAGCTTTTTTCCTTCAACTCACTGCACATGGCAGCTTCAGAGGTACCTCTGCTAAACCTTACAGGACTAAGAACTATGCACAAATGTAATGTATAAGTATGTTTCAGTCTCTAAATTTTGCAACATGTTGAACACAGAGGGATGAATTTTGAAGAAAGAGGAAAATAAGAAAAACCACCAATGGAAATAGAAAAGTATCAAAGTGATTGGATTGTTCATACCTCCGTTCCACTGGTTTTTTTTTTCCTTCCTCCTATCTGTAACTAAATCTTTCTGCAACTCTCATTGTGTAGGGCTGTCTGTACAAGACTTTTTAGGACTGAATGAATTATGGAATTTTTTCCATAATTACATGAGTAATACTTAATTTTTATACTTTCATAAACCATTTTGTAAAAATAAACGTAAAAAAAACAGATGTTAAAAACCAAAATGCTTGGTGCCTCAAGCAGTCTGTCTTTTTGGTTCTGAAGTCACAGTATAGACCCCCACAGCTACTTAGCAATAGACTTTTTCTGTTCACAGAAACTTGCTTGCTTTTGATTCTTTTCTGCAATTACTGAGTCACCATGTTGAGGATGACTCAATATTGCTTTAGAAAGCAAGGTGCTTCTTAAAATTTCTTGATATTAGGGTTTGCGCGTCTTATTTGAATTCTACCTAGAATTTAGGGTAACATTTCATATAGAAAATGAGCTCAATCAATATCTGTCTTTGTTGGAAGAAAAGGTGAGAGAGCATCATGATTGACACAATTGCTTTTGCATGAGATTTCTTAGCTCTTTTGCTTATACCTAGATCTATTTTGAACTCAGCAATATTATCTGGATCATGAAACATAATCAGGTGAATGAATCCCAGATATTGGGCAGAGACACACTTATTGTTAAAGTGAAGTGATGAAGATTGTATTGTAACAATTACAAAGCTGAATTTGTCTATTTTTCTGGTACCTGTGTCCTGGGTTATGATTGTAGGTTAAGACAGGAATGGTGTTTATCTGTAAATTGTAGACACTAAAAATATTAAGCAATTTTAAAATGTAGAACTGATTTTTAAAGTTTCCTTATATGAAAATCTTCTAAGTTCACATGAGACATTTTGTAAAACAGTGTTCAGTTTTGAAAAGTTGTATTTCACTGAGCAGGAAAATACACGTTTCAGTGAGATATGGTAGTATGCTGAGTTGAGTCTTTTGGGATCAAAGATCAAAGGCACAGATCTGTTAAACGGAAAATTCAATAAAGACTCAGTATGAATCTGAATATATCTTGATATACTTCATAAGTTCTGAGTATTTGTGGGATGTAAGAATTTTTCCAGTCGCTCAAAAATTCATGTTGCAGAAGGCAATTTTATCCAAATCATAAATCCCTACATCAACGTTTTAGAGTTCCCAATTATCTAAATATTCATTCCTTCAGAGATAATAACATGCAGTTGGTAAATGTTCGAGAGAATTCAATTTTAAAAGTTGCATCTTGGAGGTGACAAAATACTACATGTAACATCTAATATCAATCATACCTTGATGCCAAAACAATGATGATTCAGAGCATTATACACACTCAAGGATGAGCATCTCAAATCACACACCATAAAATGTATCATTAAGGTTTGTGTTTGTCATAAGAATGTCAGCCATTCTCTAGGTCTATATTGTCATAATAAGCTTGCCAAGAGCCACAAAAATGAAACAAAATCCAGGGAAAGAAATAAGATTTTCTATGATTGTATTTTGTTATAAATTGCACACTAGGAATGAGAGGTTATTTTTTTTCTTAGTCTCTAGGGTGTTTTCTGAAAACGCAAATAAAATGTCAAGCTTTGTGCTCTCCGCTGGTATTTTACACCGCTATTCTCCGCTACTAGAAGAGAGGCATCCCTACAGCCAATGACAACACTGGCGCCTATTGTTTTCACCTCCAGATGTAGGTTGTTGGAATGGTGATAAGGAATCCAAGCTGGGCTTCTTCTAAGAACAGCATAGGAGGAAATGCAGTCTCATCCTTCCCGTCAACAACTCCTATCTCTTGAAGGGAGAGGGGAGCATACTTTCAGCAAGCGATCCTCTTCATTTCACTATGGGTCTCAAGAGTTCCTGGAGAGACAAAATAAGTGTTTCCAGGAAAAATACTGAGGAGCCTGCCCCAGTTCCTAGGAACCATGAAAGACACTATATTGACAATTTTCTGATTTGGGGCATTTGTATCAGTTTATAGTTATTGTTTAGTATGTACTGCAAATTTTGTTCTACATCTTTTCATTGGAGTCACTATATTGTTCAGACACCTTAACCTGAATCTGTTTTTTCCTTCTTTGTTAAGTGCTGTAAGCATTCGGAAGAGGAAAGAATTGCTTCCAGAGGGAAGAAACCTTATCTTTTCAAAAGAAGGCACAAAATCTTCTATTGTGTACCTCTTTGGCTAGTCAGAGAGGGTGCAAATAAAAAGACATAACTTTTCCTCTGTAAGTACTCAATTTGTAGTTGGAATCAAGGAAGATTTAAGGATGAAAGGGCATTTGAGCTAAATCTAAGAGGATGATGTAATAGTTTCCTCAGGCTACTATAGCAAAGTACCACAGAATTGGAGGCTTAAAACAACAAAAATGTGTTTTCTCACAGTTGAGGCTAAAAGTCTGGCATCAAGGCACTGGCAAGGTTGAATTCTTCCTGGGGGCTCAGAGGGAGAATCTGCCCTGTGCCTCTTTTCTAGCTTCTGGTGGTTGCTGCATTCCTTGGTGTACCTTGGCTTTGGGCAGGATAACTCCAGTTTCTGTTTCCATCTGTGTTTCTGTCTTATGTCCCTTCTCCTGTTCTTATGATGACACCAATCATATTTGATTAATGACCGACCCTATTTCCATATAAGAACATATTCTTAGGTTTGGGGAATGACTCCTGGGGGACACTGCTCCACCCTGTTTTGGTGGACACGATTTTATAACTCGAAATACAAGGGTTTTTATACCATTGTTTTTTCTACAAGTATTTGAATACCTCCCTTATTCCATTTAAAATGAAAAAGCATGAAAGTAAATGGCATAGATATGGTCACTATAGTCAATGAAGAGGGAAAGATGGAATGAAATGTATTTCTCCCCTAGACATCTGTGGTGAACACTTTTCCAAGACACGTTCTGCCACAGCTAGCTTAAAGCCTTTGTATTTCATGTTGAGATACCTGGAATTTTGCCTTCCTAACACAGAGCTGGAAGAAAAATGTTAGCATCCTTCCCCACTGGAGGAGCTCATGTAGTCTTTAAGTGAGAGATGTGGGAAAAGGATCATGGTTTTCTTGGCAAAACCCACCTAGAGTAGAGCTTTTATTATGCTGAACTAGGGGTGAGAAGAAGAAAGAGAGCGTGGTATGACTGAAGAGCTGCAGATTCAAACAGTTCTTACTGAGATGTAGCAGATTTTCTTGAATAAATGTTTCTTTATTGGCTGTGTACCCTAAGGACATTTTCTAGAGACTTTAAAAATAAAGTTGCTTTGTTTTGTTATGAAATTCCCTAGTTATGGTGATTTCCCTGGCCGATAAGTCAGCAGAGCTCCTAACGGAGCCATTCCAGACCTGGAATTTCCAGATAATGTCAGATATCTTTGTACATCTTCATCTCTTTACTGCTTGGGAGTGATTGGAGTAACAAGCTACTATGATGGTAAAGAGTAAGGGATTTGGTCAGAGAGATGCATGGAACTTGTGGGACATCTAAGCATGACACCCCCTAAGAATTACTAACAATGTGATGATCTAAATTGTGGTTTGGTTTTCTTCATATTGTTTATCGCTCTATTATCTGATTCATTTAGTCAATTTTTTTTTCATGTTTGTTACTCCCATTGTGAGGTAACCATGTTGAATACAGGCACTCTTCCTCTCTACTTTAATGGTACAGCAAGTAGAAATGTACCTGGAAGCTGGTAGAAACATTATAAATAATGGTCGACTAACTGACTAGTGTGGTAGTAATTAGGGTAGGGAGAAGTGAGTGGATTTGAGATATATTTCAAAAATAAAATTGAGAGAGCTTAGTGGTATATGTTATATATAAAGAGTCAAGATGAGGAAGCTGCCAAGGGCTTCGGTTAGGGGGCTGTAATCACAGAATTGAAGACCGCTAGCAGCCACCTAGCACTGACATGGCAGACGGGGAGCTGAGTTAATGATTTTGGTCTGAGTTTTCTCTCGGAGTCTTTGTACTTCATTTTACATACATGTATGTATAGTGTCTGGAGTTACAATCTTCACAATTCTTTCAAATTCTAAGTTTCTTTTACTGAAATAGTGTTGATTTATTTTAAAGAAAATGGGTAGTTTGCAATCCATCTTCTTAGACTAAAATATTTTGACAATAGAGATATGTGTACTTAGTTTAAAGCCACATGTATCGTTAGTTCAATAGTGAGCAAATAAAAAGACAATAGCATCAGAGTACTAAATACACCTAGTTAGGGTAGTATATTTTGGGAAAATAGGGGGAATAAAAATCAAGCCTATATAAATAAATTTTTTGCTTGGCATCTTCCTTAGAAAATCTCAAGCCCTTTTTCATAGTAATTGTTAGCATGAAATTGAAACAGTAATTTTCATTATTTTAAATTATCCAAACCCTCTTTGTATACCAGGTATAGTCAGTTAAATTATTTGTGTTGCTTCACAAACTACTATACTATTTAAGTAACAAACTCCATTTCCGCTGTGTTTAGACAAATTCTCTTAAATTTCTATGCTGTAAAATTATAAAAATACAGTATGGACTGTAAAAGTTTATGACATTTACTTATACAGTTGTTTAGTCTTCTGTGTTTCTGTATATACTGTTTTTTTTTTCTTTTGTAAAAATGACAATGAATAAGTGGTGTTTATAATGGTTATGTAGATACTATTGTGTTCTTAGATAAGATTGCCTTTGTTTAAATATTGCTTTTCTTTAGATAAGATGTACCCATTGAAGGACACATTTTAACAAAACCGGTGAGATAGAAACTTCAAATGTCATAAAATCTAAAATATAGGTTTTATTTATAGTGGCTGTTTTTTGTACCAAGAGCATATTTTTTTAGAGCTTCTTCTGGGCTTTCTTGAACTTTATAAATTGTCATTCTTCTGGTTATTTTGAGGACAAGTAAGAGCTTTATTATATTTAGAGCTTCTACTTTCTCATTCATGGAATGTGTATCCTAGAATTCACTCTCTTCTAGAAGAAATTTTTTTGTGGGGCTAATCCATTCTAGGCTTATAGCTCATTTCTCACCCTTGGATTACTTTGTACTGAACTTATGATTTAGTTCTTATTTATTTGATTCTATTCTTTCTTATTTCTTAGATGTCTTTCATTTTATTGGTATACTTCCACACTTAATAGATTGTTTAAATTCAAGATTTTCAAAGCATTTATATGATATTTACTTTTGCATTAATCAGATTTGCAATGGTCAAATTATTACAGTTGATTAATAGTTTGTAAGGGTATGGAATAATAAATTCAACAGCATATTTCTTTAAACTTTGAACATGATACTCTACTGTCTTCTAATATTCAGAAGTGCAGATGTGAAGCTCAGGCATAAAATGTATGTATTTTAGTAGAAAACATACAAACATGTTTTAGTTGAGAATATACAGACATAATTCATATCTTTTAGTGGAGAACATAAAAAATAAAAACAACTGTTGTTGAAAAGTGTCAAGATCTGTAAAATATTTGAAGACATTTATTCTAAGCCAAATATGAGTGACCATGGCCCATGACACAGCCCTCAGGAGGTCCTGAAAATATCTGCCCAAGGAGGTTGGGGCACAGCTCGGTTTTATATATTTTAGGAAGGCATGATACATTGATCAAATACACTTAAGAAATACATTGATTTGGTTTAGAAAGGTGGGACAACTCGAAGTGGCGGCTTCCAGGCTATAGGTAAATTTAAACATTTTCTGGTCAGCAATTGGTTGAGTTTGTCTGAAGACCTGGGGTCGATAGAAAGGAACATTCAGGTTAAAGATAAATGATTGTGGAGACCAAATTTTATTGTGCAGAGGAAGCTCTTAGCAGACTTTAGAGAGAGCAGGTTGTAAATTGTTTTTTTATCATACTTAAAAGGGTGCCTGGCTCTTAGTTGACTATCTCCTAGATCTGGGAAGGGAGGAAGGAAGGAAAACAAAGAACAAAGGGGGAAGGTGATTCTTTATAGAATGTGGATTTTTCCCACAAGAGACTTTGCAGGGCAATTTCAAGGTATGGCAAGGAAATATATTTTGGGGTTAGATATTTTTTTCCTTGTCTCATAATGTTATGCCAAAGTCAGATTGAAAAGTAAGTCCCAATATATAGGGTCAAATAAAATCCATCTGATGAGAATTTGTGGTTTGTAGGACACGACCCCCCAGACCTCTCAGGTAGGAATATAGGCAAGATAAAAAATCAGAACTTAGTCCTCAACAACCAATGAACCAACAAAAAGTTCTGAAAGGATTTTCCCTTTATTATTAATGTTCTTAAATTCTATAAAGGTGTCTCTAGATGTGAGTCTTACTATTCTTCCTACTCAGTACTTAATAGGTCCTCTTATTATGAATATTTTCAGTTTTCTTGAGCTTGAAATTTTAAAAACAATAATTATTTAATTACCTAGTTTGTTCCTTTATTTATGCATTCATTCTTTCCCTTATTGATTTTTTTTTTTTTTTTATTCCTGTGAATCTCCCATTGGACGGATTTTGGAATTTCTGGGTTGTTCTTTTTGCTCTTGAATAATTCATCCTCTCTTTCACACATGCGTGCACACGTAGACATACAAGGTGTTTTCAGGATTTGCTCAAATTTATCTTTCATTTCTTATGGCTTTTATATCTATATACTTTTAATGATAACTTTTTAAAACAAAACAAAATCCATTTTATTCATTAACAATTCTTTTTTTCATAGCACCTGAAATTAGTTTCAGGTATACATCATAACTAACCTTGCTGAAAAGAATAATTACATTTTAAGAAAAGTTATTGTCTTCTAAAGCTTTTATTTCTTCCAGGATCAGTATTTATTCTCATCAAATAATTCAACTCCTCTACCATCTGGGCACTTCCTAGGAATTTTTTTATTTAATTAGGCCATTTAATGAATACATACCAGTATGTTTGAAACTTGATGTATTTCCCCTCCTGTCTGTGAGTAGGACCATGAAGTTAGTACTAGTCTGTGTAATCTGATGGGAAGCAATGTGTGTCACTTCTAGGTAAAGCTATTTGCTTCGGTTGTTTTTGCACGGGCCATTTTATCTTGTGTCTTAATAACAAGCCAGATTTAAGATGTCATTATTGTCATTTGAAATATCAGAGTTGTTTATTCAGCAAAATCTTCCCTATCCTGATTAACATAGTCTTTTATTTGTTAGTGTTTTTTTCTTGTACAGTGGTTTTTATTCTTATCTCTTTTAAATGATGTACTAGGTTGGTAGTTAACAGAGCTGCTATGAGTTTATCCTCTTGTTATATAAACCTCTTTACACAATAGTTCTCTATTTTTCCAGAACTGGAGAGTAGATTCTGACTTCCATGTAAATCGGTAGGATATGTCACTACAAGATTTATTCTTGTTTGAGTGGGTGCTAAGCAACTAGGCACGCAAAGCTAAGCCTCGATGCTTAAAGAGCATGCTCTGAGTTTCTCAAACTCATTCAATGGCCCCTGATATGAATAAGTGAATAAGCCAACTTCTTTGGAGAGTAGTTTTTTAGGATTGTTCTTACACCTGAATGCCACTGTTACTGTTGCTCTGTATTTTTAGAGCATAATGAGGTGGGGGAAGTGTGGAGGAATTAACTGTCACAATTTCTCTGAATATTCTTCTAATTAATATCTAAAAGACAGTTCATATTTGCCAGCTTTCACCTCAGACACTCTGAGGCTCAGTTCGAGAGGAGATGGTGACTTTTCCACTACATATGCTATACTTTTCAGCGGATGTTTTTAACTATAGTTTTCTGTTCTCTGGGTTGTCCATCAATAAGATCTCAAATGAGTTCTGTTTTTAGAAGCCTGTCATTATTATCAAGCTACTGATATGGTCTGATGTCTGTCCCCAAAACTTCTGGTAAGCACTATTATGATTATGATTATGATTATGATTATTGTATTTCTTTATTATCACTTTAATTGAATTTTGAGAGTAAAAGAGGATGATTTTACCTCCCTGAATCAGAAGCCTGTGTGCATCTTATGAATTCTTCAATTTGTTGTAAATTGGAAAAGATTTTCAAGTATAGATTTTGTTTTAACCTTGTCACAAGGAACTTTGGAAAGCTACCATATATTTTTGTCAAATAGTCTTGTTTTGAGCTTTTAAAACAGCTTCAATTATTTCATTTGTTGAAAATTGCAGAAGATAATTTAAATGACCATCAATAAAATTTTTCCATTCATTCACAGTAATGGATGTTGAAAAGTGAAATATCAGGCAGACTGGTGAACATTAAAGAAATCAGGACTATAACGTAGCAGTTGTTGATTGTACGCCTTCCTTTCTCAACTACTGACAGTGGGAGAATTCACTTCTCTCTCTGATCTTAACTTTTGTTTTCTATAACTGTGATGGGATTAGATGATTTCAGACTTTAAAAAAAATCTGGATCTGGTGTTTTATAATTTCATGATTTTAAGATGCTGATAAATTTTAGTCACTGTTATTCTAATAGGAAGAAAATTTCAATAAAATAGGCCCAGAATGGTACACACTTTACGCTGTTTTTAAATGTCAAAACAAGATTCTAGAACTCATACAGAAGGAGGTTGTTTACACCTTCTGTCTTTAAACTAGTTTTTCTCTGTTGTAACTCTTTTAAAAATAGATTTTATTTGGACGGTTTATTACATACATTTCAAAGACTATGAAGATATAGAAAAACATTATGTAGAAGTTACTGAAGTGGATTATACAAGTTGAGTCTAGTCTTAAATTTTGTACGCTGTGTCATTATAAAATCTAAATGGCTTAAAATTAGATAGATGTAGAATTCTTTCTGACCACTTATGACCGTGTTTGACCCCACTGATTGTTCCCTGATTATCTCATCCTGCTCATTTAGAAGTCACCCTGATATGCTTGAAATTCCCCAGACTTACTGCCCTGTCAAATACTTGTCTTGGCACACACTGTTCTCTTTATAGCGATGCTTTATAGGAACACACCTTCTTGTCTTCTTAATCAAACCATTCTTTTCCAAATTTTCAAGAAGACATCTCCTTTAGGAAATTCTCCCACCCTCCAACTCAACTCTATCGTGAGGTGGATAGGTATCCTTCCTTTGTGTTTTTTAGTACACTGTATTAGCTCTACAAAGGAGCTCCATAACAACGAAAATTGTGTCTGTACATCTTGTTTTCCTATCATCTAGTGCAAAGACTGAATATTAACATATGTTTGTTGCATGGATAAGAGTTAATATTTCTATCTACCCTCCCCATTCATCCATCTTCCTCAAAGAGTATGAAATGATGTCTAAAGTAAGTACCTAAGAAAAGATTTTCTTTCTGTTTTCTCTTCCATATCCAGGTTCCCATATGACTCTTCCACTTCTGCTACTACTAATAATGATAATAACATCTTAATTGAATCTTTCTACTTACCAGAATTGGTCCTTATGCTGCATCAGCACCTTCTGGCTCCAAGAAAAGTTTCCATTAATTTATTCATTTCAATCTGATTGAGATTCTTTGTATTTCCGTTTGAAGATATTGTCTCTCACTCTTTTATTAAATTTAATTTTATTTCATTCTCACTCTTAATATAAGAAAATATAGTTTGTGTTTTGACAACATGATTGAGGCATAATTGAAATATAATACATTTCAAATATACATCTAAAGCTACCACCACAACCAAGATAATGAATATAGTGACTGCTCTTGTGTTAGTCTGTTCTCACACTGCTGTAACATACCTGAGACTGGTTAATTTAGGAGAAATGAGGTTTCATGGACTCACAGTTCTGTGGGCTGTACAGGAGGCATGGCTGGGGAGGCCTCACTAAACTTACAATCAGGTCGGAAGGCAAAGGGAAAGCAAGCATGTCTTCACATGGCAGAGCCGGGGAGGGAGAAAGAGTGAAGGGTGAAGTGCTACACATTTTTACACAAGATCTCATGAGAAGTCATTCAAAATCACAAGAACAGCAAGGAGGAAATTAGCCCACATGATTCAATCACCTCCTTCCAGGTCCTTCCCCCAACATTGGGATTTACAATTTGACATGAGATTTAGGTGAGGATACAGAGTCAAACCATATCATTCCACTCATGGACCCTCTGAAATCTCATATCCTTCTCACATTTCAAATCACAATCATGCCTTCCCAACAGTCCCCCAAAGTCTTAATTAATTTCAGCATTAACTTTAATGTCCAAATCCCAAATCTCATCTGAGACAAGCCAAGTCCCTTCCACATATGAGCCTGTAAAATCAACAACATGTTAGGTACTTCCAAGATACAACGAGGGTACAGGCATTGGGTAAATGTGTCCATTACAAGAGGGAAAAATTGACCAAAACAAAGGGGCTACAGACCCCATGTAATATGGTTTGGTTCTGTGTCCTCACCCAGATCTCATCTTGAATTGCATTCTCATAATTGCCATGTGGGAGAGACACTGTGGGAGAGATGCAGTGGGAGATAATTTGAATCATGAGCACGCTTTCCCCCATACTGTTCAAGTGATAGTTAACAAGTCTCACAAAAGGTGACGGTTTTATCACGGGTTTCCGCTTTCGAATCTTCCTCATTTTTCACTTGCCGCTACCATATAAGAAGTACGTTTCACCTCCTGCCATGATTCTGAGGCCTCCCCAGCCATGCAGAACTGTAAGTCCAATTAAAACTCTTTTTCTTCCCAGTCTCAGGTACGTCTTTATCAGCAGTGTGAAAACAGACTAAAACAGTAAATTGGTACCAGTAGAGTGAGGCATTGCTGAAATGATACCTGAAAATGTGGAAGCAACTTTGGAACTGGGTATCAGGCAGAGGTTGGAAAAGTTTGGAGGGCTCAAAAGAAGGCAGAAAAATGTGAGAAAATTTGGAACCTCCTAGAGACTTGTTGAGTGGCTTTGACACAAATACTGATAGTGATGTCAAAAATAAGGTCCAGGCTGACGTGGTCTCAGATGGAGATGAGGAACTTGTTAGGAACTGGAGCAAAGGGGACTCTTGTTATGTTGTAGCAAAGAGACTGGTGGCATTTTGCTCGTGCCCTAGAGATTTGTGAACCTTTAAATTTGAGAGAGATGATTTAGGGCATCTGGTGGAAAAAGTTTCTAAGCAGCAAAGCATTCAAAAGGTGACTTGGGTGCTATTAAAAGCATTCAGTTTTAAATGAATCAAAGCATACAAGTTCAGAAAATTTGTAGCCTGATGATGCGGTAGAAAGGAAAAACCTACTTTTTTTGAGGAGAAATTGAAGCTGGCTGCAGAAATTTGCATAAGTAACAAGGAGCTGAATGTTATCCCCAAGACAATGGAGATAATGTCTCCAGGGCATGTCATAGGTCTTCATGGCAGTTCCTTCCATCACAGACTTGGAAGCCTAGGAGGAAAAAAATGGTTTTATGGACTGGGCCCAGGGTCCTTATGCTGTGTGCAGTCTAACGATTTGGTGCCCTGTGTCCCAGCTGCTCCAGCCATAGCTAAAAGGGGCCAAGGTACAGCTTGGCGCATGGTTTAAGAGGGTGCAAGCCCCAACTCTTGGCAGCTTCCATATGGTGTTGAGCCTGCAGGTACACAGAAGTCAAGAATTGACATTTGGGAACCTACACCTAGATTGCAGAAGATGTATGGAAACACTTGGATGCCCAGGTAAATGTTTCCTCCAGGGATGGGGCCCTCATGGAGCACCTTGGCTAGGGCAGTGCAGAATGGAAATGTGAGGTGGGAGCCCCCAGACAGGGTCCCTTCTGGGGCACTACCTAATGAAGCTGTGAGAAGAGGGCCACTGTCCTCCAGACCCAGAATGGTACATCCACAGACAGCTTGCACCGTGCACCTGGAAAACCTTAGACACTCAATGGCAGCCTGTGAAAGCAGCCAGGAGAGGGGCTATACCCCTGCAAAGCCACAGGGGCAGAGCTTCCCAAGACTATGAGAACATACCTCTTGCATTAGCATGACCTGGATGTGAGACATGGAGTCAAAGATCATTTTGGAGCTTTAGAATTCGACTGCCTTGCTGGATTTAGGACTTGCATAGGCCCTGTAACCCCTTTGTTTTGGCCAATTTCTCCCACTTGGAATGGCTATATTTACCCAATACCTGTATCCCTGTTGTATCTAGGAAATAACTAGCTTGCTTTTGATTTGACAGGCTTATAGGTAGAAGGGACTTGCCTTGTCTCAGATGAGACTTTGGACTGAGGACTTAGGGTTAATGTTGAAATGAGTTAAGACTTTAGACTTTGGGGGACTGTTGGGAAGGCATAATTGGTTTTGAAATGTGAGGACATGAGATTTGAAGAGGCCAGAGGCAGAATGATATGGTTTGGCTCTGTGTCCCCACCCACACCTCATCTTGAATTGTACTCCTATAACTGCCATGTGTTGTGGGAGGGACCCGGTGGGAGATAATTTGAACATGGGGGCGCTTTCCCCCATACTGTTCTTGTGGTAGTGAATAAGTCTCATGAGACCTGATGGTTTTATCATGGGTTTCTGCTTTTGCATCTTCCTCATTTTTCTCTTGCCACTGCCATGTAAGGAGAGCCTTTCACCTCCTACCAGGATTCTGAGGCCTCCCCAGTCATGTGGAACTGTAAGTCCAATTAAACCTCTTTTTCTTCCCAGTCCCAGATATGTTTTATCAGCAGCATGAAAACAGACTAATACATCATGCAAGTTCAAAACCTAGCAGGGCAGATATTAAATCTTAAAGCTCCAAAACAATCTCTTTTGACCCCCTGTCTCACATCCAAGCCACAATGATGCAAGGAGTGGGCTTCTAAGGCCTTGAGCAGCTCTGCTTCTGTGGCTCTGCAGGTTACAGCCCTCACAGCTGCTTTCCCTGACTGGTGTTGAGTGTCTGCTGCTTTTCCAGGTTTATGGTGCAAGCTGTCAGTGGATCTACCCTACTGTAGCCCAAACGACAGTGGCCCTCTTCTCATAGTTCCACTAGGCAGTGCCCCAGTGGTGGACTCTGTGTGGGGATTCCAATCCTACATTTCCCCTCAACACTGCCTTAACAGAGATTCTCCATGAGGGCTCCACTCCTGCAGCAAATTTCTGCCTGGATACACAGCTGTTTCCATACATACTCTGAAATCTCAGCATAGGTTCCCAAAGCTCAACTCATCTTCTGTGCACCTGCAGGTCTAACATCATGTGGAAGCAACAAAGGCATGAGACTTGCACCCTTTGCGTCAATGACCCAAGCTGTATCTTGGCCCCTTTTAGCCACAGCTGGATCTGGAGCAGCTGGGATACAGGGTGCCATGTCCTGAGGCTAGACAGAGCAGCAGGGGCCTGGATCTGGCCCACAAAACCATTTTTTTCCTTCTAGGCCTCCAGGCCTGAAATGGAAGGGGCTGCTGTAAAGGTCTTTGAAATGCCCTGGAGGCATTTTTCCCAGTTGTCTTGGCTATTAATGTTCAGATCTTCTTTGCTTGTGCAAATTTCTGAAGCTTTGAATTCTTCCCCAGAACATTTCTGTTTGTTTGTTTCTACCATGTTTCTGGGTTGCATATTTGCTGAGCTTTTATGCTCTGCTTCCCTTTTACACAGACGTTCTTCTTTCAGGTAATTTGTTTATGCAAATGAGTGTTGGCTTTTAGAAGCAGCCAGGTCACTTATTGAACACTTTGCTTCTTAAAAGTTTATTCTACCAGATACTCTAAATCTTCTCTCTTCAAAGTCCCACAGATCTCTAGAGCAGGGGCATAATGCCATCAGTCTCTTTGCTGAAGCATAGCAAGAGTGACCTTTACTTTAGTTCATAATTAGTTCCTCATCTCCATCTGATACCACCTGAGTCTGGACTTTACTGTCCATATCACTATCAGCATGTTGGTTACAACCATGCAACAAGTCTCTAGGAAGTTCCAAACTTTCCCTCATCTTCCTGCCTTCTTCTGATACCTCCCAGCTGTTCCAACATCTGCCTGTTACCCAGTTCCATAGTTGCTTACACATTTTCATGTATCTTTATAGCAACACCACACTTCTCTTGTTTTAATTTTCTGTATTAGACTGTTCTCACTCTGCCATACAGACATACCTGAGGCTGAGTAATTTATGGGGAAAAGAGGTTTAATTGACTTACAGTTTTGTGGGCTATATGGGAGGTATGGCTGGGTAGGCCTCAGAAAACTTAAAATCATGGTGGAAGGTGCAGGGGAAGCAGGCACAATATTCATATGGCAGAGCAGGAGAGAATGAGTGAAGGGGGACGTGCTACACACTCTATCACAAGAACAGCAGAGGGAAATTTGCCTCCATGATCCAGTCATCTCCCACCAGGTCTCTCCCCCTATTTGGGAATTAAATTCAACATGAGATTTAGTTGGGGACACAGAGCCAAACCATATCAACCATCAAAAGTTAAAACATTATATTTCATACACACATATATATAAATGAAATATGCTAGTGATAGATATTATTTCCAGAATAAAATAATATTAAGAAGAAAAACAGGTTAGGTCTCTGTGCAAGCATTAAATATGATGGCTCTGATGATAGACTCAGGACATTCACAAGCAATGTGATGTATGCAAGTGACTGCATCTCTCAGAATCTGTTTACTCAGCTGCAAAATCTATATACTAGTAGTACTTACCTTGAGTTTATAATAAGATGTTACCTGGTAAATCTTCATCAGAGAAAGCACTTAGAATCACATAACGCATTTAATGATGACCTTTCACCCCAAATATGCAGAGTAATAGAAAAAAAAAATGGAAGAGAGTGGACCAATTGGCAGAAAACCTATATCACCCCAGAGCTCATGGCTACTCCCTAGAATCCATCTGAACCCATTTGGGAGGTGTGGTGAGGTGCCACCTTTTAAACATAGTTTCTTTTTAGTAGCCAAAAGACAAACTCTTAATAGAGATATTAGACCTTTTTATATCTTAATTATTGTGATAATTACAGACATATATTGGACCTACCCTGCCTAATATTAGAATCTCTGTGGCTTTCAACACTGTCTCTTATTTATTGAAAGAAATACAAGTAATATGTATTTTGAAATGTTTGTACCAAAATTAGCTCCTTCAGTGAAATTTGTGCTGTCACTAAAATAATAGAGCAGAGTGCAATATTTTGCACTGAATTATGTAACGAAGACTTCCCTCTTTACTTTGTGACCATTATATCTAGGGGGCCATCTACCACCTTAATGTCTCCGTATTAGACAGCTGAGTGGTTTCCCTGAATTATTTGTACCATTTTATTTCTTGAAAATCTCCATGGACAGTTTTCAAAAGACCACATTTAATGATAAATGAATCTCTGGGGAGAAGAGGGGAAGATAAGAAAGACCTTTGATAAAAAATAAAGCGATGCTTTCTATCTTCAACTCTATTCTTCACTGGTTTTCCATGTAGATATGGTAGACAGAATTATTAAATGACCTAAGAGATGTTATTTATTTGTGATGGCAGTTGAGAGCAGATGTGATGAGAAGGAAAAGCAAGAGTGATAACTGAAAGAGTGGGAATTCAGGTAGGGAGTTTAGAGGGTGAGTTGAACCTAGGAAGGGCTAAGAATAAAATATCACTTGTGGTGATTTCTTGTACTGAACATAATATATAAATAGGGGCCAAATTATTAAACATAAACATATATGGGTGAGTATATTATGAGTGATTCTTTTTGATCCTTCAACATTTTCGTATTTTTCAAATTTTCTAAAATACTATTACTTGTGAAATAAAAAAAAAAATTATACGCAACCCTTTGCTTAAAATACTTTAGAAACAATTTCACACCCAATTTAACTTTAGCCTTAATTTTACAGAGAAAAAAATAATTTTAAAAATGTAGAGTTTAAAAAGAAGCCCTCTCTTATTTCATTAACTATGAAGACTTATTAGAATACATTGTTATATAATTTCTAGTCTAGAAAGGACATTGAGAGGTCATCTACTTCATTTCCTTATCATCACACAAGATGCCTCTTAAATTAGCCAAGAAAGATTAGAATCCATCCCGTTTTAGACCTTTTGAGAACTTGCCATGTATTTGCGGGTACTTTTTAGCACTTAATAATGTTTTGCTGTCAGAATACTTTAAATTCTGTATTTAATGGTAACCTGGAAAAACGAGTTTTGAAAGACTGACTGATTTGGAAAGCAGAGAATACTCTTAGCACTGAAGCACAATCTCTGAATTGTTTTTATCCTTCAAAGTCAGGTGAAATTACTACAAAGACTCAATGATTTCTATCTCCTTAAGTACAGTTTTTCTTCCATTAAGAAAGTGTTCTCTCATTCAGCAGTGCTTGCTTCCCATGGGATTAGCAACCTTGCTGGGAAGAGCATGGGAAACCCATGAGGCAGGACCATTGACCATGCAGCAAGCATTTGCCAGGCTCAGTACTAGGCTCTTTTGGCATGCATTTATTTTGTTCTGAAAACATACTCTAACATACATGTCTTTAATCCCATTCTACAAACTACTCTGCCAAGCACCTATTTGACCTTCGGCTTCCCTTGTAGGAAATACTTCCATAGTGGCCTCTGGTCAAAAGAGAATCAAAAGGAGTTAACTCTTCACAGCACTCATAGTGTTCCTCACATAATATGACTTTCCCAGTGGTCACGTGTGCCCACAGTGGTCTCAGTTTAAAACTGGCAGAAATTATGCATCTGTCAATGCCCGGCTAAATACCACTTCTTCTCTGTGGTACCTTTACTAAATGTTCTCACCACCCTGAAAATGTCTTTATTTTGGCCATCCTCAAATACATAATTCTAATGTATGGACTGTAACAATGAACCTCAATTCTTTTCTGAGAGCTGGGGCTACCAAATATATACTTGTGACTTTAGAACCATAAACGTATTTCATATTTGATGGATGGATTATGAGTGGTTTTTTTCATCCTTCAACATTTTTGTATTTTTCAAACTTTCTAAAATACTATGTATTACTTGTGAAATAAAAAAACAATTATACGCAAATTGAATAAATGACATGAGAAAGAGAAAAGTAGCCCATAATGGCCCAGGGCAGGCCTGGCACTCACAGATTGTCTTTGCTGTATTCCTGTTGGATATGAAGCCACAGAACACCAACATCAGACAAGGGCTCTCAGTGACTCTGATGAATCAAGACAAAAACGTAACATTGCTTAAACCACAAAAATGGCCAAATATCCCCCATCCTGGCTAATATGAGTGATTAGCGTTTCTTTTACAATCACAGCTTTAGCTTCTCGGTGTTCTTCCCAGTTTCTAGGTAAAAAAAAAAAAATTAAGATACTCAGCATAGAATAACCCATATTGTGACAGCATCCCATCCAGAGTCAAACCCTATTTCACTGAGTCCTCATCAAGATCACCTAACACAAGCTTGATTACTATTCCAAGTCCTGTTAACACTTTCTTTTGTGATACCTCACCAGTCCCCATTGTTCAATTATTTGTGTGTTCCTAGTGGCATTCGTTGAAGGGCATTATGAGAATGATTGAATGAATGAATGCCATTTATCCATATAGACATGATTATTTATATTAAACTCTAAGATCTGTGTAATCAGGGATGCCACCTTTCTCCTCTATCTCTAATATCTCACTTAAAAGAGTCATAGAATAAATGTGGAATAAAAAAAATAATCTTGAGACTTTTGCTGCCTTCGTTAGTCCGCTATCTGCTAGGATCACTCTGTGGAAGGCGCATTCTATGCCATTGCCACTGTATTTTAACATTTACTACCCTTTTATGATCCTGATATTGGTACAAACTATAAGCAACCCATATACATTACTTTGAAAAAAATCAATATAGTGCCCTTATTCTAATAAAATCAAAATAATTTATAATAAATTAAAGTATATCCAGTAAATCCAGTAAGAAAAGGCTTAGAATATCTACAGTAAGGATCCAGGTGTTTACAATAACTTAGAAAAAAATGAGTTTAGATTTAAGAAATGTAACGTAATATTTAACACTGAATATTATCACTTTTTCTTTGACATTTTAAAAATAAACACTAAATAAATGCATTTATTTTCATGCAAAGAATCACATAAAAGATACAGTATCTACTCTATAGGTTTGTTGTATTGAAAATTCAAATAGGAGTGATGCTACATTCAGTGGCATAATTTTCCAAATTGATAAGTAAAATCTTGATTATGCCTTTACAAATAATTAATAACTTTACCTTAACATTCATGATTGTTGTAGTCCTAGAAATTTTAATATAAATTAAATTCATAAAAATATTTGTGTTTACTTGTACAGCAGAGTTATTGCCTTCAAAATGTATTAATATATATGTATATGTATATACATTTTTATAGGGACCATCTGGTGGGAATTCACATTTATGTAAAATGTAGCATTTCATTTTTGTATAGAAGAGTCCTACACATTGCATAGTATCTAGAATGTCTGACACTTGCCCATTTGATGCCATATATTGACCTCAAACATGGTGTCAATCAATGTTGGCCCCATACATTTCTAGAACACCACCTCTACAAAGTCCTACAATTTCCAAAATACTTTAGCCTATGAACTCTCCTTATTCCTTCTGACCACTGAAGAGACCATAGATTTGGGGTGATGAAAAGGACACTGAATTACCATAGTCTTCTTAAAACCCCATAATCTCAGCCTAATTATGATTAAAACATAAGTCAAATCCAAACTGAGGGGCAAACTACAAAATAGTGAGCAGTACTCCTTTCAGCTGTCATGAAAACCTTGGAAATATGGAGAAACATAGACAGTATGGCAGAGACTAAAGGGCATATGACAACTAAATGGAATGTGGTTCTCTGGATGAAACTCCAGAACAGATAAAGGACATTGTTGGTAAAACTGGTGAAATCTCAATTAAGTCTGGGGTTTGGTTAATAGTAATAGGTCAATGTTGTTTTTCTCATTTTGTCAAACCTACATGGGCCACAGAAGATAACATTGTTGGAAACTGAAACTGGACACTAGGTACATGGAAACCCACTGTTCTAGTGTTGCAACTGTTTGGTCAACCTGAAAATTTTCCAAAATAAAAGTTGATTAAAAATATAAGCACATGTTTGTAATCTCGGGAGACTGAGACAGGAGGATCACTTGAACCCAGGAGGCAGAGGTTGCTGTGAGCTGAGATAGCACCATTGCACTCCAGCCTGGGTGACAGACGGAGGCTGCATCTCAAAATAATAATAATAATAATAATAAGTGGAGATTGCACCTGATATAACCCTCGCAGCAAGCTAACTAACTAAATATAAAGTTTGTAACAGTCCTCAAAGCTCTACAGAATAATTATGCAAAATATTTTAGAAACTATTTTATAAAAGGATAACTCATGACTAGACATTTTAGAAAGTGAATTTAACTACACTGTATAAAAGCTGACATTTATAGGATATCAAAATAGCTTAGAGATGTAATCAGTTCAATGGAAAAAGTTAGAAAGACTAGCTTGTTTAGAATCTCCTGGCAGGGGCAATAAAGTTGTTTAAGTGACTAAGCATCGTTATTACTGCTGTATATATAGCCACTGCTTCTTTAGTGTAGTGCTATTGAATTTTTTGCCATGCTACAACCCTAATATAATTATTTTGAAAGTATTACATCATAGCAACAGGTTCAAGCCAACTTTTAGCAGTGGAATTGTAGGATCAAAAATGTGTGTATATTTTTTAGAACTTAGTGTGAGCAGTATTGACAAAATGCCCACCAAAAGTGTTCCATCAATTTAAACTCCCAATTTTAAAAGACCATTGATGTTAGCTTAGGATGTGAATGTATGTAAAATATATTAAGCCAGTCTAGCTTATTTATACTTAAAAAAATATTAACAATGTTTAAGTATGCTCAATCCAAAATTACTAATTTCAATCTATGTTTTAATTCAGTGTAATATTTTAATCTACTTAAAATGACAAATTGGGAGTCATAAATTCAATCAAAGAAAAAGAAGCTCCTTTTCCTGAAAGTAAAAATTTCTTCTACCTGCACATGTTTTGGTTTTGCGAAAGTCTTTTTTCCCTTTTCTTAATGACTGTCATTTTATAATGACTTTAATGATAAACCTCATTTGTAATCATCTCTAATTTGCAGTTATATAGCCTGGTTATGATATGTATCAACAATGACACATAATTGCTGTGTCTTGGGATTCATTAATGGAACAACATCATCTCCTCTGTTCAGATTTTCAGAGGGACCTTAGTTCCCTAGGTGAGGTTAATATTTTTTCTTTTTTCTTTTTCTTTTTTTCTTTTTTTTTTTTTTGAGATAGAGGCTCACTCTCTTGCCCAGGCTGGAGTGCAATGGCGTGATCTCAGTTCACTGCAACCTCTACCTCCCGGGTTCAAGTAAATCTCCTGCCTCAGTCTTCCATAGTTGGGATTACAGGGGCACGCCGTCACGCCTGGCTAATTTTGTATTTTTAGTAGAGACAGTGTTTCACCACGTTGGCCAAGCTGGTATTAAGCTCCTGACCTCAGGTGATCCGCCTCCCTTGGCTTTCTAAAGTTCTGGGATTACAGGCATGAGCCACCCGTGCCAGGCCAGGTAAGGTTAATTCTATCTCAATTTATCTTCATGTGAAATTAAGAGTAACAGTAATTTTAAAACCCAGTCTTATCAGATAGCATTTGAAAAATGCAAGGAGAATATCCCATTGACAAAGCAGAGATGATTGAATGACAAGAACAAGTTTAACTGGCTAGTTCTATAGAGATATTATAAAGCAATAGTCCTCCAGAAACTTATTTGGAAAACAGGTTTCCTTTTTTGCACACGTATTTATAAAGCATTGATGGCTACAGAGTTCTTTCATATACATTTTCTTACTTAATCTTGGCTTCGGAACCCTAGGAGATGCCAATTTCTCTGTAGTTATTTTATGGAAGAATTTATTGTATGTGTTCTCTTAGAGGTAAAAGATTTGTGGAAATGGTGCAGTGGGACCCTGAAATGAACCCTTAAAGACTCCGTAGACTGCTACTTTCCTAAAATAACACAACACCATCTGTCAGACAGAATTTGTGTGAAGAGAGAATAATAACATTTCATTTACTGCATACACCAGGAGAGCTGATAAATCTTCTTGAGGTCATGGATGTTTTTTGGAACAGTTTCAATTTACATTTTATTTGTGAAGATAGCTGTCAGGAGGCACATTGGAAGCAGTCAGTGGTGTGTCATCACACTGCCGGCTGCTCACCGCACACCACGGCGAGGGAGAACACTGCATGTGTGAGACGGGAACACTGGGCCAGAGGGCCAGGGCCAGAGGGACAAGGGTGTTGAGCCAGTTTTCCTAAGGGCCACATGCTTGGGATATTTTAGGGAAAAACATAAAGGAAAGAAAGTAGGTGTGGTAGATAGATTTAGTTCAATTTATTTCACTCTTTGAGTTCCTTTCTGAAGGCATGGCAATAGCAACATTGACAAGTAAAATTGTTGATTATTTGTCTTCAGGGACTCAGTGCAACGGTGAAAATATTGAACACGTGATGAGGAAGGTAATGAGCTAGATAATGGTAACATTCTGATGAGTATGGTAGGCTCTCTGTCCTTGAGGGACTCACAGCCTAGTGAAGAAGTCAAGAAACCAAAATAGGCAAGTCCAAGAAAATCTATGATGTATGCACCTAAAAGTGTATGTCCTATGGAAGAAATTTATTCACTCAACCCAAAGCATTGGAAAATGTTTTCTAAAAAAGATGATATCTGAGCTGAATCTGAAGGACAAATATGAATGAAGCTGGATGAGCACTGGAGGCAGAAATCATGCCAGAGGCAGAGGCAATGCCACAAACAGACATTCTGCCTCTTCCTCCTCATCAAAGTCACCATCATAGAAATAATAATGCTAATACTAATAATAGGATTTAGGACTTGGCAAATATTTTATAAGCATCATTTTATTTAATTTTGTTTTTAATTTTTAAAATAGATTTAGAGGGTACAATTATAGTTTTGTTACATGGATGTAGTAGTGGTAAGTCTGTGCTTTTAGGGTAACCATCACGTGAATTTGTGTACATCGTAATTTTGTAATTTTCATCCCACACCTCATTCCACCCTCCCACCCTCTCATCCTTTCCGAGTCTCCAATATCTATCATTCCACACTTTATGTGCATGTATACACATTATTTACCTCCCACTTATAAGTGAGATTGTGGTATTTCATGTTTTGTTTTGAGTAATTTTACTTAAGATAAAACCTTTAGTTCTGTCATGCATGGTGGCTCACACCTATAATCTCAGCACTTTGGGAGGCCAAGGCCAGTGGATCACTTGAGGCCAGGAGTTAGAGACAACCCTGGGAGATATGGGGAAACCCCATCTCTACTAAAAATACAAAAACTAGCCAGGCATGGTGGCTCACGCCTGTAGTCCCAGCTACTCAGGAAGCTGAGGCTTGAGAATCCTTTGAACCTGGGAGGTGGAGATTGCAGCAAGTCAAGATCTCACTACTGCACTCCAGCCTGGGTGACAGAGTGAGACTCCATCTCAAACAAAAAAATGACAAAAACCCCTCCAGTTCCATTTATGTTGCTGCAAAATGCATAATTTCATTCTTTTTATGGATAAGTAGTATTCCATTGTATATGTATAATACATTGTTTGAATCCAATCATCTGCTGAAAGTAGGTGCATTAGTACTCCTGTGCATTGGAAGAGAACTGAACTTCAAGAGATAAAGTAATATGGCCAAGAAATAAGCACTCAATAGTTGGGTTTGAACTTATTTAAATCCACACAGTCTGACTCAGAATATGAATTCAAAATCACTACAGTATTCTGCCCCTGCACGTATCATGTGCATGTGTGTGGGCAGCAGGGGTGAGGAAGCAGAGCGTGGCTAGCAATTTGCTATAAGGCAGAGTATAGTAGGAGCTGGAGCAGAGAAATATGTGGAGATCAGGTCGTATTGATCTAAAGAGTTTAAAGTGTATAGAAAATGAGGAGGGAAGCATGATGTATTTTAAGTAGAAAAGGTAATATTGGCTTTCAATAGCCATTTGCTTAAAGCAGTTTTTATTCTAATGTTTTATTTTTGGTGCTAAGGACAGCAAATTGCTTTATGAAACTAAATTTACATGGGTGTTCCTTCTAAAATTTAATATAAGTTAAGCCAGAAAATACATTAGCAATAACCGCTATTATAAGTCATAAAAAGTCCCAGTAAATAAAGTCATTATAGGATTGAAGATTCATCTTGAATCTTAAATAATAACCACATTTAAAAGTAAATTTAATGCATAACTTTAAAACAGATTCAAGAATAAAACTAGTACCATTAAGATTTTTACTAGAATTTTTTTCAGGAGTGAGATATAGGTAAGAAATTAAAATCTCATTTTTTTTTCCATTCTGAAGAAATAACTAATTTTTTCATCAGTTGGCTTATTCTGAAGTGTTACTTGACATAAAATGGACTGTTTATTTTTAGTGTAGGGGGCAGCCTCATAAACTCCTAGGTAGCTATTTGCAAGATTGTATTTATTTGTCCAAAATTGATTCTAAACCATTCTCCATGAGAACTAGTGCAACATACAACTGATCCTTCCTACTATGATTCTTGTGTTTGTGAATTCACATTATTGCCAAAATGTATTTAAAACCCCCAGATCAATACTCTTGGTTCAATCATGATCATTTATTGATATTTGCAAAATGGCAAAATATCTGAGGTAAGTAAAACTCACCTTCCAGCTGAAATAAGACCCCAAGTCTTCTTGTATTTATTTGTTCAAAACATATATATATATATATATATATATAGAGAGAGAGAGAGAGAGAGAGAGAGAGAGAGAGAGAGAGAGAGATTTGTCTCATATATATGTTTTGGACAAATAAATACAGTCTTGCCAGTAGCTACCTAGGAGTTTATGAGGCTGCCCCCTACACTAAAAATATAATATTTATATTTCACCCAGGCTGGAGTGCAGTGGCACAATCTCGGCTCACTGCAGCCTCCGCCTCTCTAGTTCAAGCAATTCTCCTGTCTCAGCCTCTTGAGTAGCTGGGATTACAGGCTCCAGCCACCACACCCGGCTAAATTTTGTATGTTTAGTTGAGATGCGGTTTCACCATCAACATGGCCAGCCTGGTCTCAAGCTCCTGACCTCAGGTGATCCACCCTCCTCGGCCTCCCAAGGTACTAGGATTACAAGTGTGAGCCACTGCGCCTGGCTGAGAATGGACTATATTTTAACACATTCTTTGCTTAATGATGAATAGAAGATGAGTGAGAGAAGACAAATATCCTGGCGTGTGATAAATGATCCCGATGGTAGCAGAAGGGTGAGAGCAGTCAGCAATGGAGGCTGTCCTCACATTGCGAGGATTGGGAGAAGTGCTGATGCCCTGGTTTATCGATTTGCTGGCTTCTGAGGCAGTTCCCAGTGCCCTTCATGTGTGTTGGCACTTACGAACTTCCTTTATCCTTACTGTAATACAAAGAAGTAGCATAACTTGATAGAGGCTTAGAGGTTACTTAGTCTCTAGACTCTCATTTTCAAATAGAGCAAGTGAGGCCCAGTGAGGGATGATGAGTTTCTTGGAAAACTAGGTTCTCTTACTTTTAATTTATTTCATCTGCCATATATCATCATTTCTCTTAAGACATTTTAAACTCTTCCTATGCAGTTTATCTGTGCTATGTATTTATTTAAACATGATTTGTCCAATTTAGTTGCAAGAAAAGAAAGCTCTGAATTAAACAGTGGGCCAACCTACTGATGTCGTACCCAAATGCTACGTTTGTAGTGGTCTCCAGGTCTGAAACTGCCAACAAATCAGTTGGGCATCTTTTCTACTCCATAAGTAGTCCATATCACACCTTGTATAGATGGAAAAACACAGAGTAGACTTTGAAAATGAATTTTTTCCCATTTTACCAAGCATATGAACTATCATTTATTTAGGTTTTAGAGTAGACAAATAATGGGATTTTATTGTATTGTCTGAAAATCTTTTCATTTCTCTTGACTGACTTATTTATTATGTTTTCTCGGTAACTAAGAACAGATTCTCAGCTGGGTACAATGCCTTATGCCTGTACACCTAGTGCTTTGGGAGGTCGAGGCAGGAGGGGATCACTTGAGGCCAGGGATCTAATGACCAGTCTAGTCAACATAGTGAGACCTTGAAAACCTTCTTTCTCTCTAATATACACACAAACACACACTCTCTTGCACACACTCTCTCTCTCTCTCTCTCACACACACACACACTCTCTCTCTCTCTCTCTCTCTCTCGCTCTCTGTGTCTCTCTCTTTCCATATGTATAAATTTACAGGAACAGATTCTCTTTCAGTATAAACACAGAAGGATTTAATGAAATCAGAAAAAT
>NW_012107330.1:16190-20044 GCF_000951045.1 Mandrillus leucophaeus | reverse complement strand
ATGGAAAGCTAGTTTCACTTTTTCATTGAATCATACATTGTTCTCAGAAACTAGTGGCTCATTCTCTAATTGACTAAGCTAGGTACCCAGAGGAAACACGGATTGTTGAAAATATTCAGTTGTCATCTTGAGACCTTGTAAACAGCGCAGGGAGTATTGGTAAGTCCAACAAGGTAAGCAACAATGGTGTTTTCAGTACCATCATGAGGCTCTTCTTGCTACATTAAAAACCTGGATTTGAAGAGAGTCTTTGCTGACACCAAAACAAATCCTTTTAGAAAACTAATGAACTAGCATAGGCCTTAATTCTAGGATTGTCAATGCTATCTCTAAGCATTGTGATTTTCATGGACAGTCCATGGCACAAGAGTAAACTATATGTTTTAATGAAATTTTCCACACTGTGGTGGGCCTTTTGAAGATAAATAAAACCAGATATTAGTTACAATGGTGAAAACAGATGTTATTCTTAACTACTGAGAGGGAAAGAGCAGAGTTGCGTTCCGATTTGCATAGAAGTAATGGTGCATTTTCATGAGAGAATGAGGGAGTCGACGGGGAGCAAGCCGGCACTCAAGTAGTGTCAGGGAAGTGAAAAATTACAAAGGTTGGTCAGTGTAAATGTAATTAGTCTAGCTGTGTCTGTTAGCTGGCAATGATCACCGTTAAGATTCTATCCTCCCACAGGGACTGGGAGGCAGAGACCCTATCCTTCCTTTGAAATGTAATCATTATTTCATTTCAAATTAATGGCTTTCAGGTCCTTGAGAAAGACACTCCTGACTTGTAGGAGAGGCGTATACATCTCAAAAGGACAGAGAGGTATTTAAACAATGTTAAGCTATGTTTAGCAAAGGATCTAAATAAGCAGGTCAGGTGCCTATTCATCCGGTGTTGGCTAAAACAAGCAGTAAACTCTTTTGACAGCCCTGAACTTTTCTAGGCAGGAATTCAAAAGAAAGCTGGGTGGTTACAGAGACGCGGTGAATGATCTTAGGGTGATAGAAGCCCTTCTAAAGTTTAGTCAATTCTCTTAGAGCAGGATTTTGGATGAAGTTATTACAAGCTGACAGTTCTTGCAGTTCTCAGTCCGGGGTCAGTTTACATCCTGCAAATCAAAGGAGTTTCTTGGAGGCCCCAGAATCTGAGGCCTCCTTAGAGTGTTACTTCAAAACTGGGCATTATGAAAATAATGTATGTAATTGTTGTATGTATTGTATCCTCTGAATTGAAGCTTCTACTTGGTGTGGGCACAGAGGACCACAGGTGGTAAGATATTGGACA
Organism: Mandrillus leucophaeus; assembly: GCF_000951045.1. Classification (NCBI taxonomy): domain Eukaryota; kingdom Metazoa; phylum Chordata; class Mammalia; order Primates; family Cercopithecidae; genus Mandrillus; species Mandrillus leucophaeus. Next base: position 18,760 of record NW_012107330.1, on the reverse strand, counting down.
TGGAATACTCATTTTTCCAAGTGGAACATTAAGGTCCTCATCTTTATTTGAAGCCGTGGTTCTCATCTAGTTGCATGTTTTGTGCAGTTATATCCTGTGGAAAGAGAGGAATTTAGTGTTCAGAATCTTTCTACTAGATCATGGAACTCTGAAATATATGCCCAGAGTAACAGAGGCCACCCAGAAAATGATACTAACAATTACAGGGAGCCAGACTGTCCATGCATTGTGACTAGAGTCCCTGGACTTTCCCTGGAGTAATTTGGCATTTATTCATCAAGGATGATATTTAAAGTTTCTGGAGATGTCAGGATCTACCAAGATACGTTAAACAATTTGAACAACTATTTTCAGTAGTTATGTACAAGATTTGGTTTTGAAATGAACATGACATTTTAAAAATGGACATCATGGTCAAGCTACTGTTTATTTCCATCACAAAGAAACCAACTCATGTTTTCTTCTTATAATAATTCTGGTCTTACATTCTAGTAATTTGCTTTAGAATTTTTTAGAAAAGTGACAAAGCTAGCTAAATTATAGACATATGAATTTATTTTTTTTTAAAATTTTACTGAGGTAGCAAAGTTGAACTTGCTTGGTTGTATTAGGTCTTTGTTGGATAGAAAACTAGTTACCAGCCAAGTGTGGTGGCTCACGCCTGTAATCCCAACCTTTTGGGAGGTTGAGGTGGTTGGATCACGAAGTCAGGAGTTCGAGACCAGCCTGACCAACATGGTCAAACTCCATCTCTACTAAATATACAAAGATTAGCCAGGCATGGCGATGGGCGCCTGTAATCCCAGCTCTTCGGGAGGCTAAGGCAGGAGAGTTGCTTGAACCCACGAGGTGGAGGTTACAGTGAGCCGAGATCGTGCCATTGCACTCCAGCCTGTGCAACAAGAACAAGACTCTATCTGAAAACAAAAACAAAAACAAAACACTAGTTACCACAGCAATTATGTAAGGCATACTTCTTTTAGTGTGTCTCTTGTTCATGTTTCACGGCCCTTCAAGCGTTCTTCCATCATAGCACTTACCACAGTAAATTATAGTAATACACTACCCTGTCTCCCTCCCTAAACTGTAAGCAACTTGAAGACACAAGTTGATCACCTTTACATAGCACCCAGAATAGTGCCTATTAGTTGTGTTCAATCTTTGTTGGATAGAAAACTAGTTACCGGCTGGGCGCAGTGGCTCACGCCTATAATCCCAGCCCTTTGAGAGGCCGAGGTGGGTGGATCACGAGGTCAGGAGTTTGAGACCAGCCTGGCCAACGTGGCAAAACCCCATCTCTACTAAAAGTACAAAAATTAGCCAGGCGTGGTGACGGGCACATGTAATCCCAGTCACCGGGGGGCTGAGGAACACACTGGAAACACACTGGGCCAGTAAAAAGCCTTTTAATTAAATGTCCTGGTTGAGTTAAAGGAATGAATAAGCTATTTCTCCATAGTAATCATGTGTTATCCATTTCTTTCTGAAACTATATGTGAGGATTGTCTTGCATGAACCTAGGTTCTATGCAAAATCCCAAAAGTGATACTGTAAACTGTTAACCGAATCTCAGCACATATGAGACAGATGGCTCCATTGCTTGGCCATTTTTGTTTTTCAGAGTCTTCCAAAGAGCTTGCCAAAAATTCTGCAAGGAATTATCCCAATGACCTTTAGATAATTTTTTTTCTTCACCAAGGCCCTTGTTCCGTCATATATATCTCATAATACAAATAATAAAGAGTACTACCTGTGACTGTTAAATAATTTAATTCTTTATTTTTTTAAAATATAGTTGGGATTGGGCCATGAGATATTTTATCAACTTATTCCCAGTAACTTACAACAACCCAAGGATTAATATAGTGTAGGTACATAAGGGTGGGGGTAGAGAAGTGTTGATAAATGTAAGAAGGAAAGAGTCATAGTTGAAGTTTTCAATATTCTAAGTCCTGCATATCTACCGTGAAGTGTTTGTAAGTTTTACCAGGTTAGCAGCCATATTATGTGGGTAGCATTCTCAATGAAAGTTAGTCCTCTCAGAGCAAAGGATGTAGGAATCTCCCCAAAATCACCTGTATTTTTTGAATAATGTTTGGTCTGGAAAAGACACAGTATATATAGCTATATGTCAAAACAAGTTTTATTTTGCCAAACAGAGCTGAGAACATGTCATACTTAAGATATCCTAGAGTAAGGTGCAGCCCTCCCATGGAAGCCAGAGTAAAGAGTTGTCTAGCAGATTCTGCTTCCAATATACTTTTTCTAAAGATTTAACCACCTTACTATGACCTACAACTTTGCCTTTTTATTGTCTCAAGAGATGATGCTTGATAACTTTTTAAAATCCTATGTGGACTTCCAGACCTAGCTCCAATTCTGTCTCCTTCATAAACCCTTCTCTAGCAGCTCAGACTTTCCATCGCTGTTACAATTCGATCCTAAATCATCCTTTAATATACCAGTGTCTATTGAATATAATATTGTGTACAATCAGGCTTTACACCTTGTACAATTCAAGGTGAATTTTATTAGTAGAATATATACAATCCACTCTTCATCAAGTTGGG
>NW_012107330.1:12760-15590 GCF_000951045.1 Mandrillus leucophaeus | reverse complement strand
GCTCTCTGTGTCTCTCTCTTTCCATATGTATAAATTTACAGGAACAGATTCTCTTTCAGTATAAACACAGAAGGATTTAATGAAATCAGAAAAATTATTAGTACTGTAAGTTGTATATGTGTAAGTGTGTCTGAATCATCTTTTGGTTCTCAATATTTTCCAGCACGTCTGTTGCAAGATTTTGACTGTGGATCCAGACAACCCCAATAGAATTTTCTTGTACAATTTGGGTTTTTATATTTAGTTGTGTTTTTCATTTTACTTTTTAAATATACATTTTTTGCTAACTTTTATTCCCAGTATTTGGAATGTATTTAGAAAAATTTCAGAAGATTCTATGTATACAATTCAAATATCGGATTTAAACCATTATGTGGGCAAAGGGATTATAGTTACCAGACTACGTATTTATGTTTCCCTACATCAGAGTTTTCAGGTTAATAAATAATAGGATGTTATAAAATAAATATATAAGATTGCTACCAGAAGTTTCCAAAAACTCCAAAAATAATAAAAATAATAGAAAATAGAGTGTATTACACAAAATTATGGTGAATATTATTTCAGAAAACATTCAGTGTGACTTTTTATATGAGTGCATGCATATTATACTGGAGGGCAATATAAAAGATATTTTTCCATGAATCATTGTATCTGTCTGTGTCCAGTCAGAACAGACTTTATTATTATTTGAGACGGAGTTTCACTCTTGTCGCCCAGGCTGGAGTGCACTGGCATGATTTCAGCTCACTGCAACCTCAGCCTAGTGGGTTCAAGCGATTCTTCTGCCTCAGCCTCCCGAGTAACTGGGATTACAGGTGCCCATCACCATGCCAAGCTAATTTTTTATATTTTTAGTAGAGACGGGGTTTTGCCATGTTGTCCAGGCTGGTCTTGAACTCCTGACCTCCTGATTCGGCTGCCTTGGCCCCCCAAAAGGCTGGGATTACATGCATGAGCCACTGTGCTCGGCCTAATTTTTGTATTTTTAGTAGAGATGGGGTTTCACCATGTTGGCCAGGTGATCCTCCCGCCTCAGCCTCCTAAAGTGCTGGGATTACAGGCGTAGCCACCACACCCGGCCAGGACAGACTTTAATAAAAAATGTTTACTGGGTATTCAGAAAGTGAACAGATTAAAAAACAAAACAAAACAAAAAACTGAGAAGGAGACGGTGCTCAGTTGGGGCTGGAGTTGCTGAGTTTGAAGGGGAGTCCTCATGGGACTGAGGGCCAGACTCTGAGGAGGGAGCATCCGCTGATGGTGCTGGTGTCTCAGAGGGCGCAGTGGGGCTGAGTCTGCAAGTGCTGCAAAGACTGCTTGTTAGAATCATCTGCAGCTACTTGGCAACCCAATCTGCTTGGGTCTTTGAGTGACACTTGACGGGAACACTTGACACTTCCAAAACAAGGAAGAGGAAGAACATGAGAAAGAGCTTTCCAATCACTCTCTCATACCTCCTCTCTGCAGACTCCAACAGGGAATCAGTGGGCAAAGGATAAATACGGTTTGCAGCGTCTGAGTCCTAGCACCACAAGGCAGACTAGAATGGTGGGATTGAAGCTAAGGGACATTAACTTAGTAACAGACATAATTATGCTCTAAGAACCCCATCTAGGCCGGGCATAGTGGCTCACACTTGTAATCGCAGCACTTTGGAAGGCCGAGGTGAGTGGATGACCTGAAGTTAGGAATTCAAGACCAGCCCGGCCAACATGGCGAAACCCCAACTCTACTAAAAATTACAAAAAATTAGCCGAGTGTGGTGGCAGGTGCCTGTAATCCCAGCTACTCTGGAGGCTGCAGCAGGAGAATCGCTAGAACCCGGGAGGCGGAGGTTGCAGCGAGCCGAGATCACACCACTGCACTCCAGCGTGAGTGAGACAGAGCTAGACTCCATCCCAAAAAAACTAAAATAAATAAATAAACAAATAAATAAAAATAAAAGCCCTGTCTAGATACCTTAAAAATTTATTCTTCCCTTCCATGGGGTATGAGACCAAGTCTACATGCTATGCCAATTAATGTAAGTCAAATGTTCTTCTATTTTGAAGTAACTGTTTCAATTACATATATCTACTAAAGCATATAATTGATCAGAAATCATTAATCTGATTATCATGTTTTCTCATAATTGTAGATGTCCTCAAGTCCTTCCTAACTGAGTCATGTTATTTTCTGATTGATATGCTTTGGCCAGAATGAGAAGATGGAGAGAAAATTGGACTCTAAATTTTCCAAACAAATAGCAAAAATACAGTAGTAAAAATATAACTGCAGAATGTGGAATCTGAAAAAAAAAAAAAAAAAGGAAGGTTTATAGGCATTACGCTGAAAGTGGGGCAAAGGGAAGAAAAACAAGAAGGAGATGGCGCTCAGTTGGGGCTGGAGTTGCTGAGTTTGAAGGGGAGTCCTCATGGGGCTGAGGGCCAGGCTCTGAGGAGGGAGCATCTGCCGATGGTGCTGGTGTCTCAGAGGGCACAGTGGTGCTGGGTCTGCAAGTGCTGCAAAGACTGCTTATTAGAATCATCTGCAGCTACTGAGTGTAGAGCAAAATATTAAATCTGGTGATCAGAATATACTTGGGTTGCAGCATCTGGGAATGGGACTATTAAAGAAAAATAGAGGTTGTGGCAATCAAGGAGTCAAATGGAGCATTGACTCTAAGATTTAATCTATGCAGATGGCAATTTACCCATTAAATATTTTTTGTGACTAACTCTTTTTGACATTAGGTGAGTGAACTGTATAATTGGTTTGTGAAGCAGTGTTCTTTTCCATTTCAACAATAATTCATCTTTTTTCCCCTACTCTCCTATTAAATGAGATA
>NW_012107330.1:9714-12710 GCF_000951045.1 Mandrillus leucophaeus | reverse complement strand
ACAGGCGTAGCCACCACACCCGGCCAGGACAGACTTTAATAAAAAATGTTTACTGGGTATTCAGAAAGTGAACAGATTAAAAAACAAAACAAAACAAAAAACAAAACAAAACAAAAAACTGAGAAGGAGACGGTGCTCACTTGGGGCTGGAGTTGCTGAGTTTGAAGGGGAGTCCTCATGGGACTGAGGGCCAGACTCTGAGGAGGGAGCATCCGCTGATGGTGCTGGTGTCTCAGAGGGCGCAGTGGGGCTGAGTCTGCAAGTGCTGCAAAGACTGCTTGTTAGAATCATCTGCAGCTACTTGGCAACCCAATCTGCTTGGGTCTTTGAGTGACACTTGACGGGAACACTTGACACTTCCAAAACAAGGAAGAGGAAGAACATGAGAAAGAGCTTTCCAATCACTCTCTCATACCTCCTCTCTGCAGACTCCAACAGGGAATCAGTGGGCAAAGGATAAATACGGTTTGCAGCGTCTGAGTCCTAGCACCACAAGGCAGACTAGAATGGTGGGATTGAAGCTAAGGGACATTAACTTAGTAACAGACATAATTATGCTCTAAGAACCCCATCTAGGCCGGGCATAGTGGCTCACACTTGTAATCGCAGCACTTTGGAAGGCCGAGGTGAGTGGATGACCTGAAGTTAGGAATTCAAGACCAGCCCGGCCAACATGGCGAAACCCCAACTCTACTAAAAATTACAAAAAATTAGCCGAGTGTGGTGGCAGGTGCCTGTAATCCCAGCTACTCTGGAGGCTGCAGCAGGAGAATCGCTAGAACCCGGGAGGCGGAGGTTGCAGCGAGCCGAGATCACACCACTGCACTCCAGCGTGAGTGAGACAGAGCTAGACTCCATCCCAAAAAAACTAAAATAAATAAATAAACAAATAAATAAAAATAAAAGCCCTGTCTAGATACCTTAAAAATTTATTCTTCCCTTCCATGGGGTATGAGACCAAGTCTACATGCTATGCCAATTAATATAAGTCAAATGTTTTTCTATTTTGAAGTAACTGTTTCAATTACATATATCTACTAAAGCATATAATTGACCAGAAATCATTAATCTGATTGTCATGTTTTCTCATAATTGTAGATGTCCTCAAGTCCTTCCTAACTGAGTCATGTTATTTTCTGACTGATATGCTTTGGCCAGAATGAGAAGATGGAGAGAAAATTGGACTCTAAATTTTCAAAACAAATAGCAAAAACACAGTAGTAAAAATATAACTACAGAATGTGGAATCTGAAAAAAAAAAAAAAAAGGAAGGTTTATAGGCATTACGCTGAAAGTGGGGCAAAGGGAAGAAAAACAGGAAGGAGATGGCGCTCAGTTGGGGCTGGAGTTGCTGAGTTTGAAGGGGAGTCCTCATGGGACTGAGGGCCAGGCTCTGAGGAGGGAGCATCTGCCGATGGTGCTGGTGTCTCAGAGGGCACAGTGGTATTGGGTCTGCAAGTGCTTCAAAGACTGCTTATTAGAATCATCTGCAGCTACTGAGTGTAGAGCAAAATATTCAATCTAGTGATCAAAATATACTTGGGTTGCAGCATCTGGGAATGGAACTATTAAAGAAAAATAGAGGTTGTGGCAATCAAGGAGTCAAATGGAGCATTGACTCTAAGATTTAATCTATGCAGATGGCAATTTACCCATTAAATATTTTTTGTGACTAACTCTTTTTGACATTAGGTGAGTGAACTGTATAATTGGTTTGTGAAGCAGTGTTCTTTTCCATTTCAACAATAATTCATCTTTTTTCCCCTACTCTCCTATTAAATGAGATAATAATTTCAAGGTATATGCTAGATGAATACTAGATGAATACAAGGTATCTCCTATTAAATGAGATAATAATTTCAAAATATATACAAACTTTTGAGGCAGCCAATACTTTTTTCCTAGATGTCTTTATTTCATAAATGAATATTTCTCCAAGTTATACGATCAGTTTTATAGATAATAGTGAATAGACCCCATGTAAATGCTACACGGTTTCTTAAAGAAGTGGTTGATTAAAATGACAGATAAAGTCATAGAAAGTTCTTTGAAAGCAGAAGACCTTCTTTGGAATATCATTAATTTGAGATCCTGGAGCTTGGCCAGTGTGTGAGTGACCTGAGTTCAGCTTTGTGGTATAGAATTTGAAAGTCAGTTATGAATTCTGAGAATTACGATGGGTATTGGCATGGGAGGTAAAAAGCCAGGAAAAGACATGACGTTTTCCATTAGCGTGCTGGTGGGCTTAAGTTGAATGCAGATGGAAAGCTAGTTTCACTTTTTCATTGAATCATACATTGTTCTCAGAAACTAGTGGCTCATTCTCTAATTGACTAAGCTAGGTACCCAGAGGAAACACGGATTGTTGAAAATATTCAGTTGTCATCTTGAGACCTTGTAAACAGCGCAGGGAGTATTGGTAAGTCCAACAAGGTAAGCAACAATGGTGTTTTCAGTACCATCATGAGGCTCTTCTTGCTACATTAAAAACCTGGATTTGAAGAGAGTCTTTGCTGACACCAAAACAAATCCTTTTAGAAAACTAATGAACTAGCATAGGCCTTAATTCTAGGATTGTCAATGCTATCTCTAAGCATTGTGATTTTCATGGACAGTCCATGGCACAAGAGTAAACTATATGTTTTAATGAAATTTTCCACACTGTGGTGGGCCTTTTGAAGATAAATAAAACCAGATATTAGTTACAATGGTGAAAACAGATGTTATTCTTAACTACTGAGAGGGAAAGAGCAGAGTTGCGTTCCGATTTGCATAGTAGTAATGGTGCATTTTCATGAGAGAATGAGGGAGTCGACGGGGAGCAAGCCGGCACTCAAGTAGTGTCAGGGAAGTGAAAAATTACAAAGGTTGGTCAGTGTAAATGTAATTAGTCTAGCTGTGTCTGTTAGCTGGCAATGATCACCGTTAAGATTCTATCCTCCCACAGGGACTGGGAGGCAGAGACCCTATCCTTCCTTTGAAATGTAATCATTATT
>NW_012107330.1:0-3044 GCF_000951045.1 Mandrillus leucophaeus | reverse complement strand
TTATATGGTTGAGGAACTAAATTCAAGGTGTAATGTTTCTGAGGTCAAACAACTGAGAGTTGTCAAAGTTTGGATATAATCTTGGGTTACTGTACAGTTTATGAAATGTGCAGTGAACCTACTAAGTCATTTCTGTTATTTATGTTGCACAACCATACATATTTTATATATTTTATATGACTAACATGAGAAAGGCTTGTTAGTTAACCCACTTAAGAAAGTTAACATGGGAAACACTCCAATAGGAATTTGATAATTACTGTTAAAACTATCAATTTTGCTATAAAACAACTCATATCACTGCATTATTTCTCTATTTCAATATTTAGAGGCAATAACAAAAACAATTCCAAGGGATTAATGATCATATGAAGTTAACTGTCCTCAACTCTACCTTAGTCGATCAACTCCTTACATGTATCATTAATTCCATTGTAATACTACATATTTGAATTGCTATATCTTGAACAACCCTTTGATTTTATTGCTCAGTTGCAATAGAAGGTGTCATTATTACATCATTTTTGGTGTCCACATTCGTTGTAGAATTAAAAGATGCTAACTCGTGAGCTCAATTAGTCTTAATAACTGTAGGTACTTTAAAAACATGTTACGGTTCATATTTGGGGTATCACATCATTCTAAGATTTTTTTTTTTCTAAGTCTAACAGAAAAAAATATTTTCGGGATCTATTAGAATGGTCAGGTGACATTAATGTTTTCCTTATAAACTATAAAACGCTTTTCTTATGTGGATAGTTAAGAGGCTTATTCCTATCCCCAAATGGTAGTGTGACAGAATACTTTGGTAAACTTTAATATAAATTTATGTTTACCTATCCAAAATCTTTTTCAGCAAAGGAGAGATGCCCTTTTAGACTTGGTCCTATGGCTAACTGTATCTGATTTGTGGTCCTTTATCTTTCTGCAAATTATCTGAAGGTGTCAGAAGAGGTTTATGGTATTTTATATACTCAGCAGATAAGGTAGCAGGGAAAATATCAAGTTCGTCCATTCCTGGAAGCTGATGAGCTGAGGAACAAACATACTAATCCTGTAAAAATTAAAGTCTGATGAACACTTTCTTGCTTATCTGTGAGAAAATCGATAAATAAAGCAATGTGTTAAGTGAATGTCTTATTTGACCTAGACAGTTGATTATCTGCTTTCCTTCTAAATTGTCAGCTTCCCTTTTTGATCACAACAAATATCACAAAGTGTAGAATCACTATGATGTCTTTTCTAATTTCCCGTGGGTGAGGTATTTTTTTATTAAAAAATATTTTAAAGTTAATATAACCCAGATCATTGATGTTTGTTAAAAAGCACTAAGTGATACTGTCTTCCATTTGCTTTCTGTTTCATTGTTTATATAACCTTTAACATTTAATATGAGAAGGCTGGTGCCTCACCAAAGGAAAAGAAAAACATCTATTCTGTTAGGTCTTTAATTTCATGTTGCAATCTGCCATGTACTGTTCCCTTTGATATTGTTCTTTCTTATGTAAAATATATACTGTTGCTTATCTAACAATAGGACTGTCACTCTTAATGTGACTTGCCTTCTTGCTTGCTTTGCAGTTTGTGGTGGACAAATAGGCTGATTTTGAGGTATTTAGATTGAAGGATGACTTCAATGTAAAGATAAGAAAGTTAAAAAAAAAAGAATTCTAACAAAACTGGTGCGAATGAGACACTCGTTTAAAATATGCTGTTTGATTAAAATAATTAAAATCAGCATGAGACGATTTGAGAGTTTTTGGTCTGTGGTGCTCTATCCCTATGAAGAGTGTGGCCAGCAGTCTATAATGTGGCCTGTTGTAACCCCAGTTTTCCAATCCGCTAGTCAGATTGAGGCAGTGGAGATTTCAGGCAGTGAATATTGTCATTCTTCCTAAAGATCAATCTGCTTAGGCACAACCGTACTCAGAATTTCAACTGAATGTAGTAATAATAGGTAAACTCTGGGGAAAGAATACTGGCATAAGCTATGCAGGCAAAATGTAGTGCCATTTAGCGCATGCACAGGTTAATCTTGCCCCAAAGGTAGAAGTGATACACTAGGAAAGTGGGGCAAACTTTTTATGACTGGTATCTCATGACAGAGGAAGGGATAATTTTTGGTGATTACCCCAGAGTGCAAGACTAATTCTGACTGATGAAGAAGACGCTTCTGAGGAACATTCACCTCTTACTAGATACATGTGATGAGAACCAATGCTGATGCTGAATGGAGTTTACATGCCTGTTCAGATGAGAGATCTACTAATTTTAACTGTTCAACTTCAGGCAAGTTACATAACTTCTCCATTTTTCATGAGCAGATTAGACCTAATGATCTAATCTACTTCATAAGGTTTAGTGAAATATAATTGGATTAATACATGTAAAACTCCTTGAATGTGCTGAAAATAGTGTTATGCCCAAACCGTTTGTTCCCCAAAGAAGACCACCAGAGTCCAGAGTCAAAGCCAAGCGGCAAGGATCTTTACTACAAGTTCAAACCTGGTCCCTCCATTCCACAGCATACAAGAGGGCCCCGAACAATGCGAATGCTTGCTTTTTATAGCCCGATGTAAACAGGATATGTAAAGTTACAGGGAACAAGGTAATTCTCTCGGTTACAGCATTACAATTGGTTAACATTATACATTTAGCATTTCTTATCGGAGATCTCCCAGGTGATGTTTTTCTGAAGTTTGAAAGAAATATGGAGGAATGTGTTTGTGCTGGGCTCAGGAAGTTGGGAGATATATGGGGGCTGTGCCTCATTCATTTCATTCCCCCCTTCTTTTCAGGTAACTCTAAAGCCAATCTTGGGTCTTATAAGTCTGACTCTGTTTCAGCGTTTACAGGTTGGTATTGGGCTGTGGGGACCATGAGTTGAACAGTGTCAAACCTTTCTCTGACAAACTGCAAAATTCTGTTAACAACACAAGGTCCTACGGTTAGCAGAAATAGTAGACTTAGCAGGGGTCCAAGGAAGGGGGCTAACAGAGAAAACATAGAGGAATTCCACCATTGGTCTGCAGCTGAAGCAAACT
>NW_012107329.1:5403-7755 GCF_000951045.1 Mandrillus leucophaeus | reverse complement strand
AAAAAAAAAAAGAAGATACAATAATTAGTCATAAACATGCATTGTGAAACCGTAGAGAACAGGTAGCCCAAAATAGAGAAAGATTAGATAAAGAGACAATAAGTAACCGTCAGAGACAGTATCTATAGGCCTGGGCAGGAGAAAAGTCCGCAGTGATAAGCAATCCACTTAAGGCATGTATATGGGGCAGAGAAAATAGCAATAGTGAATGAATGCAGAAGGTGCTGAGAAATTCCACACACGAGTATCGTGATGAGTAAATTAATAAAACATTTGCAAAGACCTTTAGAAACAGAGAATGGGGGCATATGTGAGAAATAAGATAGTTGATTATGAATAGAAGGTAGTGAAGAAAAGCAAGCGAAGAAAAAATTCTATTTATAAAAGAAGGAAAAGATCGTTTGTGTTTTTAGCCTAAGAGTCCTGTAGAATGACCGAAAAAAATCAGTCTGAGAGTATTAGTCACAATTAATGAAATAATTAATTACATTTTCTGTATTGAGGATGCCAAGATTAAAAGGTGACAGACAGGTAGATGTTAATTTCACTAGATTATGTAAGTGATCACGACAATCACACAACAGATAATTAAGTGACTTGGTATGCTTTATTTAATTGTAGGGCCTGAGGTTTTCCATTCTCATTTTTCTAAAATAAAATTTTGTTTCTCCAACTTTGACAGCAGAATAAAAAACCCTACCTTTTCACTGTGTATCATGCTGAGCTGCATCTCTACTCTTGATCATCTGTGGGTATTAATTACATCCCTTCCATGGCATGGACGTTCACATACAGACACTTAAACCTGGTTTACCAGAACCTCTAGGAGTGGATCCAATCTATCTTTACAGTTGTATAATATTTCTCTTTCATTTCACCCAATTTATATTTTCATCATTGACTACATATTTCTTATACGCAACACATAATTTATGAATTTTTTCTCAAGATCTTTCTGAGAGTTTTCCCACCCTGCCTGCCTTTTATAGTATGCCCACCTCAGGCAGACAGAGAGCACAATGCTGGGGTTCTCTTCACACTATCACTGCCCCAAATTGTCTTTCTAAATTTCAACTTCAAGGTCATCTTCTCCACGAAGACCACTGAACGCACACCTTTTCATCCAGCCTTAATTTCTCCCTCCATAGCTACTCTATCCCACGATGCAGTATTGTATCATTAATTATTTGTGTGCTTGTGACCTCCTTATGTATTCTCAATTGCCTGTATTTGTGCAATAAATTGGAATAATGTAACTTGATTTCTTATCTGTTTGTGTTGGCATACAAGATTGAGGGATTTATCAAAGATAATGGTGAACTAAGGGATCAATAAAATGATGCCAAAGACTGAGAGTGGTTTCTGAAGTCCTCCTTTTCATCAGCCCTTTATCAAACAGAACAGTCTATAAACAACCCATAGCCAGAAAACAGAATGTAGGAACAATCACCAGCCATCTTTTGTCAATAACTGACGGAATAGAGTTGAAAGGAAACTGGAGCATGAGTCACATTTGACCAGTCAGTCCTCACTTTTACTTACTTGCTATGTAAACTTGAGAAAGTTTTTTCTCCTTGTGAACCTCAGGTTCTACATCTGAAAATGAGAAATTTGGAACAAAAGATCTCCAACTGGTCTTTCTGTTCCTATATTCTGTAATTTTTAAATATTTAGAATTTTTGGTAATCACAATTACCAAGTTTGTGGCTGAGATAGCAATAGCAATCAGAACTATTTGGTGGACATATTTTCAAAGGAGCAGCTCTCCACTTGGGGTAAAGAAGTATGTGGTGTAGCAAGACACCTGGAACAATAATATTTCTCTAAATCCCTCTGACAAATGCTAATCAAAGTGTGTTTTTTTCCTAAGAATTTTTCTTAGAAATAAAATTTCCCATATTATTCCCATTATAGGTAAATAATAGGTAATAATTCTTGCTATAGACATGGATCTACTTATATAAACAACTAATGAAACAGGGTACCATATTTTTAATTGTAACTTGATTTAGAGTGTTGGGGTAAATATATATATTCAAGAGGTGTGAGGGTCCCTTGTCAGTATCTCTCTGTGTTACATGAGTATTTCCCTCCACTGGAAAACCTCTGTTCACTCTACAAATAGTTAAGTGAGCTGAACTTATGTCTCCAAATAGCTTCTATCTGGGAGTTCCAGCATTGTATTTTATCTTAGTTTTTTTTTGTTTGTTTTTTAAATGAATATATTAAACATAACTACTTTAAATACATTGTGAATGTTCAAAAATCATTTAGCCCAGTTTCTAGAATGATGAATGGAACCTATTTTTTTATTTATAGACATTGATGTGTAATCCTGAACTTGAAATTAGG
>NW_012107329.1:0-1253 GCF_000951045.1 Mandrillus leucophaeus | reverse complement strand
GAACAGAAAATATGAATATACTATAAATGCTGTCCTTCAGAAGTTCATGTGCAAAAAGGGAGAGAGGAGAGAAAGATCCACTTAGGCAATAGAAGATGCTACTAGAACATAGAGAAAGAGTTTTTCTGGCATGAGCAGTTGTCACGAGAAATCAACAATTAAACTGGAAAATTTGAACTGGAATTTCAAATCCTATAGGAGAAAAAGAAAGTGAATAAAGCCAGGCTGGTCGTGGTAGCTCATGCCTGTAATCCCAGCACTTTGGGAGGCTGAGGTGGGGGGATCACAAGGTCAGGAGTTCAAGACCAGCCTGGCCGACATAGTGAAACCCCACCTCTACTAAAAATACAAAAATTAGGTGGGTATGGTGGCATGCGCCTGTAGTCCCAGCTACTAGGGAGGCTGAGGCAGGAGAATCACTTGAATCCCGGAGGCGGAGGCTGCAGTGAGCTGAGACAGCTCCATTGCACTCCAGCCTGGGTGACAGAGTGAGACTCCATTCCCCCCAGCCCCCCAAAAAAGAAAAGAAAGTGAATGAAGCCAAACTTACTTGAATTTCCATTATGTCTCCAGCCTTCTGCTGAAAGCCTAACTTGTGTTACTTCATTTTAATCTATGAAACAAACTCTTGAGGTAAGAAATACCTCTTTTTTAAAACTGTAAGCGTCTTTGCATAACAAGAATAAAAACAATTTGCCAAGACCACTTAGCCACGAGATTATGGAGCTGGGATTTAAACTCAGGCTGGCTTTACTTTAGTGTCTGTGCTCCTCCTACTTGGCTTAACTGCCTGTCTTAGCCATGAGAGTTGTGAAATTAATGAACACTCTCCTCAAAATGATTGTGCATTTGTTCTTGAGACAGAAAACATGGAGCATTAATTGGTGGTACAGTTCTATGTAGTTATCTCTACATAACCTTTTTTTTTTAAAAAAAAAAAACCTAGACACAAGAACTAACTTCTTTACACCTCACACTCCAGTCCCTGGAAATCACCTATTTCCAGGTCTCTGGTATCACCTGATATCTTGGGCTCTCTTCTACTAGGGTTTGTAACAGATGGAAGATGTCTATTTCTTTTAGAGTTCCTCTCTGAAGGGAGGATGATACTCTGAATATGGAGTGCCCACTTGATTATCTTAGGTTTTGTTACAGAATAAAGACTCTTGCTTCCAGAGGTGTCATGGCCTGAACTATGTTCCCCTCAGAGTTTATATGTTGAAGTCCTAAGCGCCAGGACCTCAGCATGTGAC
>NW_012107328.1:3761-5108 GCF_000951045.1 Mandrillus leucophaeus | reverse complement strand
ATGAGAATTGCTTGAAACTGGGAGGCGTAAGGCAGAGATTGCAGTGAGCGAAGATTGTGCCACTGCACTCCAGCTTGGGTGACAGAGCGAGACTCTGTCTCAAAACAAAACAAAACAAAAAACAATGGCAGGCTGACATTTTTTTTTTTTTAAATTTTTAATTTTTTTTAGACAGGGTCTCACTCTGTCTCCCAGGCTGGAGTGCAGTGGTGCAATCTTGGCTTACCGCAACCTCAGTCTCCTGGCCTCAAGCTGTCCTTCCACCTCAGCTTCTGGAGTAGCTGGGACTACAGGTGCCTACCACCACACCCAGCTAATTTTTGGTATTTTTTGTAGAGATGGGTTTCCCCATGTTGCCTAGTCTGGTCTCAAACTCCTGGGATTACAGGCGTCAGCTAACATGCCAGCCAGCCGGCTAAAGTTGTTAGCTTGAAGGTATCATACAATCTCAGACCCTTTACATTTCTTGATAGTTACCAGTTGTTAGCACCTGGTCATATTTGCACTCTCGCTTTCTCTCAGCTCCCACCTCCGTCTTCTTTAAGCCTGCACAGTTCCATTTTTCTTGGCCTTTCTTCATATTGACATTAAAAAATAGTACAAGCCAGTTCTTCTTTTTTGTAGAATGTCCCTCAATTTGAGTTTTTTGGGGATGTTTCTTCATGATTAGATTCCGATTAAACACTGTTTAGAAAGTAAGAATACTATATAAATATGTTCTCAATGCATCAGATTAGGAGACATGTGATGTTAATTTGCCACATTGTTGATTGATGACAAGGAAGTATTTGATGAATGGTTGAATAAAACTCTATGAGTAAGCATTATCTGCCCTATTTTAGAAACGAAGGCTCTAAGGCATGGAGAAATGAACTTGCTCAGGTTAACAGAGCTAGTGGATGGCAGAGCCAGGACACCAGCATAAGTGAGGCTGGAGCCCAAACTGCTCTGAGCCACATGGTGTTCTGCTTCTTTCTCTTTTTGTTATTTATTTATTTATTTTTCTTTCTTTTTTTGAGGCAGAGTCTCACTCTTGTTGCCCAGGTCAAAGTGCAGTGGCGCGATCTCAGCTCACTGCAACCTCCACCTCCCAGGTTTAAGTGAATCTCCTGTCCCAGCCTCCTAAGTAGCTGGGACTACAGGTGCCTGCCACCAAACCTGGCTAATTTTTGTATCTTTAATAGAGACGGGGTTTCACCATGTTGGCCAGGATGGTCTCGAACTCCTGACCTCAGATGATCCACCCACCCTGGCCTCCCAAATAGCTGAGATTACAGGCGTGAACCACTGCCCTTGGCCTCTCTTTTTATTTTTTAACATTTTTGTTCTTGTTGTGCTTTTTAAAAA